>NW_028262337.1:7257608-7587608 GCF_047370975.1 Nipponia nippon | reverse complement strand
ATGGTGCTTGTATTACCTCACTACTAAGAAACAAGGTCATATACCTTTGTGATATCTGAAGACTGCATCACAGTCTCTGCTAAAACAGCATGAAATGATTTATTAAAATAGGAACGTAATTCACTTACTGTGAACAGCTACTTACTAACTTAAAATCTTTTCCAGTAATTGGTTTAACAAAGTTATCTTAGTCAGGTAAAAGCAGCTGTAACTAAATTCCAAATGCTCCAAGTCCATTTTAAATGTTGATGTATAATTGTCATCTGGTTGTCAGACTCAAGTAAGGCACTCTTAGTCAGCTTTCACTGGGCAAAGTATAGTTGTGATCTAGTAAAATAACCATGTTGATCTTGAAAAAAACATGAGGAACGATCCTTATTAGCAAACACAAAAAAAAAAAAATACTGAAGTGACTTATTCAGAATCTTCTATACAATCCACACCAGGACAAAAATTTTTCAAGTTGAAAGTATCTGCATGCATCTATTTTATGCATTAAAATCATGCCACTAACATTTACGCTGAAATCAGGGTTCCTATGATCAAACTAAAGAAAATGTGAATCAGGAATCTTGTGTCAATTGGCACATTAGAAAAATTGGGTCAAATAGACAAGTTTTCTTAGCTTAAACATCTTGTGCTTTGATACTGGCAAGTTTGTTCTGTGGAATTCTTTCAACAAGTCCTTCCTGTTTCTAATATTATCACCAGCAAATACTTCATTCTCAATTCTCACTAGAACATATACTTTTTTTTTTAACATTGTGATTGTATTTCTAAATATTATTGGTTCAATTACCATAGCCACTGCAGTTTGAAGCAGTTATGAGACTGAAGTTTTCCTGCCATTACAGGCATTTAAATGAAAGATCCAAATAGTTCCAAATTTGAATAGCATAATCAACTTGGTTCAAAATGCAAATTTTAATGAAACTATTGCATGCATATTTATAGAAGGAATTATCCTTAAAACACATTAGAAATGTACAGGATCTTTATAACTATCTTCCAAATTTGGCTTCAGTTTATCTGCATGGCTCACTGCAACTAAGTACAGTGAGTGTTAGAAAGGTTCCTCCTGACACCCTCCTGGTTCTGCAGGGCTTCCTATCACCCGCTGAACAGCAGCAGAGAAGCTGACATGTGCTGGGCTCTTCTACCCATGACAAACAGCCTGTAAATCTGCATGGCACCACAGGCTCTTCCAACTCACCTGCACATGGCTACGTTTTCACTTTGAGGATCCACTGCTACCCAGCCCCCTTTACTGTTTGATATACTGTGAACAGTGACTGGGAGCTAAAAGTCTTTTTTTTTTTCTTTTTTCCTTTTAAATTACATTGGCAGGCTCAGAACACTTATCTTCTCTCCTCCTCCAAGACGAACTGAAATATTTTATAAAATAGCTAGCTTCACTATAAACTGCCCCCCCCAAACATACCATTTAAGTTTTCTGCTGAAATATAAGAACATGAATATGTAATGTACTCTGATCTTTAGGGGAAATACAAAATCATTTTACCCAACACAGAGACCACAGTATCTACCAGGAAATTGCATTTTTCCAAGGGTTAGCTTGTTCTTGAACGTTCTCTTTATGCAAACAAATGATATAAGCCCTTTGAACCTGCAGCTCTCAGGAGGCAGATGGCATCTAAAGAGTATCAGAAATGCCCTCCATCATTTTTAGTAAAAGAGAAATCTATGGATTTGGATTGTGCTGCAAAACTAAAAAATGAAAAATGCCTGAAGACATCCAGCCATGTTTTATACCAGTTGAAATCCCTACATGTAGATGTTCACCTTGAAATGCATCAGCTCCTGGCATCTGGAACAAGATACATACGATGTGGCGACAACTAGGTCCAACTACATGTTTTACAGTTTACTTTTAAGTGGAATGTAAAAGAAGAAATTTTACTCACTGCAGGTAGTGCAGTAGTTACTTGTCCAGCTCTGGTGATGACTGTAAGCTCTACGAGGTTTTTAATCCTTCTAATGATTGGAGCTGCATGCCTTCCCTCCGTAGAAAGGCAGGGTTTAAGAAAGTGATCTCTAAGGTTTTCTTGAAGAACCTAATGTTATTATTAAGGAAATGCCAAAGTGGCCCTATGTGGAGTTCAAGGCAGCTGCTTTTCAGCCAGAAACTGGTGACTTCTGCATATTCTGACATCTTAGTAGTGGTAACAGCTGCATGAACAAAGAATGAAAGACAGCCTGCTCATGGGGGCAATGCAGCCCAAGGCATGTTGCTGTCTTCCAAGTGCGTTGCTGCAAAAGGGATCAGGCTGTATTTCACGCCACTGGCATGAAATTTCTACTTTTCTTGCAAACTATGTTTTTGTTTAAAGGTCTCATTCAACTCTGGCAGCTGAGATGTATCACCAAGCATCCTCTGCTGCTTGGTAACTGTATTCACCTCTACTACACAGAAGGAAAAAAATCTACAAATTTGTCTCTAGTCAAAAGACCTTCAGCGCCTACCAGGCTGTACTGGCAGACCTGCTTTGTACGCTGAAGATTTGGAATGGAACATTCTTTCGCTCTTAAAAGATCTCATATTGTCGCTGCTTTCCCTTTTCTGAATAAACTAGTAGCCTTAGAGAATAAATAAAATTAGTTCCTCCTGGTAGGAGAATGTCATAAATACAAGAGGTTTCTCTAGACTTGCTTGTTCCTCCAGCTGGGGTCTTGCTCCATAGTGAATAGCATTTGCTGAACACTTCTTGCCAGTCTTCTCCACAGGCAAACACCTGTACTTAACCAGTTCTTTCTATCCTGCAGCACCTCCTGAACCCCACAATCTGAGGAACTCCTCCTCCCCTTCCTTTTACTTCCTTACCATTTCCCTCTCAGTCCTCAAACCAGCCATCGGTTATAACACCATTTGCCTCTCGTGGAGTATTTTCAATCTCCTGAAGCAAAGGGCAACCCAAACTTGTGAACAAGTAGCTCTAGCGATGCAGGTGGCTAGATGTACAGTACCAATGCAAAAATGTCCAAGAGGGATTGTTTACAGGTTACTTTAACAGACTGGTACTTGGTTTGGTTTTGTTCTTTCCAGATGATTTTCTAAAGACACTGTACCCAAACCTGTAAATACATGGATTTTATGTATTATTATTTTTGAGCAAGATGTCACATTTCATTTCAGATGGGTTTGTATCTTAATTAATTTAAAAATAAATAGCTTCTTTATGTTGTCCTAGAAACTATTTCAACTTCCTAAGTTATCTTAATTACATATCTTGAAATATGCACGATTTCTCTTGATTTGAATAGGGTTAACTAACTATTATTTGATGCCAGAACTGAGAAACATCTGGACAGATTAATGTGCTTTGTTTGAACTGTACAGACACTACATATTCATAGAATACTTGCATTTTGGTGTCTAGTTTGAATATTTTATGTTTGATTATGAATGAACTTGAACTTTGAACTCTGCCTGTTAAAAATTCATATACACAAGTTAGCAAAAATTAAAAAAATGACAAATGGAAAGGAAAAGAAATCTGGTTTGGAACAATATTAAAAAAGTTGATTGTTATAAGACAATTTAACATGTCAGAATTTTTCTTCACTGACAAATTAACTAAAAGTCCAGAAAAGTGCTAGAAGTTAAGCCAATTCACCTGTTTGTATAATATCACCAAACTGGTTAACTAAACTCCATTTTCCAGTTCAACAAGTTAAATAGGCAAGATGAAATAATCAGATATTACATCATATTTCAAGAGTAGGAGGCAGAGAGCGGACCTCATCACTGAGAAGCACTGAATGTTCTGATTCAGAGCAGGTCTTGTTAACTCAGTAACCGAGCAGTGCCAGGTTGGAAATAAGAAATAATGTGGTAAATGAAGGGCTGTGTCAGTGCATGGCAAAAACAGAGGTGCACCTTGAATTGGAAAGGCGTATCTGACCTTCCTAAAATACTTATTTAAATCAAACACTAAGCCAACTGACTGCTAATGTTGTAAAGAACATACGTGCTAAATATCTTTGGTCAATTGACAATCAACATTAGTCAAATCAATGTAAGATTTGCTTTATTCAGGTTTAGTTTTTGAGCAAATCTCTGATCAGTTGCAATTTTAAAATACGGGCTATGTTCTGTGCACTCAATGTGACTTTTTAGAAGGATGTACCCTGCATAATTCAAAAGTAAACTGATCTGAATGATCTTTGTTGGATACATCATAATTTATGGCATCTCTCATCGTCTAGGCTTTGTAGAAGAGCTTTTTTGACCTTTGAACATAAATCAGATAAATTATCCAAACAAATTACTAAACTAACATAGCTGCTGTTTTAGCACAGGTACATTTGCTTGCAACCTGCAACAACCCCTTAAACATAAGCAGAATCAGAAACGGACCTCTAATGGTCCACTGGTTTTTGAAACAGGAAACTCTGACTCCTGTTCTATTGTAAGGGAAAGGTAACTCCTTAGGATCATGTTACAGTTCACTCTAGCTGAAGGCTGTTTTGTGCATTTTGGGTTCCTAATCCTGTAAATGAGAGGTGCATTAATTCTTTGGAATCAATCAGTAACAGCACAAAAACTGCAATTACAATTTAAAGCATGCCACAATTAATGTGTGTTAAACCAATATATTGATTACAAATATACGTAGAAATACATGCTTTGATGACAGCCCAATTTTTAGTTTTAAATGCAGTGCTAATACCACATTTACTACCAAGCTAAATCAGTTAAACTAATTCTAACTCACAGCAATTTCTGTTTAAATCAAATCTACAGAGAAGCAATGCTAACTATTACTAAATTACTATACTGCTACTTCTGAGCTATAGAATCTCTGGCATGAGCTGGCATAGTCTCTAGGGCACCTCAGTGCAGCACACATGTTCTTGGCAAGTACATGTAATGAGAGGAAAAAGGAACAGAAAAGGCACAGATACTGGAATGTAAAGCATGTCGGCAGCACAAGGAATCAGTAGGGGTTTGTGCCTGAATTATTTATATAATACTGAAAAGATTTTTGTACAGAACTACATAGACGCTCACAATCACATATAAAACTGTGTAGAAGCAGCAAAAATCACAAACTAGCCTGGCACCACTGCACTCTGCCCTGAATAAAGGGCAATGCATAGCCTTGATGCCCACAGAGCAAACAAGGAACTGTAGATGTGACTCAGTCCCAGTTTGGTCCTTGCTTTCCCCTTACTCTACATATGATGTAATCTGTACCAGCCCTTTTCCTGGTACACGTTACTTCTCTCTCCACCCCCGTTCAGCTGTGCTGACAGTGAATTAAGAGACAGAGCCAATGCTCCATGCACTCCCTCCCACCCGAAAGAGGAGTAGCAGAGCAGCAGCAGCTCTCTCCCCTACAGGCTTGGGATCTGCAGCATAGGCAAACTGGAAGTAATGGGACAAATTGGTGCCTCAATACTCTTCTGTGGAGGCTGACAAGTACCTGTTTCAAACCTGAGGAGAAAGTTGAAGTGAGTAAGAGGGAAAAACTCTAGAAGATGATGGCTTCTTCAAGCTATCTTTTTTTTTTTTTTGAGTGACTTCTCTGACGACTTCCTTCTCTTTAGACTCAGCTCAGCTCTTTATATTGTCAAATTTTACTGCCCTGTCACACTGAGTAATAATCCTCTCTGGAATCATGAACAATTTACTATGTAAAATGCTATTTAGTGCAAGTCAAGTAATTTGAATATGTCCCAAATTTTCAAGCCTCGTTGTGATCCTGGACAACAATGATGGAAAATATTTTGCTCAGAGAGCTGTTTATCCCTCTGCTTTTTTAACAGCATTTCCCAGAACTGTAAATCATATTCTGCAGCTTTTTGTGGCTTCAGGAGTAAAATACTCATTTGCTAAGCCCTATTCTCTATGCAAGAATGTACAATCTCCATGTCAGAATTCTGCTTTTAAAAATTCTCAACTGAAGCATCTGAAAGATGATTGAAGCAAAACCATAATGTGCAATCCCAACAGTGTCAAACAAAGAATTTTTCTAAGCTGCATCCTGTTCTGGTTAAAGGAACGTGATCTCCATGACTGAAGCTAGTTTTGATCATACCATCTCTCAAATAAATAATACTTATGATCAAGTAAATGGGAAAAGTGGGTATGCATTGTGGCAACCAAACAATGTAATTTCAATGTAATTATTCGCGGTAGGGGAGAGGGAAAAACAATTATTGAAACCTTATGCTTATTACAACTCACTGAAGTACATTTTTCCTCCTTTGACAAGGAGGTTGTCAAAACAGATAATTATGGAAATGCTAGAAATAGTTTGAAAGAAGACAGGAGCTGTCACAAAAAGTTTCCTTTTTTAACATTTCACCTTCTATCCAACTGTGCAATTCAGAAGTCACTGAGTTTTATTACTGTGTTACAAGTACATAATGCATGAGAAAATCAGTCATTTATTGTGGTTTTCTATTTCAAACTTTTTTCAGGCTCTTGACACTAATTAAAGGAACGTGCAATTCTACTTTGCTTCCCATAAAATATTAACATACATACACACGCATACAAAGCAACAGTGAGGTTTCAATTTAAACTGAGAATACTTGCAGCTATGCAGCCCTGTGCACACTACAGAGGAAGTGGCATCTAGCTTAACAGTGAAGTGACTTCTAGTACAAAGATCTGTGTTCACAGAGCAGCATTGCTATAGGTACACACCTGGCAATTGCAGGTTATCACATGGGCGTGTTCAGAGATAAACCACATTTCTCTCCATACCCGTTTCTCTCGGCATTGCCATGAGAACCTTCTCTGTTTTTTCCTCATGCATTTTCTGGCACCCCAAGATAGTCTGTAACTATATTTCTATCTCCATTCTACAGACAAGGCCATAAACAATGCCAAGTTACTCAGATACTCTTGAACCTCACGACACTGTCAGAAGTAGCGCGTAACTACAAGGTCTGTTATGGGAAAAAATAAGGGTTAGATTTCTAAATACATTCAGGAACCTCATGTTACAGGCAGTGGGATTCTTTAAAAGACCCTACAAATCTGATGCCCTCTGAAATCAGAAATACTAAAGAAATCAAACAGAAGTTAGGCACAGAAAGGCTTAAAAACTCACTATATGCCTGATATTTTTAAGGTTTGCTACATCCTTAAAAATATGCCTCTTAGCCCCTTCCAGGTTTAGAAGCTGAAGACTCAATGTGTCTTAGATACAAGATACCTAAACCAATTTTGATGTGACTCCCTCTATCTATGTGGGAGAAAACCTGGCTGTGTGTTACATATGCAGTGATCATATAAATATGAGAGGCAGATAGAGAGGCAGATACTCTGTTGAAACAGGCACCATAAGCAAAGCTTCCACGTGTCTTACGCATCCAGCCACTATCTCAATCAGGACCTGCACCAACAGAAAATAACAATTTCTTTCACTAGTATTTTTAATATTTTTACATAACGCAATCTCAAATTTTAAATAACGCTTTTTTTTTAAAAGGGATGTGACCCAGAATGAAAACAGGAGATGTAGAATGCAGCAAAGCTTGTGAATGCCATGCAAAGTTGCCTATCAACAAAGAGCTGAGAAGTCTCTCGAAGTTCTGATCAGCAAAACTTTGCTTGAAATTCATGAAGG
Source organism: Nipponia nippon (assembly GCF_047370975.1). Taxonomy (NCBI): domain Eukaryota; kingdom Metazoa; phylum Chordata; class Aves; order Pelecaniformes; family Threskiornithidae; genus Nipponia; species Nipponia nippon. The sequence continues at coordinate 7,580,004 of NW_028262337.1, read as the reverse complement.
TGCATAAAAAAAGTGAGACATACCCACAGTGGTCCTATAGGTGTTACGTTGTTTAACATCTTTTAAATTTTGGGAGTTCCGCTTTGGTGATGGAGTAGTAACATACACCAAAAAAAAAGGAGTCCTAAAGAGAAGGATTTTCCCCTTGCCTCCCAGGAGCATTTTTCCTTTCCTTTGCAACCGAGATGTGAAAAATCCAAAAGATAAAGATGCCGTGTTTCAAATCAGGAGTGAAATCTGTAGTCAGAAGGAAAACCGGGAGGTAGGAGTGTATGCGAGACAGCACGTTTATATTTACCTTACAATCTAGTTAATGAGCCATACTGAAAGTGGACTATGGCTCGAAGAATGGAAGAAAATATTCTCTTAAAGAAATGATTTGCATGGATGGAACAGCACTCCTATAAAACAACGGCTATATCCCAAGACAACTTTTGTTAATAAATTCCGACAACATTAATGCTTAGCAGGTAAACTAATTTGCATGTAAAGGGATAAATTATTAAATCTGCTTCCGCAAAATAGCATTTGATTAAAAGTATTTTAATATTGGTAGCCTTTAAAACATTTCCATTAATTTGAAACTGTAAGCTCTCTAGACAAGGACACATCTCCTATTTGCTCAGAAACATGCTACATACATTTAGTTTCCTATACACATAATAAAGAAATGGAGTAGTCAATTATTCATCACTTGTTGAATTGGTTAAAATATAATTTACAGCTGCACAGAAATAAAGGTAATGACAAATTTTCCTCAGCCAACCATATAGGATCATACACAATATATATAAAGGGACAGATGACAGAATGCTATAGTAATGCAAAAATATACATATACAAGCTCAGATTCTCACCTGTTATAAAGCAGTATGTGTATACGTATGTGTATGCACAAATGAATGCTTACACTGGATGCAGATGTGATCCAAAATTCTCTATCAAGATGGACTCCCTGATTACCATAGGAACAGAATATGTTTAAGCACAAGATAAGAAACAACTTGATCTGCATTCATTTGCAAAGTTATCACCCTCATCATAACTGAGCTGAGAATGAGACTTGGCATATTTCAAGTTGTAATAAAATTAAAAGGCAACCAACTGTTTCCAGTATCCCAGAAGCTGGCTTTTAAAACCCAAGGCTTCCAACCACTAACATGCCTTACGTTACTGGTCAGATTAGAAATAACCAAGGCGATGAGCAGCATTCTTGGGTTACAACTAGCCCAGTACACAGAAGTCTAAGTGACTTCCTCCAAAAATGGGGAAAAAGCGGTGGGGGCACAGGAAGGAAAGAAACCGTTAAGTATGTGAAACACTTAACACTGAACAAGTTGTCTTGTGAAGTCACTTAAGTATTCTTCCATAAAAAGAATAGGACCTAAAGAAAAAGAGATGTAAAGTGATTTCTTCTGTAAGAAAATGAAAGCCTTCTAATGGAAACAAAAAAAGATAAGTTAGCTGTGTGTGGAAGAAAGAATGGCCTGAACCCAAAACATTATCAAATCTTAAGAACATCGTCAACAGACTTAGCTGGTGTCATGACCCAGCGACCTTGAGCTACGTAAGGAAGGACAACTCACATTCATTCTCACTTAAGTGACTGACACGTCATAATGATTATGGATGACATTTTGTTGGCCTACAGTATTCACCAAAGCACTGGTTTCCAAAATGTGGTCATTAGTGCTATCAGTAAGGTCAGTAAGATCCAGCTGATTTGTGAAGCCATATCTCTGCAATATTTTCAATTAAAGTTTGATGACAGAGCTCATTATGAGACCTGATAGCCTGAGCAGTTTGGCAACCTCTATCATCCATAGCTGAGAGCTGAATAGAAGACAAGTTTGACAAATATTAAAAAATCAAATATAAAATACTAAAGAGGGATGGTAGGCAAACAGAGCAGAGAAGGGGAACAGAAATTTTAATAAAGTCTAACATGATGTCATTTGATATTAGACAGAAAAAAAAAAAGATGATAGACAAAGGACAGGAAAAAAAGGAAAACCATCCAAAAAAAAAGTGGTATTACAGACCACAAAGGTAGGATAGGAACATAGGCACAGATCCAGAAACTTATGCTTTAGGAACTGTAATGCTGTTTTGTGGTGTTAAAATACGATATTGACAGTAAAATGTCATTAAAGCAAAAATGCAAAATTTATGGGCTTTGCATCCTTTTTCAGGAAGATTATCCTAGAAATAGTCTAGTCTTATGAGAAATATGTGAAAGAACAAAGAGATTTGTTGTACAGGGTTTCAACATGAAATATGGCCACATATATTCCCTCGTTCCATAGCTGTCAAACAGCAGTTTACCATATCAGCATTACTGTCAAAAAGGGAATATAATATAGAATAGCAGCCAGTAAAGTTTATGTAGCTAAAACACTAAAGCCAATCAGTCCTACAAATAGGAACGAAACAGTATTCTATATGTACTTCAGTAGTATAATTATATTTATAATGATATTGTGGTGTAAGGGTTTGCAGTATAATAGTTTCAAATCAGGAGAAAAGTAGATCATACATATCACCCTACACTAATACAGAAAAAAAATTAGGCTGCACTATCACACATTTAAAATGTGACTGCAGCATTATTTTCAAAATATTAGCAAGAATTTTTAACATACATATATTTGAACTACCTTTTCTTATTCAGGAAAAAACAATTTAGAGATTACTTGAAAGAAAATATAACTACTTTTTCAAATTCCTGGTGTATCACTTCTGTTCTGACAAGGTCAATGCACAGCCCTACAGGTAAAGTACCTAGCTGCTAAATTATTTTTCAGATCTATTACCTCATGAAACTGAAGGTATAAACAGTCCTGTAACTCTGAATGCACCATTACTCCCAATAATCTTTCATTCTCCATAAATTGCTTTTTCTGGAAGGTAAAATATTTAGAGCACTATTGATCCACAGTTCTCTCACCTGTGGAAACTCCTTGCTCCCTATTTTGAAACAGGACCAACACGTGCAGTGCCAGGAGGAGTTTTATTCCACCAGTTCCAAACCCAAGGCTGCCCGCATGCTCAGGAGCAAGTTTATCTTAGCACAATTATCATGGCAGTCTGGCTCATGGAAATGATAGGACAAAAGACATGCAACACCCCACATCTTCAACTATCACATGAGGTGGTAATTTCAACAATAAAAGTTGTACGTATACAGTTAGTATGAGCCAGAGCTACTTAAAAGGAGACGAGTCCAAGCTTAGTCAGAACAACTGCTGTAGTATCACTTCTGCAGAAGTAACTGGGGGGAGGGGATTAAAAAATCACTTAATACTTACCCAAATATTAATGCAAAGAAAAGTGTGTTAATGTGTTTTAAGCCCTAAAAACCTTTGAGGATAAATTTACTTAAACTTCTTCCATTCATGGATATATTATAGCCCTTATTATCTCTACAACCTCAGTGGCAAGTGCAAAACAGAGGCAGTGAGATTTAGTTGAAAAGCCCTGAGTTGTGTGGGAGCTCATTTCAATGAGTTGTGGCTGTAAACATCAACCAACTAGCTTCCCCAGGTCATCTGAACACACAGGCAGGCAGGCCAACTTTTTGCAAACCAGTATATTCCAGAAGATCTCAGTGACCAAATCTTTGGCTAGAGCATGCCAACATAGCTTCACTGGATTTGACACAGCTATTCCTACTGATACAAGTCAAGTATCTGCCTCTGTGGGTGTCAGTTTGAATCTTCTGTAGTAAACCATGCCTCATCTACTCACTCATTCCTAGCTGGTGCTTAGCAACTTGTAATACAAATCCAGGGCAGGCAGTGTATATGCGTGTGTCTGTATACACAGATCAACAGTGAAACTCATTCCACTCTTTACAAACTCATCAGCATGAAAGACCGTGGCATATTTCCCTGCTTCATTCCATTACAAACCACTAATGGAAAAAATCATGGCTGCAACTCCCCCGTTAGCATTGTAAAATGTTAGTGCAATTTGTTTTCCTGTACCGATGGATCCACTGGCAACTGGATTTGAAACCTGCATTTTAATGTCAACTACCATAGAAAAAACCTTGCGTTAATACACAGAAGATCTATTTTAAAAATTCATAGCAGTAATTTCAGAATATGTTTAATTAAAGAAACTCTCGAATGACCATGATCATCTTAAAGAATCTACATAGATCATCTTAAAGAATTCATGTAGATAAAAGTACCAACTAAAAAACATTGGAGTTTATATTTCCATTTGTTTTTCTTTTTCCTAGGTGTTAGATATCTAGTCTGTGTATAATTTCATCAATTAGGCAAGCAACATACTAAATTTTCCCCCAAAAGTGACAAATTACTGGACAGTTGAGTCCACTACAAATTAATTACTGCAGTTTAATTACAACAATTGAAAATTTGAAGACATTTCATCTCTCTCACCTCAATGGTGGGTGGATCCTGCCTTTTTTTTCTTATCCATGCTGCAAAAGAAATAAAAATCACATTAATTATTTCAAAGATCACAGACTATTAAAGCTCAAAACTATAGAATCACATAATCATACAATCATTCAGGTTGGAAAAGACCTTTAAGATGATCAAGTCCAACCGTTAACCTAGCACTGCCAAGTCCACCACTAAACCATGGCCCTAAGCACTACATCTACCTGTCTTTTAAATACCTCCAGGGATGGGGACTCAACCACTTCCCTGGGCAGCCTGGTCCAGTGCCTGACTACCCTTTCAGTGAAGAAGTTTTTCCTAATATCCAACCTAAACCAGAAAGCAAATGTTTATATATGTTACAATAGAATTTGTCACAATCTGGCAAGCCATATAATATCTCAAAATACAAAGACCCAAGATGTTATTTCCCATGTCAACACTCTCAGTCTTCACAGAAGGAAGGTGGGGGCAGGGTGGGGGGAGGGAAATCACCTCCACGAGGAGAGCTTGGACACAGTTTATATATCACCCTGGCTGCCGAAACAGGGCTTAAAAATCAGGGCGCACAGCCCAGGCCTGTATTTGACCTTGCTATACAGAGCTGAGCTTCACCCTGAGAAAATGACAAGATGGCTGCTGAAAAGTATGAAAAGCCTTAGACCACCCTGTAGAAAAAGGATTCCTGTATATGCCTCAGGCATTGTTAAAGCCAAAAGCCTATTTATGCTAGTGCCAACTAGAATTCCTTTACAGGGATGCAAGATACAGCCCCAAACCTGACTGAGGGGCTGCAGAGCCGTGACTGCACCATGTCCTATGTCTGTGTGGGACTACCCATTTCATCCAGGGGGAGGTACTGTAAGCGAGGGACGGCTCCCTCCATCTCAGTCAATTCATGTGGGAAAAGACAGCAAAGGAATGAAAGCAGCGGCAATGACAATTGTCCTGCGGCTCAGGTTTTCCATGATGAACCAAAATCAGTAGACTTATGCACACTCCCACTGCAAGCACTGATGGTTAGCACGGGACTGACTGGAGGTAGCAATCCAAAGGGACTCCACTGCACACAGAGAAGTGGCACTGTCGGGTCTTGCTTCATTCAGTTGATGAATTATTAGACATACCTCCAACTATTATAGGCATTATTTAGACAAACAAATTACCTGACTGTGGACAAGGCAGTATCCATCACTCTTTAAAAGTATTACTACCATAGCATTTTTTCATGCCTTTTCAATCCACACAATTGGTAGGTACCAGTTTGTACACTTTGTAGACATTTGTCTTTTCTGCTCGTATTTCTCAAATGAATAAGGAGCAGAATGCAAGTGGCCAGTAATGAACAGAAGGACAAACATAAGGAAAGCCAGTTCCAAGCGTGGAGACACGGCAAAATGTTCTTTTGTATGCTTGTTTGGATAATTAAGACTTTTGTTACTGTGCTTGAAAATCAGAGCAAAAATGACATTTTCATTACCCCCCAGTCAAATTCCTGGTCTGACCTGCAGCTGTCTATAAAATTTCAGAAATGCTTTAAGAAGCAACTAATCCAAATTTTAATTTTCTAACACTGTGTGTGCTGTATTTTGAGGGGAACTAGGGAATGAATCAGACAGCAAGTCCAAAACAACTAAAAGCTGCACAGAGTCATAATGTCACCTCACTACTGAAAATGCAACTACACATAGGGTGAAACGCTAACACGACTCTGCTTCAGCAACATTATGAAACTGTTTTTAGGAGGAATAGCTTCCCATTAATATAAGAATGGAATTAAGGGAAGCAAAATGGCATTATTACATAGCTTGGAATTTAGCCACGACAGCAAGGCTGACAGCCTTAACTCAAGGTTAATGGTAAAATACCTGTAATGATATGAAGCAAGGTATTACTTTTGGTTCTTGTCTATCAGATGACAGTTTCTGAAGACGTGTTCTTTTAAATACCATTCTCAAACATCTTTTCTTAAAAGTAGTCCCTGCCAGCTCTTCTCAGAGGTCTTTGGTCCTAACAAAGATTAGACCCGAATTTGCCATTGTGGAGAAGCAAAAGCACCGAACAGTCAACATCACCCCTTCTGTAAAAGTTTTATGTTAGTGGAAAGAAAAACAGGCCATTAAGATAATCCAAAATACAACCAAATGACTTTCTATTAAATCTATAGAAGTAGAAAACATTTTGCATGTATCTGTAGCACTTTCAAACATTTAAATTTTATGAGGATTTCCAAATGCAAAATCTGGCAAGATCAGGGACTAAACAGGCGTGACTGAGACTGGCACTTCTCAGCTGGCAGCCTTGCAGACACTCTTTGTAAAAGGACCAATGACCTTATTAGAGAAAATCATAGCACACAAGCCTTTCCTCCTGCAGAAGTCATCTTTGTTCCAAAGATGGAACAAAGATCCATCATCACCCAGAAAAGGAAGAAAGTGGTAGAGTTATCAGGTATAGTGAAGTATGGATACTAGACGCTAACCAATAAAAGATACAGCTGGAGAAAAAAGGAAAACTAGTAGTTTAAAATGTTTCATAAAAAATTAAGTTTCAAACTTTCAAAATTTAAAGGATTACTTTCAACAAAGTATCATCTTCTGCCTTGCCATGTTTTGCTTCTCTCACAGGGAAGTACTGTACCACTGGTTTCAATTCCACAGCTCTCAGCACCTAAAAACTGCTTCACTTTTTTTGAAATTGCCAGTATTTTCTTAAAACACCAGCTGCATTTTAACTTCAATTGATTACAATTAGTGATTCTTAAAGAAAAATTCTTAAAATTTGAAATCCTACAAAAATTTAGCTGCAGTTAGAAACTACTGCTGAAATATAACCATTACGATAGATATCCTTTCAATAGTGGATGGGACTTTTAGGCAGTTATTTGATTAATGATTTTCAGATGAATGGAATACTTCGATTAAAAGATTTTATCATTTAATTATCTGCCTCGGTTTAACAAGCCACTGACAGAACAGTGAAGGGTAACATGATGACACGTGTCCCGTGAACAGAAGCTGTGAAGGCAAGGAGCGTTACCCAACACATTTTCATTCATTAACAGATCTCGATTAGTACCAACACTTAAAAGCAACAAAACAATCCTTAATTTAGGAAGATTTCTTGTATCAAATATTCTATTATCAGACTGTATCTATTTAAACACACAAATAATGCAGACAGTTATATATACCATTGTGCTATTTTTCTTTCCACCTATAACAAGCATTTGAATGCACGGTTCTATAGGAGCTGTCAACCTTCCCTCTTTCTAATAAGTGTCAGGACTACAAATCTTTTTCAGTTTAATCCTAAGTAAAGCTTGCTGACACAAAGAGTGGATACCATTTTCCAAATAACTGCAGGTAAATTCATTTTAACATCTCTAATGAGCCACATTAGAAAATTATCTAATGAAAGATTCCTTCACTGCTATGTAGCTGAGGGGGAAATACAGCAACAGAATTTACTAAAATATCTTTATAGGCATAAGAAGAAGTTAGTTAGATTTAATATATAATATTCCCTCTGTGCAAATCCATTTCTGAAATATTCTACGTAAAGCACAACTCAAGATATGTTACAAGATTAAAAGCAAAGAAAACATTATCTGAATTGAGTATATTTTAGTATATTGTACTTTATCATCTAATAGACTCATCAGTCTTTCAAAAGCAATACATTTTTCCAATAATTCACCTAACCACTCCTCAGTCTTTGGGGAGGAGAATTGCAAGACTCTACTATATTTAATCCCCACCAGTTTTCAGGTGGTTCTCTTTCAGACAGAAAATTTGAAAAGCCTTTCAATTTTTTCTAAGGTATCAACAATATTTTGAGCATCCAACACAAGGTTCAAAAAAACACCAACACCTCATAATTCAGGTATAAGAGAAATTCACGGTAACAATTAAAGGAAGAATGAATATATACAAAAATATAACCAGTATAACCGCTACCGAGTTAGCACTGATTTTAACAAAACCCAAGTAAATGATATCTTGAAATTAAGACATTTTGCATTCTCTTTGAAAAATATAGTCAGTGTACACAATTTATCAATGGAAAAGCTCTCCCACCTTTCTTTGCACTCTCCATTACACTTTTACTCAATGCAGATTTAAATTACTGAATAGATTTATACCACTGTTAAATATTTGTTAATGGAAACAAGGCAGGTAGGTGCTTTGTTACGTATTATTTGAACACCATATGCACACATGTATACACTTCATTAAAAAGTGTCCAGTCACAATTACAGCTGGAAAAAATTTCCACATGAACACTCCCATTCTCTACACTAACAAAACAAAATGCCCTCGCCATTGTCAGCCAAGATGTTTTAAACGTGGTGAAGTAGAGAAGGTAACACATATGTACCAAGCGCAACCAAAACATGCTTCCCTGCCCCCCAAAGCTTTGGCAAAATTAATCATTGCCTCCATTTCAAACTAATTATGCTGCTGCTTCTAATTTTATCTGGACGGCGCTTCCTGCATTCTGTACTCATTGTAATGCTACTTTTGTCTAAAAGGAATTTTGCAAGATAGCTGGACATTTGCTACCTTGAGACCCTTGCATTCCTTCATCAGCAGTTATTTGCATTCTCATTAGTATGCACGAGATTTTCATTGAACTTTAAGACTCCTACTGGCACATAATGCACTGTAATAAGCGTAAAAGTGAGCATGCAAATTAAGACTCCCATTAATCACTAACTGTTACCAGGAAAGAAAAAAAAAAAAAAAAAGCCTAGAACTAGACGGGCAATAAAATGCTGCATGAAGCATACAATCTCATGCATCTCTATAGGTATGTAAATAACTGATGTCCTCTCAGGAGCACTATTGGCATGTCCCGAGGAGGTAAATTACACATTCTACAGTAGGTGAACATTCAGAACTAACATTACAGAAAGGTTATCTGTCGTGTGCATCCATATTGCCTAGAGAAAAGTATGCACTCCCACTTTGTAGTAAAATATAAGAGGCTTCACCTTAACAAAAACGGGTAATATTTGTATCGTCTGTATGTATTATGTTCGAAATTCAAAATTACAGTACAAAAGGAAATACACTTTGGGATTTTTAAAAAGAAAATCGACTTAATTTTCTGTGTACAAATAGCTAACACTAAAACTAAGGAGAACAAAAGGGGATTATGATTCTTTTCTTTTAATATTGAGCATGTTTCAGTCATTCAGCACTTTTGTAAAATTACAGGTCTAAGAACTTAGGAAATTTAATCCTGTGGAGCACTGTCGTGGATTAACCCCAGCCAGCAACTAAGCACCACTCAGCCGCTCGCTCACTCCCCCACCGGTGCGATGGGGGAGAGAATCGGAAGGGCAAAAGGGGAAAACTCGTGGGTTGAGATAAGAACAGTTTGATAACTAAAGTAAAATAAAAATAGAACAGTAGTAATAGTAATAATAATAATAATAACAAAAAACAAGTAATAATAGTACAATAGTAATACAAAGCAAGCGATACACTGTACAATTGCTCACCACCCAACGAACAATGCCCAGCCTGTCCCCCAAGCAGCGATCGTTACCCCTCCCCCGGCCAACTTGCCCAGCTTTATATACTGAGCATGACGTCACATGGTATGGCATAGCCCTTTGGCCAGTCTGGGTCAGCTGTCCTGGCTGTGCCCCCTCCCAGCTCCTTGTGCACCCAGGGGGAGCAGGGGAAGCTGAAGAGTCCTTGACCAGTGTGAGCGCCACTTAGCAACTGCTTAGCGAGAACAAAACATCAGTGTATCATTGACATTGTTCTCATCCTAAACCCAAAACACAGCCCCATACCGGCTACCAAGAAGAAAATTAACTATCTCAGCTGAAACCAGGACAAGCACTTAAAATTAACATCTTCAGGAGAAAAATTCCAGGCAAACCCTTCAGGAGTAAAGCCCTCAGCCCTGTATTACATAAACTCTCAGGACTAATACACAAACATCCTCTGCAGAGTCTGAGAAACAGCTTGCACAGATTGAGTCCGTAATCTGGATGACTGGTTTATCTACTTGCTTTATACCTTTCTAAAGGTAACCTTGTTCTCGGTTACCTTATTACATGTTTATAACTTGATAAACACAGCATCAGAATCAGCCCCTTAGTTTACCAGCTATCCAGGCTGAATATCTTAGATAAACAATGAGATTTAACTCATACCGTCTTCAAATTTCATAGAATCATAGAATCGGTTCACTACAGCCTTCTCCCACTCCTTCAACAATGCCTTGTCCCTGATTTTGTGCAAGTTGTCCTCAGACAACTAATGCCCTTAAGTATTTCCAGGGACAGTACTTTTATTCATTTCGGTCAAAAGAGGTTTCTTTTCTAGTCACACAGTGTGATATAAGGAAACAAGGAGAGGGAAAGGGTGCTGGGATGACTGCTTTTAAATCAGGTGGCCATTAAGGCTTATCCACAAGAGAAAAAACTGAGTCCTGGCAGAACGAAGACAGCACAGGTGAAAGCAGCTCTCTGCAGATCCGAAGAAAAAGGAGAAGTAAGGTAACAGAAACTTTAGCACAGCCCTTCAAGCAAAAACCCTGAGAAGGCTAGGTAAGAAGATTGCTATTGCTGAACCAGCCAAAACTGAAGCGGAGAGGTCACAGATGTCAAATCACACACACAGGATTTGGAGAGAAGGCCCCTGGGGATGCAAGCATGTGCCTAGCAGAGAGGATTTAGAACACTAAAAATCAAAAAAATTTCCAAGAGTAAAGAGAAAACAGAAGTAGGAAATATTATACAGCCTTCTAACCTTGTATTAGTATTTTACTGTTCAGAGAAAACAGCAAGTATTTTAGAAATCCTCCTGCAAAGTCTCAGATTATTTGCTGGAATGATCAGCATCCACAACAGCAAGAATTATAAAGTGAACACCCACAAAAAGAATGCATTGGGAAATTTTCAAGAGTCTGGACAGAAGATAGAGAGTGAAAGTTCAGCACAGGTCTTGTGGGCCTGGTAAGCTTCTAGACCAATCTTAAAGAGGAAAAAATAGGGACAGAATTGCAATGAGCCTTTCAGCAAAGTGTCTCTAAAAACCTTGTATTAAACTGTTCACACTCAGATAACTGGCTTCTGTGGTATTGATACAAAAATTCACGGATGCTTCTCCTCACAGCCTGAATCCCCCCAAGGGAGAAACGGAGTATGCAGAGAGTCCCTGAAATGAAACTCAATAGCAACGAAGTTACTATTAAGCAGGTATCCTTTATTGCAGCGCTGGGCAGCACTGGGGATTCTCCACCATAAATGCTCCACCGATTTGGTGGACTTTCAGAGATTTTATACTATAAAATCCTACATATTCACAGGATTTCCGAGAAATCATTTACATAAACACGAGATTTTCTGGAACTTATTAACATATGCAAATGTCCGATCCGCATGTGCAGTCATCTCCCGTGGTGGTCTTCAGGTGGTCTTTGGGGGTCTTCAGATGAAGGCTCGTAGTCTTCTTCACTGTGTTCGCTGATTGACCTTTGCTTCTGCACAAACTCAGTCCTAGGATCACGTAAACGGTGTCCTTCAAGGCTGTTGTCATTCTGTTGTGACTTTTTATCTTCCGTGCATTTGTTCTCCCAAGGCCCAGTTGTCTGAGATGGGATTATCCCGGAGCCCCCTTATCTTACAACCATTCTAACTACTCCCTAAATCACAAAGGCCTTTCTTTTGTTTAGTTAAGTGACTAAGATGTTTAAATATACTCCTTGCCCCTAGGCTTTTCAGGAGGCATTTTGATGCAGTGGCTTTGTCTATCTTGGCTTTAACCCTTTCAGTACTATTTGAACTCTCTACTCTTTCCATTCTTTCCCATTTCTTACTCCTTGAGAATTTTTCATTTTACAGCAGCAGAAAAGAAGTAGTGATGAACTGAACTTCAGAGCACCCCACATCCCTAATTCACACCCCAATATATAGCAGAGGCACAACAGTTCTCTGAAGAGCCTCTATACTCACAGCAGAAGCACCAGTTTTGGCTTTTTAAAATTGTTATACTTCCACAAAACTGTTTGTAATGTTTAACTTGGCACTGGACAAAAAAACCACAGGTTAGCCTTTTTTGTGGAATTCCCATACTTTATCTGTCAGAAATATGCACTACATACCCATTCTGCTTCAGGAATGCACAGGGGAAAAAAAGATGCATGTATCTTTTCTTTGTGTTTCTACAGGAATTCAGTACTTAAGAAGAAAAGACTGTTACTTACCTGCCTACTGACAATTTTCCTTTTCTCTGTGAATTCTTTCTATTTGGTGCTGACAAAATCACAAAGGACACAAAATGTAGTTACAAAGATGAGGAAGTTAAGCGTTAAAAGCGTAAACGCAGCTCATAAAAATGGGACTCGCCAGTTGTCTTTTCTTCTTTAAAACAAAGCTGACTAAGACGCCTTGACTTGCAAAAGTTCGTCTCAGGTCTGGTAGCTGCATCTTTTTAGGCAAGTCCACATGCAGGGTACCTGACCCTTGACTCCAAGGGTCTTGTACTGGTGCTTGCCAAAAGCATCCTTTCAAACAGGTGTATCCTCCCATGCACCACACTGTCAAGTCACATGGATTTGTGCTAAAGTTTCTGAAGAGAGATATAGCGCAGGTTTATGAGTGCTACACTGATTCCAGCAGTCCTAAGGAACAGTTCACATAGCAAGTTGATTGAACCAGTCTAAAACCCTTTGTGAAAGGGTGATTAGCCACACCCGTCTGAGACAGTCTGACTGTCCATGTTGTTTCCTGTTAATTCCAGCCAAGTGCAAGTAGAGACTATTGGATTGCATTTTTCAACCGTTAAAATGCAGTAGCAGGTCTCAGATGAGAATTCATTCACAGCAGAGCAGAGTTACCTGAGGCTTTATACATGCTTCTCAGTGTTGTGCAGACTGATTGCATGACAGTCACTCAGACCTAAGATGACCAGCAGGGGCTGGAGAACTTTTGAATGAGGAAGCAGACCTTCAGAAAGTTGGATTAGGTAGATAGCCATTCAAGCACCAGATGATTTAGTCAGGACAAGCCTAAGAGGCTGCTGCTCTCATTTAGAAGATGGCTATCTCAGACTGATAAAGAACCAGGAGCAACTAGATTAAGACTTGCCAGCCAACTGTGAGTACTGCGGCAGTAGAAGACAGAAGCTGTTGATACTGTGGTTTCACCATAGTTGGCAAATCCTGCTAATAGGGTTGAAAAACCTTTGAGAAGCTTTCAGGTGTTAATACTAGCCTTAGTTGATCACAAAAAAAAATCATAGGAATCAGTGTAATGACAATGATAAAATGCAAGATGGGAACATGTGATATTTCTCTACTGACTCCATGAAGGGATATAACAGGACCAAAGTCTTCTCTTAGCTCAGTATCATCTCTTTCAGGGGCCAACAGTGAGCACAAAGGAAAGAGAATGAGGTAAAGCAAGTATATTGCAATATTTCCTCAAAACACACTGTAGCCTCCATTAATTTGCAGCTCGCTGACAAATAAAACCACAGTAACGTCTGTGTACGAGAAGGAATTTTCTCCCATGAATTCTTTTAATCACTTTTGAACTCATGCAAACTTCCAGCAAGCAGAATATTCAATGACAAGGAATTCCACAGTTTAACTACATACTGCTTAAAATTTAAGTCTGTTTGCTTTAAACCTACCAGCTTCTGGGAGATGCCTAGATATTATTGTTCTCCCCAAAAAGCATGCTGAACGATGGGTAGACTACTATTTCAGGGATTCCTTGCTTATGCTATAAAGTCCTGGATTTTAAGCCACATTTAACCCCACACTTGGCTCGAGCTGCTACAGCCTCAAGGACCAACATACGCTCCTCTGCTTTCTCTCCTTCTCCAAGGTCTGCACAGCTAACCCTAAGGACCGTCTCTAACCTCCCTGAATTTCTTTCTATGTCCTAAATTTTCAGACAAAATTTTTATCAGTAGCAGTGGAAAAAAAAATGGGTAATTATTAACACGTCCTCCTAACTCCCTACAAGATTGTGCAAGGAAAAGTATAGGAAACTAAATACCACTAAAAAACCCCCACCCCATCACTGTGCCACCAATAATTCAACTGACCTACAAATTAACACTCCAGTGAAGGCATAATTAGGAAGTTTAACACATTTTGTTTTGGTTATTCTATCAGATCCCCCTCAGGCACAAATATTTTCACATTTAGTAGGAGAAAGTCAGAATCATACAGGCTTTATTTACATTTTTATTAAGTACCGATTTCCTAAACATCATTTATCCTATTTGTAAAGGGGTTACTTTAAGAATTTATAATAACTATGCAGTTAAACAAAAGCCTGCTTTACTCAAAATGAAAGATAACAGACAGCCTATTCACATAGTCAGGCTTTCCATTAAAAATATTGAATCTACATTCAGTGGAAAAATTATCTTGACATAGAACCAAAATATTCAGGATTTACCTTCCCATTCTGTTGGAAAGTCACCCATTTCATACTGATATGCTTGACGATTTATTGCTTCTACAAATCTTCTCTCTTGTATAATCTGCCCTATAGCAGAAAAAAGAAAGGCAGTTAAATATATATCTAGACAATATTTAAATTGCTGATTATGTTATTGTTTTGAAAGAACTGTACTTATTCACACAAGTGCAATGATGTCTACAGGGTAAAAATGAAGGATTAAAATACTGAGAAAATGACTACCACCTAGATGTCAATTTGAAATGCTATGTGTTTCAGTAACTTCAACAAAAGCTTGCATGTTCTACAGTTGACGTGGATTATTAATGACAGGTATATTTCAAACCAAGTTATCCACCTTAGTGTATCCCCTTCCCTTTGAGAATGCTTCTCTGAAGAACTGTCGATCAGTTTTCTATCAACTGTTTTTTCCTTCACCTGGATATCTTCCCCACCATTGCTGGTGAGGGATCAGAAACTTGATGCTATTCTCGAGTTAAAAAACAGCACTGGAAGTTCACTGGTTAGCTTTGCAAAGCCATCAGGCCACATGGTTTCCAACCACTAGCAACTGCTCTGTGCATGTGAGCCTTTTCACATATGCTTGCAAACTAAGTATTTTCTATGTTAGAAACCAAAAACCAGTAGGTAACTCTCTGATAGGGAACATCCAGTGTATTGAAAGGGGAGCCAGTGTGGAGAATCTGGATCTACATCCCACCCACAGGTTCTACTAGCCAAAGAGGAAGAATTAAGGTTCAGCTGGTGATGTAGCACACAGCAGACTGACTGTCAGATATCATGCCACTGTACAGAAAAAGAGTATTTTAATTTGCTTTTTAAATTAGCAGATACTGGAAAGAAGTGCAAGTTCCCCATCCCTCACAGGGAAAAAAACCTAACAACATTCCCCAGGCTTTTTCTCCCAGCTTTTTCCCTTCCTGGAAGGCTGAGATGGAGAAATTTGACATTTTGAGGAAACACAAAGAAATATCTGCATAAAATATTTTCTTTCATAATGATGTGATTAATGCAGTTCATTCCTTCAGTATGTGTTCAACAAGTATTTCAGATGAAGTTATTTTAAAAGTGATAGCAGTCAGGAGTTACAATTCACCCATCTCTGGTTAATAGCTAAACTGCATACTATTGTTCATTATTAAGTATTTAATACAGTAAAATAAGAACTTGTATAGAAATTGCAATTCCTTTTCTAAGTACCTTCTTTAGCTTTATAATATTTCTTTTTATTTTTAAGCAATGCAACATTTTCACTGTCTCAGATATGCCATCAGGCAAAGAAAATAGTGTAGCATACTTTCATCTCCAAGATTAGACATTTTTAATCAGTGTTGAAAGATATATGATTCATATTTATTTGTTTTGTAAGTATACAGTTCCCATATGCTGAAGATATTATACTTCATACACTTTCTTTAAAATAATTTCTTTTCAAGAATACCATGGATAATTCAATTTCTCAAACTTTTTATCCTCAAAGCAAAACAAAAATACAGAATTAATTTCTTCCCATACAGAAGATTTCCAGAAAAGCTAACGGCTGATCTAATTAGGTCTGATCCTATACAAGTCTCAGAACTAACACTCTTCTCCATTGCTGGAAAGTCACTAGATTTTACTGTTAGCACAGCACCTTTTAAAAAAATGTCCAGAATTTGAGTCCTGCACAGGTAGAATAGTCTGAGTAAACCGATATAAGCAAAAGTAACGAAGAAGTGTATTTTTCTACCTGCTACCATGACTTGTGATTGATGTTATACCTTTATGCATTCCCCCCAAAAAAGTTTTAAACTAATCTACTTTTAACAAAATACACTTTTTATTCTGTTGCAAGCTTTCATAAGACACATGTAAAAAATTCATTCTCCAGATCCCACAGTCAAATCACATTGTACAGCCAAACTCAGAAAATTATTTCCCGAAGATGTTATTTTGAAGAATCATCACACAGTGGTGCTGGTGGCTTTCAAGCCTCTCTGCATTTGTGATGCACACACAACACTAATTAACTTCAACTGTCTGATTTGCCTTGTCCCCTAGGTTTCTTTTGGCAGACCACCACTGAAAAATAATTTACACAGACTTTGCTATTGAAGATCACACTGAGGCCTCTTTAGATGTAATTAAAACCTTTTACAGTTTAGAGAAGTGTTTTTTCATACTAAAGATATTGACTATTTTGCTTTATAATGATTAATTCATTCCCATGTTTTCAAATAAGTACTGTGGTCTTTGCTAATGCAACTTAAGAAACTTCACTTGTAAGTGTATACATCTGAAGCAAATACAAATAGCAATGTAAGAACTACTATTTACAGTATTAACTTTAAAATTAATCTCATTTTCATGTGAATACGAGATCTTAGAAACATAGAAGGACCATTAATACTTCAAGTTGGGATTATATAAAACACAACATATCCAAAGAGTAACAGCCAATACCTCATAAAACATAAAGCAGATTACTTCAGAAAGAATTTAACAGATGTACAGAATACTCACACAGAATACTCAGATATAACATCATTTACACAAACCACTGAAGTAGCCAAGATTTGCAACTTTGCAGGAGTTACAAGCAGGCAAAATGGCCAAGAAGTCTAAGTAATAGACAGATCTTTCAGCAAGTGATACAGTATTTACACATTTTAGATTTATATACTTTCATACACAACATGTTTTCTCTAAGTCTTTCTGTCCCAGTCTATCTGAAAGTCAATGTGTGATGACTGAAGTGAATTTGTATAAAAGCCTGAAAACAAAAGTGTTTAACAGAAGTTAGGCAGCCTGCTGGCATGAGAAAGGCGTAGCCAAAGCCAGCAAGGAAAATAGTAAGTGAAATGTGAAGGAGTAGTAAATGACTTAATGAATTATGTGCTACATTTCTACAGCCCTATCTATAGACTATGAAGCCTAGAAACTAAGTTATATTTCCACAACAAAAACATGGTTAACTGTAGATATGTGCAGATGTTATAAAATGAATATTTTAATTTTTCCGTTTCTTCTAAGGAAGAGCCCCTCTTCTACTGACAAAACATCCTGGCTATTTCCACTGCAGTCACTAAATCTGATATATCCACATTTGCATTAAGTAAAACCTTCCAGATCAAAATAAAGTTAAATAATGAATAATCCCAAACTTGTGTTGTTCTATAACCAAGTTATTATTCTTCCCATATCAATTTCTTAAAACTATATATACATATATACTATTTTGAAGATCTCCAGCAGTCCTAGCTTGATTTTCACTGTTTACAAAATTGTCATTTGAAAAAGATTTCTCTGTTAACCTCCAAACAAGTTTGTCTAATGTGTGCAGCTAGAACAAACACACATGATCAGTGAGAGGAGAAACGGGACCTTCAATAGGGCATTTGATGTTTTTGGTACCTGAACTGAGCAAAAGCCCTTTCCAGCTATAAAATATCAGTATGTTTTGCAGTCAGCAGATGGAAACGGGATCGCCCTCTCACACACATGCATGCATGGAGCTACCACGTTAAAGCAACAATTCGCAATTCTCATTCAAACTGAATGAATCTCAGATGTTCATGAGAACTCAGGACCAGGACTCTTTTGGCTTGCTGATTTGCACTGTCTGCATGGTAAGAGTCCATGCAAGAAAAACTTTATTAATTACTTAGAGAAAAGAAATTTTTAAAAAATGCACAGACTGAATATGCAGCCTTTGTTAATTTAAGACAAATGGACTACATTTCAGTTGCACAACATTGCTGTACCGTTTATGATGAAACAAGCATTTTTAAAGCATACCTGTTTACTGAACTGGTATGTACTTAGAAGAGATTATATTGGACTTCATTTACTAACAGTGTGCTATTTCATCATCAGTAACACAACATAAACTTTATCGACGAGAAACAAAAGTTTCTAAAAATTTTTCCAGCAGTACCTCACAAAGCTCAACAAAATGGATCCCCCATTTCTTTCCTCTTGTCTGGCAACACCTCAACAAACTGTAGTTTTTGCTAAACATGAAGTGGTACTTAAGCCAGCAAAGCAACTGAACTATCACCAGTTCTTTGCACAAAGCAGGGAAAGAACTACCTCTCTAGAGGCAATAAAAAGTAGATTATTTCTCCATAGGCTACAGGAGGGACCCATCACCTTCAGAGCAAGATACAAAGTTCTCATCTCTACTGGAGGAGATGGGAAAAAAAGTTTGTTGTGAAGAAAGGGAAAAACAACCCTTTTAAAGGTGAATATTAATTTGTGCAAGCCTAGATCTCTCCTTTGCATAGATTTTTAGCTGAGGGACCCTGTTCATTGGTGACCGACTTCATGTTACCTCGTGGTCAGGATTCCAGTGTTTCTGCAATAATAAACTTCACCTTAGGAAAGACATCAGCATTTTACGATAATGCTTTTCTCCCAAAGAATTCTGACTATTTTTTTTAAATTTAGATTTCCATGAAGTTAATTAATTTTTGCTGAGTGACAAATTAGTAAGTTTCAATAGGTCATTATATCTATTCATACAATAAATACAGTAGTCTAAAATAAAATACAAAAGTTTAGTATTTGCACCTAACATCTATCACTTACGCATGTAGTTATATTTTCTCCAATAATTCATACGCTTGAAGTCATCTAAAACTCTTTATGCTTTATAAAATCATATTAGAAACTCATTTCAACTTTTAAGAGCAGCAAGTAAGGCCATAGGCTGCTTTGTTCTATGGTTCTGATTTCCATTAACCTCAAAAGAACCAGGATCAGTGATTTCCAGTTTTACAGTGATGCAGGATCAAGTGATATTAAACTTGGTAAGTGCTGAATCAGCAAGTCCAAAAAAGCTGTAAGTACCAGGCACTCAGGGTCAAAAATCATGCTTTGACAATGCCAGAGCCATAGCCATACCATCCTAGTATTATTTGTTATTTTGTATTAATTGCTGTTCCTACTATCCCACATTGTGTACCAAAAGAATTGTTCCCACCTTGCTCTGATTTTCTACAGCATTTACAGCTAATGTTCAATAAGGTAGAAACAGTTTGCCGTGTTTAATTCACTTGGTTAACAGATTCTGCCAATACAATTCATTAAATATTATTTGTATCCCACTAACAATGGATTTGACACGGTACAAAAAGATTAAGGGTAGGCTCATGTTGCAACAGAACCTGAAGATAGCCAAGCTAGTTTTGAGCGAGTTTACTTACACCCCAGAAAGTCTAGTCACAGCAAATTCAGGGCTTTCATTATTTCTCCCACCTTATCTCTGAGTTTGACAGTCTTCCAGACTTCAGCCCCAGCAGGCAACACTAGCCCAAATTTACTGCAGCGTCTAGTCAATGTACCTTAAAAAAAACTCCCTATAGTCTAAGTAGTTTAAACACAGATGAGATCAGACTTAGGGGTCTGGGTCTCTCGCAGGAGAGTAGGCTTTTTGGTTTGAATTGTCATGAAGTCACCAGAGAAGATGTCAAATTTTAACGTGGAACTTACATGAGGAGAGACTTCTCGCTTTGCCAGACATGTGTCCCAACATCGTATCTTTTGTCAGAAATGGGTATTAACGTAACAGCAGCACATCTGACGCTGTCCCAAAAGACTCTGCTTCTCCTCTGAAATTTCCTTTGACAAGGACTTTTCCCATCTTGATAGGATCCACTGTCAGTTTCTCAGGGGAAGGGATCTGTATATCAACCATCTTCAAAAGCTTCTCTAGGATGGACTGTTGGTCCTCTGGAGAACTTCTCACTCTTGTAAACGTGACCAACATGCGCTTATGGTATGGTTAGCCTGATTTTGTCCCAAATTTTAATCCAGGATGTCAGCTTAACAAATCTGACTCTCAATGCCATCTAGATTCTGCCCTTCTTATAAGCATATGCTAAACAATGAAGTTTTTGCAAACAAGGCTTACTATCCAACTATTTACTAACTAGCAATTGATCTATCACAATGTATATGTACTGGGAAAGCAAACAAAACCCAAGTAAACCTATGTCCATAAGGAAGACCGTACATTATACCTTGAAACAAGAGGCACATTCTTTATTTCCGACAATATTTTTATTTTAATGCAGGAAAATAATTTACATGCATATGTCAGAGGGAAAACTGCTCAATACTGTTCTTGCTGTAGTCATGTATGACTGCAAGGAAATTAAATGCCTTATCCTGATAAATAAAGAAATTTTGCCTATTTTCCACAAAGTAAACAAGAAGGACTTAGAACAGTGCCTTCCAAACAGGCAATAACTCAATTCTGCCCTATTTAACCCCGCCCAACACAAGTAACATTGCAGGGTTACCAGGCCTGTATGGATTCATTCTGATTTCAAACACCAATTTGTATCTTTTGTCTGCTAACCAGAATGACTTTGACACTGTTAGCTTCTTTGTTTCTTGGGATGGAGATAAGCTTATCCCTTAGGCCTCTGAAAAGACAATCCACTTTTACAACAGCTGTCAGACATCTAGAGTGTACAGGCTGCAACTTGATTCCATTTTGCAGTTAAAAACAGTTATACATATTGAAATTTTCCAGTTTGGCACAAATGGCATATTTTTCTCCCTTTTAAATCAAAAAGCCTATGCTTGTGTGGGTTATTAGTCCACGTTAATCACATTTTTGCTTAACCACTCCACAATGCATGTGTCCAGTCACTGATATGTTGAATGTATATACATACATATAGACACATACGTATTTTCTATGACCCATTGCCTAATTGTGCTTTCAGAAGAAAAAAAAAATTACAGTAACATAACATGTAATATAGATAACAGCACTGTTCAAATGAAAGTCCCTCAACCAAACTGATGATACTAAAGACATGGCATAGACCAATGAGACTTTGGAAAAATACCTACACAATCAGCCCAGAAGGACTGGGGTGGGATGGGAGTGGGGAAGGGGAAAAAAAAAAAAAAAGAAGAAAAAAAATATACCTCTGAGTTTAAAAATGCTTTTACGTAGTTAAAATGTGAGTAAGGAGTTAAAAAGAAAACAACACAGGCTTCGGGTTTTACTGTTTTTTAAATGTCCACATATACTTCCTCTCTCCTGCTTGTATGCTATTCTTTTGAAGACTGCTACCTCCCTAGTCTAGGACTCTACCCTGTACATACATGTCAAGAATGACAGACAATTAATATGAAAATTTGTCTGAAAGCTGCCTCTCTGAACAGAAAAAAAATACACACACACGTGGATTATAAGGCTTATACACCAAGCTGTAATTTCTGAAACTGGTGATGGAACGAATATTCTAATAATGATGCAACCAGTAACAGAAGGAAACACCAGGAGGGGTAAACCAATCACACAATGTGCAATGCTAGTAACTATTTCATTATCCATTTTGATAAGGTGATCTACAACAGTAGACCTCACTGAAATCAGGTATTTTCTCCATACACTGCTCCCTCCATTCAGTTTATTAAGACCAATCATATAGTACCATATCATTGTTAGTAAGGTTACCTTTACAGAAAAAGCTTAGTACATTTTAGAACCAAGTCCTTTAAGGTGATCTTCAGAATGTTTCTCAATTCAAACTTTAAGCAAAAGTTAGCAGGAATAGTGTCCCAGAAGTAAGTTTAAATTAATGACTGGAAAATAAAGAAATTCAAAACACTAACATGCAGGTGTCCTACTTCCTCTTTCAAACTAGTGTCTTTAAATTACAAACCATATTTCTGTCTGACTGCTCCGACTGCCAAAAGTTTAACAACTTCTAGCTGGATTATGGTCAACTGTATTTAAATATCTCTTAACTGTTTGCTTAAGTATAAATAAGTATTTTTTCTAAATTAAAACAACTTTTGCTACGGAAAGCTCAAGTTTTCAAAAAACTTTACAATAAATGTTTTATTTAAATAATATACTTCTGTTTTACAAACATTATCAAAAAGTCTAGAGAATGTTCTAGCAAATCATTAATGGAAGATGCCACTTTTTACTTTGGTCTTGTCAGGAGGAAATCTGCAAAGAACAATCTGATATTTTTATGATAAATAAAGCCAAAACACAGACACACAGAAGTCAATGAGTTTTCTATTGAGTTTAAGAGTATCAAGCCACAGCCAGAAATACAAAGTATAAAATATTTGTTCTTAAAAAAAAAAAAAAAAAAGGCACTGTTCAGATCACTCGGAGAGAAACTTTTGCAAGCTTGCAAAATATTCAGTGCAAACCATGCGCTGTGTGTGCCAGCATCACTTTACCCATCTCTGAATGGAATCACCTCAGAGATGAAAAGTCTGAAAATACATATACATGCATACACACGTATATATAAATGCATCAAGAACGTAACACAACCATTTAGAGGCTAGCAGAAAATAATGTTTGTGGTATACAGCCAGATATGAAGACAAGCTTAGTAAAACATCTGATTAAAATATTTGCATGTGGAAGGAGAAAAGCTTTTCTTGTCACCAGTGCTGCAGTTAGATTTCACAGAGTAATTCTGATACACTCTTTCCATTGTTGTTGAATATTGCTTTGAAATCCTTCTGCACGGCAATAGTGAACCCAACCCAAGATGGCCCCAAAATATAGTCTTTGGGCTGAGGGGGCTCTAAGTTTTTAGTAGGCCAGAAGATGCTTTTTCAGTATAAATCTATAAAAAACATCTTGTGGGGTCTGGGTTAACATCTAGGTACCAATCCAAAGATGTGGCACCAGTTCCTTTAGATGCATCTAAACTAACGTATGAGGTGTTAGTTCACTGGATCTGGTGTGGCACGAATCATTTGATTAAAATACTGCTATTGCTGACATTGACTGCTGGGTTGAGTTTGTTCATTGTTTACATGTTCCATGTCTACCAAATTCTGACAAATGCTTTTATTTTAGAAATCTCTTCTGTCATTGTTCTTGAGGATACCGATGCCATCACTGTTCCTGAGGATAGGGGTATCATTACAGATACTATGCCAATACCTTAGAAATCTAGGCCATGGACAAGGATCAAAACATACTGTTTGCTGTCTCTGATATCCTGTGCTGCTGGAAAAAAAACCCAACAAACAACCCCCCCCCCCCCAAACCCCACACTATTCTCAAAGAAGGGTAGTTAATTAGCAGCAAGAAAGATACAACCTCTCTCTCTGATAAACAGTATTTTATCAGTGAGTTTAGGGCTAAAGAGATTATAAAACAAATGAGGATATTCATTTTGAGACACAACAAATTCCTTCCAAGCAGCAAGATTAAATCTAGCCTTAAATATAATAGAAGACAAGGAAACCACGGAGTTCTCTGGATCCAAATGTTCTACAGTATCTTCTCTACAGCCAAACAAGCAAACGAATGATAACCCCCCCTCACCACTCCCCATAAAAATCCCCAAACCCTCAGCTCTAGCTAAAGACAGAGAGTAAAACAAGGCTCAAATTCACTGCATTGTAAAAGTTATAACTGGGTAAGCAGACAAATGCATACAAACTAAAGTATATCTACAATATGCAAACAGAATGTAACACTCCATGCCACACTCGGAGTAGGAAGCAAAAATTAAAAATATGTATTTTACACCGAGCAGGAAGATAACAGGAAGGCAGGATCTGAAGTCTGAATAACTGTATTAAATACTTGGTACAGCTATTCCACATTAAAGGGTTATCAAGCACTGGACCAGGCTGCCCAGGGAAGTGGTTGAGTCCCCATCCCTGGAGGTATTTAAAAGATGGGTAGATGTGGCGCTTAGGGACATGGTTTAGCAGTGGACTTGGCAGTGCTAGGTTAACCGTTGGACTTGATGCTCTTAAAGATTGTTTCCACCTAAACAATTCTATGATTATTTCACAGGAAGATTAGCAATCAGTGTGTATACACTGATTCAGTAGGGCTCATATATATTGAGAAATATTTTAGTGTCACAAAGACCAAAAAAAGCAATTATTACAATTAATCCATTTTCAGTATGTCATTCTTAAAGAAATGGTCAAGAGCTATATATAGTACCAATATCTCTCCTAGTAAAATTCTCTGGACAAGTCTCAAAGTTGTTTTCATTCACACCTAATTATCAGGCAGCTGATGATTAAGAGGATGGTTTCAGAGTTTCTACACATGCAAATGCTCTCTGACAAACTGGTAGTTGTTACTGGAACTCTGACTCTACTGTTGAAAAGCTACGAACCAGCCTTGAAAACCTCATACATGCAACACTTCTGTTAATGAGGCCACAGAGAAGTGAAAGAGAGAAAAAAAGATACAACCATTAATCAGTGACAGATTAGGTCTTTTTTTTTTTTTTTGTTATTTCGAAAATGAACTAGTATTTTATTTGATCTTTTATAAAGTACCAAAATAGTTGTATGACATAATATTTAATGCATTTCCTAAAAAATTTAAGAGGCATCCTGAAAACATGACTCAATTCTCAGTGAGAAATGATCACTTCATAACTCGCTATCTGATAAACTAGTGTGCAGGCAGAGCAAGATAAATGGCAGAGGCTCCAACTACATATCCTTAGTTTAGGTGATTACAGATCAAAACTGCACCTTATTAAGGTTTTATAATTCATATTCCTCTAACAATTAAACACATATTATCTTTTTAGCAGTATTATTTACAGTAAAAGCAATGGGAGGTAATATTGAACTTACTAAAAATACCCTACTTCAGCCTGATAGCCCTCTAGGGAAGAAGTCTGCTTTGACACTCATTGCAGATCTTACCCATTATATGATACCTGACCAACCTAGTGGTCTTCTATGATGGAGTGACTACATCAGTGGACAAGGGAAGAGCTACAGATGTCATCCGTCTGGGCTTCTGTAAGGCCTTTGACATGGTCCCTCACAATATCCTCCTCTCTAAATTGGAAGGATATGGATTTGATGGGTGGATTGGTTGGTGGATAAGGAATTGGCTGGATGGTCGCATCCAGAGGGTAATGGTCAATGGCTCAGTGTCCAGATGGAGAACAGTGACGAGTGGTGTCCCTCAGGGGTCCGTACTGCGACCAGTACTGTTTAATATCTTCATCAATGACATAGACAGCAGGATCGAGTGCACCCTCAGCAAGTTTGCAGGTGACAGCAAGCTGAGTGGTGCAGTCGACACGCCTGAGGGATGGGATGCCATCCAGAGGGATCCAGACAGGCTGGAGAGGTGGGCCTGCATGAACCTCATGAAGTTCAATGAGGACAAGTGCAAGGTCCTGCACCTGGGTTGGGGTAATCCCCGGTATCAATACAGGCTGGGGGATGAAAGGATTGAGACCAGCCCTGAGGAGAAGGGCTTGGGGGTGTTGGTGGATGAAAAGCTGGATGTGAGCCAGCAATGTGATCTCACAGCCCAGAAAGCAAACTGCATCCTGGGCTGCATCAAAAGAAGCGTGGCTAGCAGGTCGAGGGAGGTGATTCTGCCCCTTTACTCTGCTCCGGTGAGACCCCACCTGGAGCACTGCGTCCAGCTCTGGGGTCCTCAGCACAGGAAGGATGTAGACCTGTTGAAGAGGGTCCAGAGGAGGGCCACAAAAATGACCAGAGGGATGGAGCACCTCTCCTGTGAGGAAAGGCTGAGTGAGTTGGGGTTATTCAGCCTGGAGAAGAGAAGGCTGCGGGGTGACCTTGTTGCAGCCTTTCAGTACTTAAAGGGGGATTATAAGAAAGATGGAGAGGGAGTTTTTAGCAGGGCGAGTAGCGATAAGACAAGGGGTAATGGTTTTAAACTAAAAGAGGGAAGATTCAGACTGGATATAAGGAAGAAATTTTTTACAATGAGGGTAGTGAAACACTGGAACGGGTTGCCCAGAGAGGTGGTAGATGCCCCATCCCTGGAAACATTCAAGGCCAGGTTGGACATGGCTCTGAGCAACCTGGTGTAGTTGAAGATGTCCCTGCCAATTGCAGGAGGGATGGACTAGGTGACCTTTAAAGGTCCCTTCCATCCCAAAGCATTCTATGATTCTATGATAAGTATGTGAGAACTGTCCTCTACCTGAATTGCACAGATTCATGTTTTCTATATGTAAAGACAAAACTAATTTAAACACACTCATTTCTGGGGGTCAATTTCTTATTCTTCTCTGTATACAATTTGCCATTTTGCCTTTTTTTTTTTTTTAAATCTTTTGTCATTGTAGGATATTCAAGCTAGTCAGAAGGGATACTACAACCATATTTCTCTAACACTAAATAGTTTATTCCAATAAAATTAGAATGCTATGAACAATTATCTGCCTGGACTTGAACAAAGCATTTGATGCTATCCCTCACGACATTCTTGTCTCTAAATTGGAGACATGGATTTGACAGATGGACAGCTCGGTGGATGAGGAATTGGCTGGATGGTCGCACTCAAAGAGTTACAGTCAACAGCTCGATGACCAAGTGGAGACCAGTGAGGAGTGGCATTCCTCAGGGGTTGGTATTAGGACCGGCGCTGTTTAACATCTTTGTTGGCAACATGGGCAGTGGGATTGAGCACACCCTCAGCAAGTTTGCCGACGACACCAAGCTGTGTGGTGCAGCCAACACGCTGGAGGGAAGGGGTGCCATCCATCCAGGGGAATCTTGACAGGCTTGAGAGGTGGGCCTGTGCGAACGTCATGAAGTTCAACAAGGCCAGGTGCAAGGTCCTGCATGTGGGTTGAGGCAATCCCAAGCCCAAATACAGGCTGGGCAGAGAATAGATTAAGAGCAGCCCTGAGGAGAAGGACTTGGGGGTGTTGGTTGTTGAAAAACTCAACGTGATCCAGCAATCTGCGCTTGCAGCCCAGAGAGCCAACTGTGTCCTGGGCTGCATCAAAAGAAGGGTGGCCAGCAGATCGAGGGAGGTGATTCTGCCCCTCTACTCCACTCTGGTGAGACCCCACCTGGAGTACTGCGTCCAGCTCTGGGGCCCCCAACATAAGAATGACATGGACCTGTTGGAGAGGGTCCAGAAGAGGGCCACAAATATGACCAGAGGGATGGAACACCTCTCCTAAGAAGACAGGCTGAGGGAGTTGGGGTCGTTCAGCCTGCAGAAGAGAAGGCTCTGGGGAGAACTTATAGCAGCCTTCCAGTACCTGAAGGGGGCCTACAAGAAAGCTGGAGAGGGACCTTTTTACAACGGCATGTAGTGATAGTACAAGGGGTAATGGTTTTAAACTGAAAGAGAGTAGATTTAGATTAGATATAAAGAAGAAATTCTTCACTATTAGGGTGGTGAGGCACTGGAACAGGTTGCCCAGAGAAGTTGTGGATGTCCCATCCCTCGAAGTGTTCAAGGCCAGGTTGGATGGGGCTTTGAGCAACCTGGTCTAGTGGAAAGTATCCCTGCTGATGGCAGAGGGGGTGGAACTAGATGATCTTCAAGGTCCCTTCTACCCCAAACCAGTCTATGATTCTGTGATTCTATGAATTATGAGCTGCTGAGCAGTCAATGTGTATTCACCTACATCTGTATCATAAATATATGAAAAAAGGCATTCTGTTGTTCTGTATTTTCTTTTTAGGAGCAAAAAATTCAATAATCTGAAAACACTGAACCTGTAGCTCCTGAGGGGTCAGAGTCCATGGCTTTTATATATGTTCACACAAACCTTATGTTTTGAAAGCCTGCTGTATCTGAGACTCTGGCAGTTAACTCAAGTAAAAACACCTTTTATTTTTGTCCAGGAAGCAAGTTCCTTTAGTGGCCAGAGATTAAGAACTCTCTGCTAAATGCCCATTGTTATTCTAGTGTCTGAGCTCTCCTCATCTGGCAGCAGGATGCACCAACACCAGTTCCTGTTCCCTACTCACTGGAAAGCCTTGTGCCTTCTAACTCATCAAAGGAGCACAAAGCCCAACAGATACTGCACTTTTATAAAGAACCACCGTTTTGTAAATGAATCTGCAATAAGCTTACTAGAAATATGCAACATTATATTCTTTTTGCAACAAAAGTGTAAATGATACTAGTACAAATGCCACTTCCTTGGACAGCTGATGGATGCTCGGTGCTCTGGCATGTGGAAGCTTTCTCCCAACTGTTCTTTTGGTTTGTTTTGGTCTATCAGATTCAAGAAACAGTTTTCTACCAATTACTGTCAAAATGTGAATAAATCCAGGAATGAAGTACTGAATATTTTCTGTAAATGTATGAAAAACAGCTTAAAATGGGGATTTAGCATGTACAAAGCGAATTTAGCAAGCAGATAGAAAGTGTACAATAACTTGTCCTCTATAAATAAAAACATAATGCAGGGAGATAAACAAAAAGGCAGTCATGCAGGGAAGAGAAATGGGCAAATGACAGCAAGGGTATGAAATGAAAAGAAAGTTACAGCTGTGGAGAACATCAATTAAGCAATATGACCCAACACAGCAGTGTTACAGTCTGTTTTGGATGATTAATTATATTTCAATTATAAATCATTTGCAAATGCTCATTTACCATCTCCATTTTTTCCAGAATGAATGGAATTACAGCTAGCTGCACACACACTCTCAAGGAGCTAATGCTATTTCTGTTTTTTAGTAAGTTTTAATAAACTGTACAAAAGGATTACAGGTTTGAGATTTGGAAAGAAAATTCAGTCTTATACAAGGTCTGAACACAATTACAGCTAATACTGTGCATAGCACTTGAAGGATTAAAGAATACTAGTACTGCTAATTTATTGTGTTTGCTATTCATTGCAGAGTATAGGGGAGAATGCTCATGTATTTCAGCCACAGTCAACACAAGAGGGCAACTTCTGAAGAAAAGGAACGTTAGGTAAAGTAGCTTGTCCTTTGAGATATAATATCCATTTCACATATATGCATATCCTACAAACATTTCTTTTAAACAGCATTAGAAATTATTCTTTATCCTACAATTTATATGCTACTCTTTTTATCATACAAATTACAAAATTATCCTTTGAAGCTGCACTTGCGCTATTCCTACACTCCAAGACAGAGCATTTTAAGAACATAAGAGATGTATGTATATAAACCCCATGTAGTCCTTTCGCTACCAGAAGTCTCACAAATACAGACTCAGATGAAAAAGCGGGATGCAGATACATCAATATAACACAACAAATAAGATCCTACTGTAGTTAAGTTGCTTGTTCTCACCTATAAAGCAATTACACAAAAACTCTTGCAAAGTTCACATCTGAGCAAGATGTGAACAGAGGTCCTAATATTTCAGATGCTGAAGGTGGAGGTCGTCCCCCTCTACATGTGCCAATGTGGCTCTGAAGTTGGTGGTGTGGTGGGAAATCTGAGTAGAACAAGACTGAGCTCCTGACCCCCTCTGCATATGTCACAGTCAACTAGGGAGACACGCTGAATGTGTATATTCTGTTCAAAAAAGCCTCTCAGTTCATCCAGCAGGTGAAATGCTACTCTTAATGGGTTAAAATATGGCTTTGGGAAGAAAACAAGAAATACTGTTGTGAAAGCTCAAAGTTTAAGGAAAAAGGAGGGAGGGGGGCACGGGGAATATCAGAGAACAGGGCCTAAACATGATGCGGTCCTCACAGAACACCATCTGTGGGGCCCCGGCAGTCCGTCTTGCATTTCACTGACATGTTTAGCCGGGCTGATGACCACCAAAACACCTTTCAAAGGCGGGCTGATAAAGCGGACAGGTTAGTGTGGATTCAGAGGGACAGCCCACTAGGAAAGACAAGGCCTGACAGGGATCTCAGGAAAGAGCAAGAGCTCTTCCTTGGGAGAAGAGGACGCAACTTTAATACAACAGGACAAGTGACTACAGCTTGACCCTGAACATGAAAATGCCTTGCAGGGACGTCTGCTAAGTGTAGCCTACTACAGTAAAGAGAAACACTGTACAGCTTTCAAGGAAATAAAATACCTAACGAAGACTGAAATAAATGTAGAGAATGGTAGAGTCTGCCAGGGCTGCCAAAAGAGTAAACAGTTTCTATTTCACGACGCAGCTGTGTCTAACAGGAAGTTTTGTAATTTTATAAATAACCTCATGGCAAAGATATGTCTTGTGAGATGAGGCAGTCAGGATTGACACAACCAGGTAAAGTGGCAACAGGGACTCCTTCCCCTCAGCTCTCGGACAAAGCAACCTAAAGAGCTGTGAAGGCATAGACACCAACATGACAAATGATCTTATTCCGAGGTGTCCGAGTGTGCACACAGGGCCACTGCTGCTGTCACTGCTGAGAACACAACCACGGGCCTGAAGGGCTGAAGAGCAGGATCTTGCAACCGTCTTTTGCATCCAGATATTTTATTCATGTTTTATATAAAACAATACTGAAGTTTCTGTTTGAAAATGCAGACCTTTCACTTGGATTGAGATTTAAACAATTCTAAAGATTCACATTTGAGCTGAAACAAAAACTGGTATTGGAACAAAACAACTAACATGAACATTGCCTGACCTGGGAAAGAAGAGCATACATTGAACTGAGAGCTCAAACTGCCAGGACAAAAATTTCCAGTGCTTAAAAATACCAGTATTATGTAGCACATAGATATTGCAGCAGTGAGTTCAAATAAAAGTATGTTATCATCACTTATTTTCAACTTGAAGTTTAATTTTTTACTCAGATAAACTAACTGAAGTTGAATACCTTAACCCATAAGCAACTCATGTCTTACTTTCACTATAAGACAGAAAAAGTATTATTGGAGAGACCTTAAAGACAACTCCATAACTATATTATTATGATAGGGGTATACCTCTTGAATACAAAACTGCCATCTCAGTTCTAAAAAACAGAGGAAATGCCCCATTCTTTGTGATTTATAGTAACTATTATAATAGCATTTGACCCTCAGGATCTTTAAGAAGCAGCTGGGTAGACAGTTAACAGGCCAAAAAACTCCCCACAATTTTACTGTTGTATCCTAATTTGTTTAAAATGTAGGATGGCTGAAAGGGGGATGCTTAAAATGAGATATCTAAAAAAGGGTGTACACTAGTTTAGAAACAACTTTCTAAACATATTTCTGACTCACTACTTTGACACTTGACATATGAGTGCAATAAGATTTTTTTTTTATGTTCATCAATGTATTTTGATTTATGTTCAAGTTCGCTTATATTTGCAATAAATTTCTGGCATGCTTTTTCACATATCTATTATACACATATGTTACATATATTACTCAATATTTATTAAAAAGGTATTGAAGTAAAAAATAGGAAATAGATTGCAAGCATAATTAGTAATACACTTCCCAAAAGAATTAGAAGAATGCTATACTAATGCTTATAGGAGCTTAATTATTGTTGTTGTTCAGGTTACTATCATAGAATCATTACAGTTGGAAAAGACCCTTAAGATCATCGAGTCCAACCGTCAACCTATCACTGCCAAGTCCATCAATATACATGTCCTCAAGCACCACATCTATCCGTTCTTTAAATACCTCCAGGGATGGAGACTCAACCACTTCCCTGGGCAGCCTGGTCCAATGCCTGACTACCCTTTCACTGAAGAAGTTTTTCCTAACATCTAACCTAATCCTCCCCTGGCGCAGCTTGAGGCTGTTTCCTCGCGTCCTATCACTCATTACTTGGGAGAAGAGACCGACCCCCACCTCGCTACAACCTCCTTTCAGGTAGTTGTAGAGAGCAATAAGGTCTCCCCTCAGCTTCCTCTTCTCCAAACTAAAAAACCCCAGATCCCTCAGCCACTCCTCATAAGACTTGGGCTCTAGACCCTTCACCAACTTCGTTGCCCTTCTCTGGACACGCTCCAGCACCTCGATGTCCTTCTTGGAGTGAGGGGCCCAAAACTGAACACAGTACTCGAGGTCCGGCCTCACCAGTGCTGAGTACAGGGGCACTATCACCTCCCTGGTCCTGCTGGCCACACTATTCCTGATACAGTCCAGGATGCCATTGGCCCTCTTGGCCACCTGGGCACACTGCTGGCTCATGTTCAGGCGGCTGTCAGCCAACACCCCCAGGTCCTTTTCCACCAGGCAGCTCTCCAGCCACTCCTCCCCAAGCCTGTAGCATTTCATGGGGTTGTTGTGACCCAAGTGCAGGACCCGGCACTTAGCCTTGTTGAATCTCATGCAGTTGGCCCCAGCCCATCGGTCCAGCCTGTCCAGGTCCCTCTGTAGGGCCTTCCTGCCCTCCAGCAGATCAACACTTCCACCCAACTTGGTGTCATCTGCAAACTTACTGAGGGTGCACTCGATCCCCTCATCCAGATCATCAATGAAGATATTGAACAGGACCGGCCCCAACACTGAGCCCTGGGGAACGCCACTCGTGACCGGCCACCAACTGGATTTGCCTCCATTCACCACCACTCTCTGGGCTCAGCCGTCCAGCCAGTTTTTAACCCAGTGTAGAGTGCACCCATCCAAGCCGTGTGCAGCCAGCTTCTCCAGGAGAATGCTATGGGAAACAGTGTCAAAGGCCTTACTAAAGTCCAAGTAGACAACATCCACAGCCTTCCCCTCACCCACTAAGTGGGTCACCTTGTCATAGAAGGAGACCAGGTTAGTGAAACAGGATCTGCCTTTCATAAACCCACGCTGGCTGGGCCTGATCCCTCGGTTGTCCCGCATGTGCTGCACAATGGCACTCAAGATGACCTGCTCCATGACCTTCCCTGGCACCGAGGTCAGGGTGAAAGGCCTGTAGTTCCTGGGATCCTCCTTCCGACCCTTCTTGTAGAGGGGCGTCACGTTTGCTAGCTTCCAGTCATCTGGGACCTCCCCGGTTGACCAGGACTGCTGATAAATGATGGAGAGTGGCTTGGCCAGCTCCTCTGCCAGCTCCCTCAGTATCCTCAGGTGGATCCCATCTGGGCCCATGGACTTGTGAGCATCCAGGTGGAGGAGCAGGTCAGTGACTGCCACCTCTTCAACAACTGGGACTTCGCTCTGCATCCTATCTCCGTCTCCCAGCTCAGGGGCCTGAAAAACCCGAGGATGACTAGCTTGACTATTAAAGACTGAGGCAAAGAAGGCATTAAGTACCTCTGCCTTCTCCTTATCCTTCGTGGCAAGGTTACCTTCTGTATCCAACAAAGGAGGGAGATTCTCCCTGGCCCTCCTTTTGTCACTAACATATTTATAAAAACTTTTTTTGTTATCTTTAGCAGCGGTGGCCAGTTTAAGTTCCAGCTGTGCCTTCGCCTTTCCGATCTTCTCCCTGCATATCCTCACAACATCCTTGTAGTCCCCCTGAGTCGCCTGCCCCTTCTTCCAAAGGCGGTAGGCTCTCCTTTTTTTCCTGAGTTCCAGCCAAAGCTCTCTGTCCAGCCAGGCCAGTCTTCTCCTCCGCCTGCTCGACTTACGGCACATGGGGACAGCCTGCTCCTGTGCCTCTGAGATTTTCTTCTTGAATAACATCCAGCCTTCCTGGACTCCTTTGCCCTCCAGGACTGCTTCCCAAAGGACTCTGTTAACCAGACTCCTCAACAATACAAAGTCTGCCCTTCTAAAGTTCAGGGTAGTGGTTTTGCTGACCCCCTTCCTTACTTCTCCAAGAACTGAAAACTCTATCATGTCATGGTCACTGAGCCCAAGACAGCCTCCGACCACCACATCACCCACCAGGCCCTCTCTGTTTGTACGCAGCAGGTCCAGCGGGGCACCTCCCCTGGTTGGCTCGCTTACCAGCTGCGTCAAGAAGTTCTCTCCCACACACTCCAGGAACCTCCAAGACTGCTTTCTCTCTGCTGTGTTGTATTTCCAGCAGAGATCTGGTAAGTTGAAGTCTCCCACGAGAACAACGGCTAGGGACTGTGAGACTTCAGCCAACTGCTTGTAGAACACTTCATCTGTTTCCTCGTCCTGGTTGGGTGGTCTGTAACAGACTCCCACCAGGATATCCGCCTTGTTAGCCTTCCCCCTGATCTTTACCCATAAGCACTCAACCTTATCATTACTGTCGTTAAGCTCTAGACAGTCAAAGCACTCCCTAACGTACAGGGCTACCCCTCCCCCTCTCTTTCCTAGCCTGTCCCTTCTAAAGAGCTTGTAGCCATCCATTGCAGCATTCCAGTTATGTGAGTCATCCCACCACGTAGTATGTACTTCTATAGTTTTAAATATTAAAAGTTTGCAAAATGTCCTATTTCATTATATATAAAAACAAAAAAAATCTTTACTTGGTTAGAGTTCTAAGAAAAACAAGTGTTTCAAAGGTAACTGGTACTGAAGTTAAGCAATAGTTACACGAAAATACAATTTAGTGGATTAATATTAGCAATGTGGAATCATTTCTCTTTGAACAGCTGAAAATTTTTGCCTGATTTAACTCTTACTGTACATTGTTAGGTTTCTTTTAAACCTCTGCTTCAAAAGTTTGTTTCTTTAAGATGATCAATGCGTACCCATTAGTTAAAGTATTTTCCAATAACACTGATTCTGGGGAAAAAAAAAAAAAAAACCAAACCACATTTTAGCTCGTTTTGGTGAGCTCAGAGTGGTGTAGGTGGTGAAGAAGAAAAAAACCTTCACATAGCCAAGGTACAGCAGCAATGTCTGATCCGCTTTCAAAGCTACCTTGAGCAGGAAAAGGATAAATTGGAACAGCAGGGACCAAGGACTACCTGAAAGTCAAAACTTTTTAGACCTGAGTCAACTCATTAATTTATTTTTCTGCTCAAATCTCACGAGTCTCTGTGGTCACTTCACAAGTTAGAAAAACAAATGCACATGCAAACAGCAACATGCAGTCCCCACTTAAGTTTTTCCTGCTTTCTACTTCCACAGTTACAGCTTAACTAAGCAAATTTTAGACTAAACAGCAAACATTGAGGTCTATGTGCTTTCCCAGTGTGTAAGTACCGCATCATCAAGTATTTAAATACTCAGTTGTGCACCCATTGATTTTAGAGTATTTTGCTATTACTAGAAGCTAAAGCACCAAGTGCAACTATTGTAGCCAATAAGTATATATAAAGGTTTCCACGTGAAACCATTTATGCTGATGCCAGTGAAAGAAAAGAAGAAAGACTGACTTTGGACTGCAACCTTTAGACTTGCATAGCTTCTAATAACCATAATACAAGTGTTTGATATATGGAGTTTATGACCACTGAAAGAACAAGCTGTGATACTTAGAAGTTCTACAATCAAGTCATTTCATTTCCAGGTACATCAAAGACTTGTAAGTTCCTAAACTGTATTTTAATTTTTAGAAGTAAAATTAAAGATAGTTACTTTACTACACTTTACCAATTTAATCTCTAAAATATTTGTCTCAGAAATAATGACATTCATAGAGACTCTCATTATTGCAAAGTTATTCAATTAATCTCATTAGAATTCTAACTCATTTCTTTCTGGTTTGAGCAGCTATGTGATCCCCGTATTTTTACGTGAAGATATCACACAAGCTCTTTCATTCTTAAATGTCTTCATATACTAAGAAATCTTACTGATATCAAGACTACACATGACTTGTGTCTCTCCACACTAAACCACAACTCTGTGCTGTCCAGCTATGGAGAACTCCCTTAAATGTTCCAGAAACTGTTAGGTGCCTAGTGACCTCAAAATTTATTTTTGTTGACCTTCCTTAGCTTGCAAGACATGACGGAACTGCAGCATAGGATGGCACAGATGCAGACTACTAACTATGAGGAAAAGGCTTCTGAATACAACTCAGTGGGTATAGCTGCCTTGCTATGCATTGGGAGTTGTATGCATAAATCTCTAACACCAGGATGAAAAAAAACACCTTCACGTTAAACCTTCCCTTAGTCTTCAGATGCACAGGTAATTTGAAACAAAGGTGTTAAGGGAGTCAGAATCTCTCAATGATGATAATGATTCTGCTTCTATCAAAAAAGAAGATACTTGAAAAATATTTAACCTTGCCTCCCTGCACGAAAACATAAACATAAATATACAAAACCTTCTAAACAAAACATAAACCTGTTCCATTTTATTATACCGTTCGTCTCAATGACATTTCTTACTAATTGTTTTTGGCAATATGGACTTGTTTTTGTGAATGCATGTTTGCTTTTTAAATGATCAACGTAATGAGAGTTGTTACTCAGAAAAATAAACGCAGATCTTACACATCCTCTCCTGTCTGTCTGAATGAATGAGAGTGAGCATCGCCAGAGATGAGACGAGATGAAATTTTCATCCCTAATAAAGACGACCTACTTTTGCACATTTCAATATCATTCATTTTCTATCCTGGGAATTTATTATAAAATCAAATTACCTGTATGATAAACCTTCTGTAATTACCAGTAAGAGTCTTATTTTTCAGTTTAAGGACACTTCTGATTTGCAGTTGCATTTTACATACTGTACAGATGACTAAACATATATTTAAATATCAAATTCAGACATTTTTAGTTCAAATCAATTAAAATGAGAAATCATTCCCTTCTGGCTGCCTACGTTCTTCTTTAATCCTGGTCAGTATAGGACCTTATTACAAGTAATTTGCTACTATAAGGCTGAGGAAAAAATGCTAGCCTCACAATTTTTGTCATTTTTTCCCCCACTTCCCCTGCAGACTGCTACTGTTGATGGCCTTTATGGAAATATAAATTCAATCAGCAGCTGCAAATTTCATGAGACGTCCATCTTCATGCTGAATTTCTAACTGAGTGTCAAAACAATCTGTGGATTTCTCCCTGATGAAACACACTTTGAATTGTAAATTTCTGCAATTTCCTCATGTTAGAATTCGAGCTGCACTAAAATAGAGCTAGCCCAGATATAGTGCCTACCAGCCTGAGACAAGTCATTTTTCCCCTCATTATCTCTCTCTAACATTGAAAGGGTTAAATAACCCATGAAAAATGACCTGTTTTTTTCTTTGACATAAAAAATTAAATTATATTTTCTATTCTTTTTAGTAGTAGAATACAAAGGCCTTCAATATAGTCTAAATGATCTCAAATCAGTTATTTGAACCCACTATTCATTTTACAGTATTTCACAGTGATAAACCCCCAGAAATTATCTGCAATGAAACTTACAGAATTTTGTATAGTTTTAAAATTCAAGGAGAGCAAGTTCAGTTCACAGAGACAGTTTATTTCTTCTAAATCTTGACTTACATTAAATGTTGATGGAAAAAAAGAAAATCTATACAATAAATTACTAACATTGAAACAGTACAGTTTTGAACAGTTTGCTGTTCTCTGAATATGTAAAGCAAAATACAATTTCTGATTCAATTACTGCTTCTTACAGTAGCTTAGAAAGCACACGCAGCCTATCAGGTATATTATAGCAGCTCAGGTATTTTGCTATAGAAGAATATTTGTTTTTCTCTTTAGACACTAACATAATAGGCAAAACAATACCACTTTAGCAAACTAAATGGTCTGTTTGTTACATATTCTTCTCGTCTCCTTTCCATACATAAAAATGCCATTCAAAAAGAGAAATTCACTGATAGAGACAATTTATCTGTTCATGTAGTTAAGAACTGGCTTTTCTTTTTTCTTTTGGTTTTTCTATTTCTTTTCTCCTCTCTAAGAATAAATAAGTGGAGTGGGTGGGGGGTTTACCGAATGTACTTACTAACACTGAAAAGAATGATTCTGTTTCGGATGTTTCAATACAAATACCATATTCCAAAACACAAGAGGGTCTTTCAGTTTACAGAAGAATTGAATGGGGCGTCTTCTTTTTTATACACCAAAGCTTCAATTAATTCTCAGAATGAGCAAAGAAACATAAAAATGAGCAGCTACAGAATAATTACAGAAGACTTTCAATGTACTAAGGTTTTATCACTCTTAATATGTCACTACAGCATTTCTTTGGTCAAGCCCCCCTACCCACACTGGATTACCTGCACTGTGTTCTCTTTTGTGTGAACTGGAATGACCTGAGAGTTGATCATATTTCCAGACTCTCAAAACTAACTGATCTATACAATTGCCCTGACTGGTTTCTTAACCTGGAAGTATAACTGACTTACAAAAAAAAAAAAAAAAAAAAAACAACCCAAACGAAAAACAAACCACACCAACTTATCAGAGAAGTAGTCTATATAGAAAATCAGGTTTGTGTCAAAAAAAAGACTCAAGGAAAGAAGGCATGCAGCTGCGGAGGGGACTTACACTAGCTAGGTGAAATCTTATGCTCCGGCAAATAAGCAGGTCAGAGGGGCAGGTTGCTCAGAGAAAACTGCTGGGCTCCCTTTTCAACCATGCCTATTAAATTGACCCTTATAAACTTGCTATTATTAGAATGCAAATTCCCTGCTCAGCACAACAAAAACAAACAAACAAAAAAACCCCACCAAAACCAAACAACTTTGCTCAAAATGTTACTTCAACAGATCTCTGGTTTTGCTTCATTGAGTCACAACATCTCAAATCAAATAATGCCAGGACTTTACTTAAGTTTCACATGGTCATATATTTATTAGCTTTAACAGCAAAAGAAAAGCACACACCAATCTCTTCTCTAATGCCAGTAATTTTATATAGTAAAGCAGATGTTCTGTAACACACACAGTGTTTCCAGTCACAAGTTTTAGCACCTGAGTATAGCTACAGATTCTGCTAGGGTAGATGGCAAGATTGTATTATAACAGCTGAATGTATTATAAAAACTTTCATTATAACAGCTTCTTGAATATTGCATTATTTGGTTACATTTATCTGTGGAGCCTGCCAGAAAAGAAGGGAGGCATAACAAGAACATTTGGTTCTATTTCTCAAAATACCCAGAGTACTACTGATAGAGCTCACTGTAATATATGTGAAGGACAGGCACCAAGTATCCATCCTAACAGTATTAATACACCATCATCGGGTGCTTGTTCCTGTTCAGTTTTAGAGTTTAGCTTTGTCTCACAATTTCAAAACATCACCTCTATTTCTCTAAAGCAATTACTTCCATTTTATCCATATCTTTCAAGTTCTAGGCCATGATGCTTTATTAAAGTGCAGTGTTGAAGCACTTCCAAAGGGAGCTGATTAAACTGCTATCTAACACATGAAAGTGCAGAATTTTCCAATTTCTCTGTGGACTCCGACATGCCAACCTCCAGGCTTCCTACCAAAACTGAAACCACCAAAGTACTTTAAAACTTAGGCAAGAAAATGAAAACTGAAAACAGTGTTAATAAGCAGCACAGAGCTGCACAAGAGAAAACTCAATGTCGTACAAATCCAACAAATGTGATCCCACAAAATCTAAGATGTGGTACATCTTTCTCCAGTGCCATCTTCTGGCACCATAGTTACAGCCACTAAACAAGTGTGATTTCTTTTTTCCTTCCACTATAACCTTGAAAGTCATTAGCATATCAATTACATATGTATGTTTAACAAGAACAGTAAACTTATGCACTTGAAAAGAGGGCTAATCCTGAGCAAAATAGTTTTAGAATTTTGTTATGTAAAAAGTTGTATTAATAGGGGAATTCAGTCATCTGTGGATATAAAAAAAATGCAGCAAGTAGTAACGTCACAAGTCAGATAAGCCTAGGATGACATTAAACGTACATTTTGGCAAGGTGTCATAAGTATTACAAATAAACAAAAATTGTAATTTTTATGGCACTGAGGTACACCACCTGCAGACTGTACTGGCCTCCTTCCAGATGCTTCCAAACTCACTTGTATATGATTGAAATACTTGACTTCTGACTCGGAACTGATGATATGTTTCTGGACTCAAAAGTTGCTCTGTGCATTTTTTCTGAAAATATAATTGGTTGTTTTAATAAAAATATTGCCTTCTATCTACAAACCTTGCCTTGCTCATCTCTTTTAACTATCATGGCTAAAACATCACCACAGTATTCTCCTTGGCTTTTCTACTCAATAGCCAATAATATTAAATAGTTGATTTAGCTTTGCTTTTAATTTAGTAATACCTCCCACACACACGCGCAGAAGTTCATGAAGATTTTCCTTTTTCTCACCTTCGGCCTAAGGCAACTGGAAAAGTTTGTAAATGGCAAGACATCTAACAAGATTTTGCTTAGAAAGGTTGGTAGCGCTACCACCTTGTGAAGCTGATTTTTGTTTTAAAATACAGCATAATCATTGACAGTATTAGAAGTGAGCAAAGCCAAAAGTGAAGTAAATAATAAACAAAAGGGTTTGATTTTGCTCTTTGTTTTTGTAACTGTCAATTACTTTCTCACCAAAGGTATTTTGTAACGTGACAATCTCTAAGTAAGGTAATCATTCCACTTACAAAACTCTAAAAATGTCTTCTTAAAAGTTGACATGAAGTTTAACCAAGCCTTGTAATGCAAATAATAAATAGTTTTCAAAACAGAAAATATACAGCAGTTAAAACTACATTATTTGCAGGACTGTCAGTTAATTCATTATATAGCATAAAAGATATGCTGCTTGTGGAAACATTAACTTCCAAACTTTCTACATAGTCTGCATCGTTTATAGCACGTTAACAAGGTAACAGGGCAGTGATGCACAGGGAACAGCTTAATACTTGAACAGCAGCAAGTTGTCCAGTGGGACATCCTTCTACTTGAATACTCGCAGGAAAAGCTTGCAGAAAAGTACTTGGACACTAGCAAGAATGGAGAAAAGAAACAACATTACGACTTGAGAACTATCTGTCCTTTTGGAGACAGCTTTGTTCTAATGTGCTTGTGTGTTCATCTCCCTTCTGCTTTTATTTCTTTCAATGGCCTCTCCTTCTGCCCACGGGGAAGGAGGAAACAGAATCAGAGTGCTTCCATCAGCTGCTGGATCCATAGAGAAAAATTGTCATATTAACCAAATAAGGCCCTAGTGAAATTAAAAAGTGAATGGAAATGCTTATTTTATCCCTCAGCAAAAGACTGAAACATTTCTAGAATTCTGTAAGCATTGCTTGGATAATGTCATCTATAATAACACTGCATCACCCCAATACCTGCAAGGTTTATCTTTTAAAAGAAAATATGGCCAATCTTCAGTCTCCCAAAAATAGTTCTCAGTATAATATTTTGTGTGTATGTTTCTGGAAAAGCTTGCATTCCAGAACTGTTGCAGCCTTCACAAAACGTAACACAAATAATCATGTTACTCAGTGATATCTAATATCATTATTCATGATAGCCTTGAAAGCCTCATCTGGAGTGAGGCCATGCTAGTTAATACATAATCAGGCACATACTATCCTTTTTCTGTAATACTGCACAGTAAGTCTCATTTTCAAATATTTCCATCAATGAGACGATCAACAATAAGATTTACAATCGTAAAAAAAAAAAATCCTAAATAGCCTGTGTGCACAACATGAGAGTTCTGCACAGCTTTGATGTAACAGGAAGAAGACAAGCACTAAACTTAATTTTTAGGTATCTGCCATCAAATCCTAGCCTTCTGTGCTCATTAATATTTACAACAGCATTCTTAGTCTGTCCTAAAAGTAGCACAAGTTTCAATGGTTGTTTCATAAACCTGTCTTTCTTTCACTTGCTACTTCAAAGATTAGCCCAAACACCTTTCTGTTATTCTTGTATTTTCTCCTAATGGAGAAAAAAAAAAAAAACAACAATAAACCACAACCACCAACAGAAAACTATTTCACAGTTGCTTCAAACGACAGTGCATCTCCTCTACACAAACTTCCCTCCCTGGAGTGCATAGTCTCAGAATTTGGCAATCAACAATGCACACAGAGATGTTAAAGGCTCTCTAAATTTAATTGCTCTTGTAATCTGCATCACAAATAGCAGGCTCAGAGTACTGCCCTGATGAAAAACTATAGAAAGGAGAGCACTGAAAAGGAAAACAGGAATGTGGGACTTCCTTGTATGGATTCTTCAATCGAAGGCTTTCCTCACATTGGAAACAGCAAAGAGGGAACGATGGGAGATCCGCCCTCTTTTTTGGAAGCTGACCGTGGAAAGGGTAGTTACACAAACATTTCACATCAGGATGTCCCATGTATGATAGAGTCATAACTGAAATGTCAGACTAATCCAACATCCGACACGAACCCACACATTCATCGGACAAGGTGCCTTCTAATATTTTTTCTCCATTCTATTTTCTTTAGCATCTCTTAAACATCTTTTAGGTATACTACCTAAATACTTATCAGTATTGATACAGAGGAAACTACTGATTACTTTCCTTTTAGTCCATTATTTTGTTGCTTATCAGATGCAGACATACTATTTGTTAGGTCTTTAATGTTTCTCATACTTAAAAAAAAAACTAATTCCAATATTCTAATGTGCAGTTTCTATTGCGTATTTCAAATATACTTTGCATTCTCTGTCCCAATTCTAACAAGCTGCAGCTTCTTTTTCTCTACAGAGAATTCTGTGCTTTAGTTACCGTTCATCTTCAGCCATTTATTACTCATCCACACTTATGCCAATCTTCAGATGCACCCAATAGCATCTTTTCTTTTGAGCCAACTCCAGGTTCCTCTTTATATTTTGGCCAACTTTCTTACACTGTATCTTTTCCTAATTAGCAATGTCATCATTTTTTACTCAGCTCGTTCTTCACCTTAGTACCCTCTTTTCCCCTCAGTTTAGTTCATCTAGCGACGTATCTCATCACAGGCTCAAAAACAGAGTCAATGGATTCTTGAACCTCATCTCACA
Organism: Nipponia nippon; assembly: GCF_047370975.1. Classification (NCBI taxonomy): domain Eukaryota; kingdom Metazoa; phylum Chordata; class Aves; order Pelecaniformes; family Threskiornithidae; genus Nipponia; species Nipponia nippon. Next base: position 7,536,698 of record NW_028262337.1, on the reverse strand, counting down.
GAATTTCAGAGAAAACAGCTGAAATAGCTCAATACATTACAGGAACACTTTAGAACCTCTGTATCCCCACTCCCTCACTTACAAAATGCAGAACCCCATTATGCCAGTGTCAGTCCAAATGCTTGCCGTCTTATTCATGCAGACTATCAACTCTTGCCTAGAAACTTCCTCCTATACAGAGTTTCAGTTTCAGCTAGCAGTTATGAGGTCTTCTATTACATAACATCTCAAGGTAACACAATCATTTTAAAATGCTAACACTTTAAAAATATTACATAGTGATATTATGATTTAACCTACTCGTGTGAACTTTAGCTACAGTAACGTAAGGTAAAAGTTTCAGTCTGCCAGTAACTCTTTGGAAATAAATTTGAACCTCTTTTGAAAAGGCTCACAATAAAGCAATATTCAGTAAATTACAAACTTTGATCTGAGAATGCAAATTCTTCTAAATACACAGAAATATCGGCTTCGTCATCTGTGGGATCCTTCAGCATGACATAAGGCAAGCCATGGAACGTGCCTTGGGAAGCTACCCTGAGAAAAAGGAGCGCATGCAGCTAATTCAGTGGTATGCCAGCTACAAATGAGCAGGGTATTCATAAAGGGGTAAAATGTTATTGCTACTTGTGAATTGTTACTAAAATTAAGCACAGCGGTTGCTATACTCTTCACAGCTTGAAGGTGTGAGGGGGAAGTAAGTGGAACATCTAGTGAATACTGCATACATATCATAACTTGCCTGGCCACTGCAGCACCACAGAAATGACAGAAAAAAACCTCATCATTTGAGACAGGTTGGTTTTAAGTACAGAAATACTTCTTTTTAATCAAAATGGTACCAAGAGACACCTGGGGAAGTGGGACAAAAAAAAAAATCAACAGATTATGCTGTCAATTTTAGATACGATAATGTGCTTCAGGGATAAAACATTCTTCTACATGACAATGGAACAGATGGAATTTCTCATTTTTTGTTTAACTGGACCAATACTTAAAATATAATTCAAATTAAGCTGAAAGCTACTCCCTTCTAAGAGGCAGGTGCACCATCCCAAAAACAATGAATTGAATGCTGCGGAGATTAAACTGACAATTATTATATCACATTATACATTCATGCAATACTTCAAACTAAATGTTGAAGAAACAATAGGCATTAATGCACAGTGCATTAATGTGAGAAAAAAAATACATGTTCCACATTTGGTGGAGAAAATAATAAACTCTACACGGTAAGACTCTCCTAAATCTCAAATGCATATATATTGCTGTTCTCTTCCCCTCCTCTGAATTGTTTTATTGCTTCAAACAGCAGTTATAAATGGACTAAACTCTAAATACTAAATACTAATCACCATCCAACATTTAAGCTCCCACTGAAAAGTGCTTTTTTACCTTTTCAGTCTCTCTAAATCCATTTCTTTCTAACTATATTCATTAGAAAGTAAAATCTCTGATTTGATGCAACTCTCTGTCCTCTCTCACCTCATCTCCAATGTATACTTGTGTGGACTTCCATGACACTTCCTCTCCATGATCTGTCAACAACACTGCTTTCAAAAAAACCCCCACCATAACCTTTCTTGCTCTAGTTACATTTTCTCCCTTACACTACTTCACTGGCTTCCAGCTTTTTCTGGTGCGTCAGCATTTTGAACAGCAAGATAAGCTAGAAAGCTCCAGTGCACTACAGGATTTGCAGCAACTGTTCTCACAGCTGCTCTCAGAAATACATAACTAACAATTATCTTGCAATACTTATAAGGCCACTGCCTCATGGCACTGGCTGTCCTTGATCCCCTCTTCTCTTTCTATATTTCATCTCTGGAGACACTGCAATCTTTGCAACACAAACAGCCTTCAGATAAATGTTTCATAGTACAGAATGCCATAGCAAAATGCCAATCTGTCCCTGCTTGTTTCTGATACAAATTACTGCTAAGCACCCCCCATAGTTGTTTTGAGTTTACTATCAGGGTTCACCTGTCTCATACACAAAAACAAATTCTTCTAAGAATTTCAAGACTTGCGTCCTTCTGCCTTAAGATGTCTCCTTTCTGACACCTCCAAATAGATGCCCGATCTTTTTATTAAAATCAACATGTCTAAAACAGATCTTATTCTCCTTCCTTTCCCCACAATCATGATGAATAATGCCATCACTCTTCTTTCTTTCTGGTATTGCTTTAGAATTGGAGCTCTCTTATCCCTATACTTGGGACCTCTCTCAAACGCATAGGTTCTCTCTGCATAAGATTTTTTCAATAAAACTTTCCTGATTTTCCACACTGCTAAATCTGTCATCCAGGCTCAATTACTACGACATCATTTTCTCTTGACTTGGCATATGCATCCTACCCTACTCATGAATTTATAATAGTGCTGCAAAGATTGCTTTTCTAATCAGAAGCTGTGAGCACTTCAATTCTGTCTTTAGACCCTCTGCAGGATCTCTATTTTTCACTTTGGCTACAAGCTACTTCATTTTCAAACTCCCCTGCAAACTGTCCCATTCTCCTCCGTCTTTCTATAGCCTGAGACTGGTTGACTCCTATCACATACCGATCTGTATCAATGAACATAAATTCATTTTCTGCCTCCTTGGCTAGACAGGAGATCTCCATGAATATCCACAAACTAATATAAAAAATTTCCTTTACCTTCTATTTTGCCATGAAGTATAAAACAAAAACTTCAGTTAGTCAGGCTGCAAGTGGTTACATTTTTGCTAATGAGGATGACCACAACTATCCATATTTACCTAAAGTACCTTTTCTTATGCATCAACTTTAAACACTTTGGATAAAGACTATCCCTCTGTCTAAATAATGAAGCAGGTACTCAGAGATGCAAGACTACAGTTTGTGGCTCACAGGAGTAACACACTTACAAATAAAAAGAGCAATGCCTGAAAATAAATTTGAACTACATGGATGGGAGAAATAGTGCTGCAATAGCCAGGAAGATAATATAAAACTACAGAGATGGCTCTTGCCCTTTGCCCGTAACTACAACAAATTTTGAAGTAGTTTTACAGCAGGATGTTTTCCTCCTATAAGGTCAATAATTTGGAATAACTGTATATAAACAAACACATTTCACCATACATCAGCTGAACTTCATTTTTCTCCTAATGTAATTCTTTTTATATATTCTATTTATATATTCTATTTATATATTCTATTTTATATATTATTCCAGTTTCAGAAAGAGGTGCTTCTTTTTAAGATCTGTTTGGTAGAATATAGGAGAAAGAAAACATGATAATGAAACTGCAGTAAGGAGAAACTGCAGTAAGGAGAAAATTAAATATTTGAGATATCCTAACTTTTTTTTAAAAACACTTGAAGGGAGAAAGATACAGTAAAGGGGGCTGCCAGAAACAATGATCAGGAATCATCACTCCTATTGCATTACACTGAGCAATGTCAGCATAAGAGTACACATGCCTATAATCCACTTAGAAGCCTATCTAAATCCACACCTGATCAATACGCAGAACATACGACCTGGTAGCTGTAATTTTAGCATTAAGTAATACCTAACAATATTTTGTCTACACTGTTTAATACATCTCTTCTGCCTAGCCAGCCAGGAAGCCAGCCACTGAAGCCATATCTGGTCTCAGGACATGCCTGCCAACAGAAGAAACACAAACATTTTTAAAGAAAAGTAGGTAAAATTTATTTCCTTCCCTCACGCATCTATAAAGAGGGCCTGCATTTGCACTTTACACATTTGAACAGAACAAAGCATCACACTGAATTTGCCTTTGGCTTCCACTGTGCAACTATCACAGATTATCAGTTTCTTATCTTCTAGCTCACACAATTTATTTCCTCTTAATTCTCCATTTACATTTAGTTAGTTGTACTCCTACTTCACGTTATGCCATATCTTCCTACCACAGCAAGATTTCCTTTGTGAACTCTGCACCCAGGGTAATACATCTGCAGGGATCCAAGAAGACTTGAGGAAGAGAACACAACCCATTTCAGCTCATAAGAGACTAGAGTCTGCAAGCTGATGTATTTTAATCACTACCTCTGGTAATCAAGACAAGGAGCTTGTCCTGATTGTACCAGCATTTCTATTACATCCCCTCTTAAGGAGCAGTGACCAGGCTGTAAAAATTTGCCCTAAGCCAGATTACCGAATGTGTCCAAATTGCATGGTAAGTAGAAGTATGTGGATGTTGGTAAGCAGTCTGAAACAATCAATTAATACATAAAATTCTTGCTATTCCAAACATTTAAGCAAGGACAATTTGAATCAACTTTTTCAAGCTGCAGAAGATTTTAGAAATGTTTTGAGGCAAAAATAATCATTCAACGTAACAGTTTTTCCACCAGAACAGATTCGTAAACTCTAGCATTCTAAAACTAACACAAATCCTTGAAGATCAGTTTCCATCTTCATCCACCATCTGATTCATTCCTCTCCCTATCTGAGAGGGTGGCAAGGTAGGAAATTCAGGAAAGTGCAGCTGAGTCTTCCTACTGTTCTTCATGGTAAAGCCCACGATCCATTGCAACAAGATATTCATAGCAGCAGGCCTCCAGGGTGAAAACTTAGATCATTCTTTAGATGTAGACATCCAACACAACAGTATCTTAGATAACTCCATCTTCCCTTGGATAGTACAACATGGGTGTTTGCCCCTTCTCCATCTTTCCCGCAGAATTACACTGGTTGTGATAAGGTGACTCCCATGGTAAACTAACAATATTTATAGCTATGCAACCATGTGATAAGACTCAATGCAGAGTCTTTTCTGGCTCATGAGATAGTAATTCATATTAAATGTCCTGATTTCTTATGTACTTTAATAATTTACAAATGCATTACTACAAGATACTTTGATGACTATTCTTCATACAAAAGGTTACTTACAAATAAGCTTACTATAAGCTTAGACACATGCAAACAGGGCCACAATTCGTAAAAAGCAGATAGCCAGCCAGTGCAAAGCTGTCATTCAGGAGGGAAGTCAGGATGCGTTACTGGTTGAAGCTCTCATTCTTTCATAGGCATGACTAATTGGCTCCAAGGTGCTTGGGTGACTCACGTTTCTTCTTTGTTTGAACTGTCTGCTCATCACCTACCTCAATGTTATTACAGCAAAATACCAAATATACAACAACTGGCCATGCAACTATGTGATTTACACAATTAGCACATTTCTTGCTGGTTTTCTGGTACATTGAGGCTATTTTGGTAGGCTGTTGTGGTTAGGCATCCAAGCCTCTAACTCTGATTTGGAATAGCCACCTTTCTTTTACTGAAGTGAAGATGTGAACACCCAAAGGAAATGGAAGAGACTAGGTGAGAGTTATGGACTGCGCTAACTGCCTTGTTGCACATTGGAACAGCAGAAACCAGCTAATCAATTATTCCTCTTTGAGAGTCTGCCTATAATCCTGTTTCAGAGGACAGAGTGGCAGAGTTAATCACACTCGGGAATACTGTGGCTGTTGCAAAAGTCTAAAAATTAATATGACCTCCAAAGAAACTGGGCCTTTGTACCTCCTTCCCCCTCTCAGAGGAAAGCCCTGGCCCAATACTGACAAGGAGCTCCTCAGAAGCGTTACCTTACCATCATATGGGATCTGCGCAGACCATACAGACCTCCGTTCCAGCTGAAAGTAAGTCAAATATTAGTTGAGATTCCACTGACAGAAACTTTGTAAAGTCTGCCAAAATCTTCAATTTGGCAATCTTCTCTTCTGGTGACAGGGTTAAATGGCTTCTTCCAGGATTGAAAAAATGTTTAATATACCTGCCAAAAATCTGCGATCGTAACAACAAATCCCACTAAACCTCATATTTCAGCAAATACAACCACTTCTTTCTTATATAGAAGACCCATGTTTTGTTCTAACACAAAACAAAAATCAGAATCTTATAGATAATCCTATAAAAACTGTAAGATTACACAAGGTGGGATGTGTTCCCCTGGCAAGTCTCTTGGGTTCCCCCGCCCACAGTCACCAACCTCCCACCCCACTTTTAGCTCAAAGGTTCCACCTTCCTCCTTTGTCCCAGCGTCATAGCTCATGGGACCACTTGCTCACCTTTTTCTACTGTGTTGAGTTAAACTGGTGCAGCAACATGTCTCATGAGTGCCACTGCCAGCTTGAGAGAGAAGGCAAAGAAAGAACAAGATCTTTCCCTTTCAGCAACACCAAACTTGTGTGAATCAACTGAGCCAACCTCACTTCACCTTCATGTTCACAAGAGATCCTGACTCCAGTTTTCTGGACTTTATCCCATAGTATTACATATCTGGGTCAGACCCAAATACAGGAGCTGTCCATTTTCCAGCTCTGGCTCAGAAACTACTTATACAATGTCTTTTTGATCGAAGATGACAGAAATTTCACAAAACCAGCTGATTTCATAAACTACCTGTTATTTTCCCACTTAATTATTTCAAGAACAACCTAGGAAATTTTGGTGGATCACACTGAAGCAATGCCATGATTTCCTTATGGATACTGTATTCTTGGTTCTCAAGCCAGGAACAGACTAAGGAAACTTTTTTTTTTTAATGAGAAAATATCCATATACCAATATCAAGTATGTTTTAATAGGATGCACGAATGTCTCTATTTCATCTGAAGAAATTCTTACAAAGATACAAAACTATTACTCAAAGAAAAAAATTATATTCCAGCCAGATAAGATAACAACCACAACTTATTTCTAAAAATATTCTTTTGATAATTTTATAATCATTATACTAGGTTTAATCCAGAATTTTGCTTTGTATGATTATCTTTGTATGATAAGATAATAGTGGCAAAGTTGTCAATGCTATTACAAATATGAGCTCAGAAAAACAGTACCAGTACTTTGCAAATCTCCACTGGTTATTTACAGACAGGTGAAAATGAACAGTGCAGCCCCTGATTCTTTAGGATGACAAGATTACTCCACAGTGAACCTGGATTAGCAGTTCAACTAGCATTTCAAGCTAGAAGAGCTACTGAAAGTAACAGATCTGCCTTGTTCTCATCCCTAGGTGCTTTTTGCTCCCTTACACTGTCACACTTGCACAGCTTGTGCCATGAACCAGACCAGGTAACCACGCTTGCTGAAAAAAGGAATAGCATTAGGTTACAGAGACGATAGACCTAGCACAAGGCTGCACAAACACTTTTAATGAGGAAGAGGGAGAGGGCAACTTTAGAAGGTAGACATGAGCAGCCAGATGAAGGAAAAGGACTGCTATGCCTTTTTTGACAGAAATACTAGCTTCTACTAACTCTCAGATCAGATATTTACTTTATCATGGAAATAAACCTGGGTGTTAATTTTACTATAGCCAAGTATCTTCCTGTTAAAACTGTTAAATTTGAGCATTCTTGACCATACTAATGAGTCACTGCTATACACTAAGCAAAAAGGAGAAAAAATATGAATACTGTTTATGGATAAGGCTGAAAAAGGAGTGGGCAGGACTGCGAGGCTGGGAAACACTGGCAGTGTTCTGCTATTCTGAGCTACCTTGTTAGATCATCTTAATTTAAGATTCCTCAGTAGAAAAAAAAAACCAATTACTCCACAGCACTGGAAGAAAAGCCCCAATTTATGTCCTGGACCTTTTTGCCTTGTTCTTACAGAGAAGCAAATAAATGACTGATGGGAATATATAGCTATTACTGAAGGTGTGGGAAGTCTAAGTTGCTTAAAAACAATAGTGTTTGGAAATTCTGCATTATAGGAAGTTCAGCTGCAACACTGAAATAAAACTCAAGCCAATGTAGACAGGCTACTAGATGCAGAAGCACCTATTAGCCAAACAGGCATTTTCTTACAATATGCTTTCAAACAACACCTCTGGCCAAATACTGATGACATGCAAGCAATGGACCCTTATATAATTATGCTGCCCCATTCCCTCTATTAACTATAACAGTCAGTTACATTTTTGGCTGAGGTGATGCCACTCTCACTGACATCCATTTTCACTCTCTCACTGGTTATCAGTGACTGGATGTGACGCCCTTTCAAGCACATTAGTTCTGCTAGATTAAAGTCTGCTGTGGCTAGTATCTTCAGGGTGTTCCTCAGGCATTGCAGTGCTGATCCTGCTGCGTAGTGCTATATATCTTTCCATTCTACCTTTCTGGTTGTAGTTCTGTGGACCAACTTCTCCTCATCCCCGAGTTCATTATCCCTCTTACAGGTACAAAACATCCATCAGTCCACGTGCTTCATGAGTTCCAAAGCTTGTGACATTTTCAATTCCTACAGCACTGACTACTGTCTGCCGAAGTCTGCCAGAATGCAACCCTTCTTTGGCCTCTCCTGGTCAGAAGCAAATTTCATACTGACTGCAGTTCCCCTTGATGGTGCCTCCAGATTATCTAGACAGAGGAGGCTAGTCAAATTAGTCCTTCACTTCAAGAAGGGTGAAATGATAACACCTTGTGTTTCATATGCACATGGCCATAAATAATGGACACCTAGAAACTAAGATCTTACCTCCTTATTTCATCATTTCCATTTCCTCAACCTGTCATGCTCATTTTTAAGTGGTCCTCCTTTCTGTGCAACTCTTTACCCAGAGGCACAGCATGACACTGATTCTTCCCTCTCCTCAAAGCAAAGCAGTTCTTATCTCTGTAAATCTGACCTTAAAACTACCAAGCCTCTTATGACAGAAACTTTATTTGGTATTTTAAAGATCTATAATGAACACAAAAAACTTATTGTACAAAGCAGAAGTCAAACCTAATTCCTTACCACCTTCTCTGTTCTTCAGGAGAAACTGAAAAGGTTACAGTGGCCCACAGGGCAGCATGCTAACCTTCCTCAGCTCCTTTTATTTAACCTCTCTTTTACTACAGTTTCTCAACTGCACTCTTTTGTTCAGCTCTTTATTCTATCTTCTTTTTTAAAACAATAATGTAGCCCCTCAGCTTTTATTTAAATGCTTTAATTTTCTATCTAGTCTTGTTTTACAGTAATAAACCATTTCTAAAAAGATATACCAAATAAGGTACCAGTAAAAGTGGACATTGAAAATTTTCATATGACAATCAAAATTAACAAAGCATTTGGACAGTATTTATAAATCTTGTTAATCCGAATTCATATAAATAATGAGCTGAAATTAATTATACAGACATATTAGAAAATATTTGCTGTACCAGCTACAGACACACTTCAAGCCTCCTCTATATATTAAATCTGTTCTTTAGTTTGCCAGTACAATTTCAAATCCTAAAGCTTTATACAGAGTAGGTGATTTGTACTTATATGTATTAATGACCGATTTTTTCCCTTCTTTTGAACGAGAAAAATAAGTTGAATTCTCCTTGTATATTAGGATAATGAAACTCAAAGCGATAGAATTTAGCCATAAAGCAGGCTATGATGATATGCCGACAATCCTGATTGATACAATGATAATGTCTGCAAGACTCATAGCTCTAGTGATCATGTTCCAAGGATGAAATACAGGCAAGACTGCTGACAGTTTCATAAGCTCTGTTTCTGAGACAGCTGTCCTTCTCCTGTCACCGTGAACCCACAGCAGGCTCACCTGTGCTAACTTACAATGGAATGGCATAGTGGTGAGTCACACCACTTTTTAATATACAGGTAGGAGAACAAAGCGCAAGCAATTTCATGAAGACAGCAGAGGTACTCTATCGTTACTTTAGCTCTTAGAAAAGACATGCCTAATGAAATATGTTTGTAACAACTACCAAAAGGGCTGCTATTCTGAACCCTGCAGGTGGCAGCTGTTTAAGTCAGCAGGATTAACAAAATCAAGTAAGATTTTTCCAGCTATTAAAAACACATACCTGTCCAGCACTTTACTGTTTCTTTCTCTATATATAGTAAAAAGAAAGCTATTAACACAAGGAAATAAAAAAAAATTTTTAACTACCTGATTTTTGGCCATCAAACAGACCTCAAAAAAACCCCAAATCATCACCCCCCGCCACACACTTCTACTGAAAGAATCAAAACAGGTTCACAAACCAAAACCACAATAATTAAAAGTAACAAATGCACAGCATATAAAACTTAATACTGGCAGGCAAAATCCAGCAAGATCAGCATCTCGGTTTAATATCAATATACACACTGAAGATCAAACCTGGCCATAGCAACAGATAACATGCAAGTTACTGCCTGTCCATATGACTACTTATTGCTATTCCTGGTTTTCAAGTCAGCGAGATTAACATACCATGCCTGTTGTCAATTCATTTCTGGCAGCTGAAGGAAAAACATATCACTGCACCCAAATACTGTTTTTCAAATATTAATGCTTTTATAGTCTGCAGTGAGCTCTTCACAGTGTAATTGCTTTACGGCATAATGTATCACCCAGACTGAAAAGCTATTTTGTCATTCCAGAATTACTGTCCTAGAAGCCTGCAGTCTGCAATACAAGTTTTATTTCTGTACAAACACACATACACACAATTATTTTAGAGCTAGGTTTCTCTGTTATGTAGTCCAACCCAAAGGAATATTCAGCAAGCTGTCAGTATGCACTGTTTCTGAAACAACGTTGCCACCATCTGGACAAACCTATAACTGCCAGCTATTACTGGATGTGAGAGTATGTATCTGGATAAAAACTCCCCATGTGAAAAAAACACTTTCTCAATACACTTATTTCCATATCCGAAATGATTAAGTCTTTTAAAATTTGGTGTCATATTCGTTAATCAAAATGCAAATTCTGTGTTTCCTTAGTATCTTAAAATTATACATGTAGAACTAAAATGAGTTTATTAGCTTTCCACCAACACTTGAAAAACTAGCTGGCAAAACTTTTTTTTTTTTATGTTCACCAATATTCTGTAGAATTATCTGCAACACTTGATCACCAGTTCATAAATGCTTCATACAATCAGAATCAGCTGCTGCCTCTTCCTTAGCCTTCACTACTGTTAGTGAGAAAGGTAACATTCAGAGTCAAAAGAAAACCATAGCTCTAACCTCAGAAGATACGCTATGGGAATAAGATGTTGTTCCTTCTGCTCTATCCTCTTCACTATAAAGCATTACAGGAATGTTTCAGTCTAGTCTTCAACATAGAATTTTATTTTATAGCAAATTTTGAAAAAAAACCCCACAAACACAGAAATTTTACTCCACACTTCTGATGCACATGAAGGCAACATGCCACTATTTTAAACAGAAAACAAGCAGCTACAAAAACAATCACTGAGGATTCCTTTATCTCAACAGAATTGTAAATTTTTCTGACTTTCATAAAAAAATGTATCTATTTCTATGGAAGTCTGGATTCAGTAAGATTTAGGACATCCTACATGTTTCATACAATTGAGCAATTAGCATCTTTTCCTTATACAGGTTCTTTCTTACTTGCACATTTCTGGTTTGCAGACAAAAAGAGTTCACAAGATACAGGCCTTTTATGCAAACCTGAGTGGGCATTTCACATGAACAAAAGGTTTCCCACAGAAGTCAGTGCTTACACTCAATTATTAGCAACAAAATTTACAACTGAAACTTAGTAATGCCACTTTCATTTCAGATGGTATTTACAAGAATACGGAGAAGCATGTTTAGCTTGCCAGTTTCCTTCTTAAAGCTCATGTCATCGCAAGCACAGGCCACATATGCCGCCTAACACGGAGTCTATGCAACATATAAAAACTTATGGATTCCGAATGCTTCAGGCTTTTTCCAGCTGCTCCTGGTAGGTCACAGCTCCAAACCAAGTCACACCTGAGTCCGCTGTTTCCCCAAAGCGAACCTTAAAACTTGAGCCATGCTTTTAGCACTGATAGATAATCTTTTAAAGAAACTACCCTCTCGTTATTTATCTACTGTTCTTATAAAAGGTTGCATATGCTGGTATTTCACAGAGCTTTTAACTTTAAATCATTACAATACATGACAGTACAAATGAAGACACCGAAAAAGTTTAAATATAAGCTGCCCATTGATCAGCCTTTAGAAAAGATGAAAAATACGTAACAGATCTTAAATATTTAGTTCCTCTTATCTTCCTGCATTTTTTTAAATTGGTTATTAAGAGTCTTTATATTTTCAACGGAAAACAGAATCAGCTATTTGCTGTAAGGTATATTTTGTTGTAGTAAATGCATAAACTGTACGAGGCATTTGTTTTGTAATTAAAAAAATATGAAAATTTTAAGTATCATTCCATGTTCTGCAGCAAGAACAATTCATGGCAATGCCCTGACAGCACGTTACACAATGAGAAAAATAAATGCATTATATTGATAAATCTAGTCTGTTTAGTGAAATACTTGTCTGAGATACTGAAATGAGTCATCGATCACCACTACCCAACTGTCTATTCCCATCTGCTATCACGTCCAGTTTCAGGACTGGCAACTGAAGAGTCATCTCAGAGTTAATGAGTTACGCTGCTATGTACTATTTAATGAGTTAATAGTTATGCTGCTATGTACTATTTAATCACTGTCATGACTTTAACGTAATCTTGTAAAAAACACCATTTGCAGAATGTCATTAAATAGAGAGTCATCTTTTCTTCCAAATAAGCCTGCTTCACCACAGTTGTTGAAGGTTTGACTTGACTTTGGAGATGATAGTTTCTTCCCGCTTGAAAACAGAAGTCCCTGATAAACATTACACAATGCAACTTCAGTCCCACCGTGTCTGAAGGTTCATGTTTTCAGAAAAGTAACTATTCTAATTCTGAATTCTTTTGTATTCCTGTGGGCACAATGGTTCCTTTTTCAGGGTCTTTCCCCACTGTCTTGACACTTAAATTCTTAACTCCTTTTCTATTTCTAGCAATTACGTTCTTTACTGAATCTACTAACTTTTTATTCTTACAGTCTAGGGACTTCCAATGTTCACTTTCTCTCTTTCAAGAGAATTAATGCAACCAGACTCAAACAGCTCAGTTTTACATTTTCCTTCCCTTCCTCTTCAAAGCGCCAATCCTTTCTATATTCATCCAGCAGAACTACGATATCCTTGCAAGCTTGTATCTTTTTGCCATTAGACCTTTAATACCTGTTAAAATCAGCACCTTTGCACGTCACCGACAGCTGATTACCACTGTTTAAATCTCTGCAATGATTCCCTACACCACAATGAAATACATTCAAGTTGCTAGCTCTTCTTGAATAACCTAATTATTCAGAGAGTCAAAACCAGGAATGCAAGACAACTTTCCTGTGCCTACAAACAGGTAAGGGTGGTCTCAGGGTACAGGTGCTACATCTTGAGTTTGACCTGGACATCCCAGATTTTAGGATATTTGTGAGACTATGTCGACAGTAGTGATGTGACTCAAAGCAAGCGTGGTTTTGTAGTGAATGCTGTGCTACCTCTATTTACCACATACTGACTTGGATCTCAAAGTAGTTTCTGTGTGCCCAACTTGCTTTTTTTAAGAAGAAATCCTCACTTCAAAAACATTTCAAAAATTAACAGGGTATATCACAAGGCAATGTGAAGGCCACACCTGAACGTTTATCTAACACTTTTTTACCTTTTTGAGAACTTCAGACTGCACGTATTACAGACATTCAGTCTTAAGAAACAGACTAAATTGAATCTGAAGTAAACTCTCTGAATCACATGTGATGGAGGTGTGAGGAAACTCAACATCAACCACTCAGATCCACTGATCTGCTCCTACTGCTCCTTACTAATGGGGACACGGCCCCAGGACCCAAGAGCATCCTGGACTCTGGACTGAGTGTAGGAGAGAGCAATTCACAACTGAAAGAAACTAAAAATGAATTCTTTGCACCATAGGCTCCATGTATTTCTGTTCTAAACCCTTGGCAATGACCAGGCAGGGCAGGTCAAAAGCAAGCTGTCAGCCAGCTTTTGCTTGAAGCACAAGAAGGTGTAGATACTACCTACGCCATCCACTCTCACCTCCAGCTGTAAAGTGTGATCTCCCTACCGGTCTGAAACAAAGCCCAGCCCCAGGTCTGGGTCCTGATAGACCAACCACATCTAGGACCTGAAAGGGAAAGCAGCGCCTGGCTGTTTTGCACTGTCTTTCTCCAAGAGCTTATTTGCTCAAGTACAGTACAAAGCAATAAAGCACATCAGGCCCGGCACTGTGCTAGACCGAATCAGTCCTCCCCAGATCCATAGGACAGCAAAGCATGGCATAGACACGCTGCACTGACTTCACAGCGGAACCTTTACACAACAGCTGAGTGTCTCTACACTATTTCCCTTACAATTTATTTTCTTTCCAGTGCTGTTCCCATCCTGCACTGATCTCTATATAGCCAGAACACATGGTAAGGCATGAACTACATATGCTGCAGATTTTCCTAATGTACAACAAATAATGCTCTCCAACACTTAAAAAAGAGAGCATTGCTTCAAAATGGTTATCCTCCACACTTTTAAATTCCTAGCTTCTTTAAAAACTGAGCTTCAGAAATCTTCTGCATGTGCACGTTTTATTTTCTACAGACTAAAATAAATTTCCTTCCCCATCCCGCATCTTTAAACTTCTTCACAAGTTTTAAAAGCCCCCAAGTCCTGGTGTGACCCTGTTGTACACAAGTGTGACCAGCACAGGATGCTCTTCAAAAGTGTTGTGAGAGCGAGTTAGTTACCACCACCCAGGGCAGTGGGTGCAACCACCTGTGATCACCTCCCTAGTCAGTGGATTGGCAGGGATAGAATGAACTGACTTATCCTCAGCCACAAGAGAATACAAACCTGAGGGAGAACTGGCATGCTTTCCTACTCTGGAATAGACCAAACCTAGTATTCTTTCCTCTGCTGACACCACAAGGATCACCATCCACAGAAGTAAAAGTACAAATTACAGCAGAAATGAGTCACCAGTGGGTGGGGAAATCGAACAGAATAGAATCACCTACATCCAAGTAACCCAAAGTCACAAGGGACTCCCACAAGAGGCTGGCTAGGTTCAGGGAAGACTATGTCATAAAATAATAATAACACTCATGAGGAAGTCTGTTTTGCAAGGAAAGTGGATAATGGTCTGTAAGGTGAAAATGGAGGGAGAAAATGGGTATCCAAATTAAGAGAACACAGAAATTAAATTTATAACTACTAATACAACACATGCTGTACTACAGAAAGTTTGTCAGTTGTGTAGATCCATGTTCTCAGAACCCTTTAACCACTAAATTGTATGCTCTTTGTTTAGAAATAAGCAAGGCTTGACCTCAGCTGATCCCCCAGTTGAATCATATGACAGTTGACCTGCTCTGAGATGCTCACAGCTACTCCAAGTTTCCTCCTGCACAGTTTGAACTGCAAATTTCATAAAAATACTTTCTTGTTCTTCATCCAAATCACTAATAAAAACTTTGAGCAGTTCTGGACTTCAACAGACAGCTAGTGGATCCCTCTGGATACTCCCCTCCAGCTGACAGGTAACATTTCTGACTATTTCAAGAACAGTTTCGAACCTGCTATGCACCCACGTAGCAAGTTCATAATCCACAGTCTTAAATTTTGCACACAAAAAGGCATAAAACATTGAAGTACTGTCCACTGAGAAAACAATTTTGATAAGAAGCTACCTTGTCAAACCAACAATTTCACTTTGGTTTTCACTACCTTGTGAATATACTTACGAGTCATTACTCGGTCCTCTATTTTTCCAGCACCCATGCCATAACCGTAACCTGGTTCATGAAGGGTTTTTTCTTTTGAGGTCACTAAAAACTCATGATTTAGCCAGGTTAATTTATTGCTATACTTGTTAGCCTTCATCCACATTAGGGTAATTTGTACTTGTGTCTTTAACAGTTGGAGGAGTTAGAGGTATGAATTGCCCTACACACCTTTTCCCTTTGTTTAGACATTCACAGGCTCCCTTTTATCTGTTTTCTGAATTTATTGAAGCCCATTTTCCTGAAGTAAGTGGTCTTCATTCTACTTATTCCCTTCCCTCCTTAATGACTGTTACATCCCACATCTCACGGTCAAGCGTGTCTGATTGTAACAGTGAGTTCCATCAATTAATATAACACAGAACAAATCAACAGAATAAAAAGCAGAGTTTGAACACTTTCATGAAAAAGTTTCACCATCAATTTCTTCTTCCTGTGGGGAAGTCTTGGTTACTTCATTCAGAGTTCTTTCATTCTGCTGATGCTGAGGGGTTAGGTCTTTTTAGATCATCTAAGGCGACAGCTAGTGCAGTGTCAAATATACATCAGTAAATTAAACAGAAAACAGAATTTTCAAAAGTAGTATTTTCACACAGAATTCTAGTAGTAGTATTTTTCACATGCACTCTCCTATTCTCTAGTTACATAAAAAAGGACAGTAAGGGAGAATTAACTGACTATGAATGAACACATTTATGGAAGATGCGGTATTACTTTTGAGTACCTCAAATTTCAGTTTGTAAAGCAAAATTATAATAACTCTTCCCTTACTTTCATTCTGAAGACAGAAGAGAAGCATGGGAAGAGTGAATAAAACATTAGCCCTTTGCCAGATACTTTTTCCTTATTCTGCTTTTTAATATTTTTTTAAAATACTCTATTTTTCCAAGATAATATGCATTTGACTGGGTGAGATCAGAGGAATTAAAAAGCTTAATAGGAAACTACTAGAAGGCGGAGAAAAACTGAGGTGAATATGGTTAGGAAGTGTTAGAGACTCTAAAAGTTCTAGCTCTTGATTTTGTTTCAAGACATCTTTGTATAACCTCATCCTATCTAACAGCTCATCCTCTTCATTTCCACTTCTGTGCCAGTTCTACCTTACAATTTATTCTTCATCAAGTAATTTCAATGTATTTTTCTATTAAAGCTTTCCGTAGAAAGGCCAAACGAATGACAGTGAAAAGTTAGCAGCAGTAAGAAAGAACACAGCGGGAAGAGATCTCTCCATTTTGGTGGCAGTGAAACCAGTGCAAGCTGGTGGTGCAGAATTTTCAACAGATCAAGACAAAGAAAGTAAGACAAGTGGAAGAATGAGAAAGGAAAATCTAATAACAGAGGAGTACTGATAATTCAGTAGACTTGCATTGTGTCATCTGTATCACCAAAATACACTTAATGTGCAGGAGCCTTAAGATTTATAGAAGTGCTGTTCTCACTCACATCAGCCAGAGTTGCAACTGCAGAGCATTTAAGAGCCAGCACTCCCTGCTTAAAGCAAAATCAGAGCAACTTCACCTCTGAAGCGTTATGTTCAGTATTCCTACAGTTCACCTGAAGAAAAACTGGGAAACATAAAGGCTACCACAATGTGTTCCTACATACAACTATTTCAACTCATTATTAACTTTAAAAGCCTCTTAAACAGTGCTCCTGATGAGTTCAATAGCTATGTCCCACCTCTCCTGCCCTCTTAGTAGCACTCAACCACCCTATAATTAAGTTCTAAATACAAAGATCAGTCTTAAAGTTTCAGCAGAGGGCTTTCACTGTGAAAGGCATGCCAGCATAAATTCAAATATTGAGAAAAAGACTGAGTATTTTGATAAAACAAATCATTTTTACTGGTAAATAAGGACTGGCGCTGCAATAATCACACACAAAAAATCTGATTGCAGTTTTTACTGCTTCCCGTGTGCTAGAAGACACAGCCTTTCGTACATCCCTCAAAGTCACCATGAACCCCAACAGCAAGAAGACCAAAAGCTGAAAGCAAGATGCAGAAAGCCTGGAAGTATTACACTATCATAGTAATGGAGAAGAAAAACACACTGCTGACAAAAGGGTGCGCGCATCACCTTCCGAAACACTTGTTTGAGCAGACGTGCTTTAAGTCACTGCCAGTCATTCATGAAGTTGCACAGCAAAACAGGTCAAGCGAACTGTTCTCAAGGCACTACATGTTTCTGAAGGGAAGGTGTGCACCCCTTCCCTCCCTTCCTTTTAGGAAGGGTGCTGACTTAAGTGACCGCACAGCCTCAGAGCTTCTACTTCTCCTTGCACTCTGAAGAATATAAAGTAGAAAGTCTCTATGGCCTGGAGGTGCTCTAGTTGATGTGGTCATACAAAACATATGGAGTACAGCAAGCAGATAAACAAGCCTGTGCAGGGAGAGGAAAGAGGACTGTAAAATATTATAACACGTTCATTTAAATACCTTCAGGGAAGCTGTCTTCAATAAATTATACATAGCTGTACAGCATAAGCACAGCATCTCTAGACAATGATGTGAGTACATGCTGTAAGAGCACCCAGGCTCCGGGAACACAGGCAGAAACCTAGAAAACTATTTTCCCTCAGGAGTGCAGAGAGCATACATACAGAAATTCATTTTAAAACATATGCAGAAGCGCTCTGAATTATCAAGAAGAGTCAATTTGTTTACTGCTGCCTACTTACCTGCTACAGGGTGATGCCTACACTCCAAAATCTTTTGATGGCTGGCTTTAGGTTTTTTCTTGCAGTACAGCATCTGCCTAATGAGAAACTGAACGTGGTTTCGAAGCGAGCCGCCCAGAAGGGGCCCACCCTCGGTCCCCTCAGCAGCCGCACCCTCGCCTTCACTCAGAAGCCGCTCTTCTTTGCCACCGGGCAGCGGCAGCAGCAGCAGCCGCCAAACCGTCCCGCTGTCTCCAGCCAGCGGCCACATGGCCCCGGGCCGCGCAGGACCCCGCTCCGCTGGGGCTCGGCGCTCTCCGCCGGCGGCTCGCGGGCCTCCGCAGCAGCGCCCGGGGCTCAGAGGCGGCGCGCCCGGGCGCTGGCAGGCGCACGGCTCCCTGCGCACCTTCCACTTCAGCCGCCGCCGCCGCCCGCCACCGGCCCGCCAGGCCCCCGGCCGCGGCCCCCGCCGCAGGCCGCCCTTCGCCCCGCCGTGCCTACCTGCGCGGGTCTCGTGCTTGGGCACCCGGTAGTACTTGTTGCCGAACTGGTCGGTGCCCACCAGCTCCTTGGCGGGCCCGAGGAGCCGCAGGCGCAGGGCGCGCAGCACCTGCCAGGGCCGGCTCATCCCGGCGGGCGGGCGGGCGGGCGCCTCCCGCCGCCAAGGTCGCCGCCGCCGCCAACCGACTCCGCCGCGGCACCCCCAGCCCCGCCCCCGCCGGGCTGCGTCACGTGCGCGCGCCGTCCCGCGCCCTGCACTGCCCTGCACTGCCCTGCCCAGCTGACCGCGCTCAACGGCGCCCCCGTGCCTGCCCGACTCGGGCGTGCCAGCAACGCCGCTCGCCATTGGTGGAGGCCGGCCTGTTCCGAGCCAATCCCGGCCACCCCTGGCCCAAGATGGCGGAGCGGCGCCGAGTGGTTTCGCCGTCCCGCCATGTTGGGGTTCATCTCGGCTCGGCAGGCCGGGCTCGACGATCCAGTGCGGCTGCGCCGGGCCGAGTCCACCCGGAGGTAGCGGGGAGCGGTGGGGACCCGGGACCGGGGCGGAGCTGCGCTGCGCGGGGAGGCCCTGCGGCGGCCGCCTCGGGCCCGCAAGGCCGTAGCGGCAGCCCCTGGCTCCGCCCTGCCGGGGGAGCCCTCGCCCGGCCCGAGCTGGGCCGGCCTGGGGTGGGGCCTGGGGCCGCCCTCGCCGCCGCTCCGGCCGAGAGAGCCGAGCTCTGCCCTGCCGCCGCCCCGCTGTGCGGTCGGGGCGTGGGCAGCCGGAGCGGAGGAGCCGGGAGCCCCCGGGGCCGGCCTGGGCGCCCCGGCAGAGGCTCCCGCCTGTCTGCCGTGCCGCGCCTCCGGGCTTCCCGTGATTTTTTGTTTTTTGTTTGTTTGTTTGTTTTTTTTTTTCCCGTGTGTGAATTAGTAGCTCTGGGGTGGGCTGAGCAACGGTGCTTTGGTAGGCTGAGTAGGCAGAGGGCAATAAGCTGTACCTCAGCCTCGCTGCCCTTCCTCTCTTGGCGGTTTCACCAGCTGTTTCAATTTGCATGCGGCTGTGCCTTCCTTTCCGAAGAAACAAGATTTATGTGATGCTTGTGTGCCCGTTCGTCCTCCCTTTTCCCAAAACTTGGCCTGTTGGCAGGTTGCAAAAGAATCAGACACAGGGGTTTTATTAGGTTCCTAACAGCTTTTGTGGAAAGTCGTGACTGCATAGAGAGGCTTATTAATATTCCTGCTAAAGGTTATAATGTGATAATATTTGTTCGTTATCAGAGAATCAGTTTTGCAGATGTATTTCAAGAGAAAGCCAATAAAGCCAACCTCAGTTCAGTTGCTCACACAACTCCATCAGCAAGAAGGATTTATGTTGGTGATTTACCCATACAATGATGCAGCTTTTGTGGGTGTATCATTGTAAAAAGAGTCTGTTTAAAATTGAAATGAACTTTGGTGATTCAGGAAACTCCTTTCTGTGTGCATTTTGACAATGTGATTACATCCCTTCTATGCCCTCAGCACTTGTGTAGCATTCAGTGTGAAGAATGAAAGCACAGTGGGCAGAATTTGCATTGCTTGGACAACTGCCTACCTCGCATTTCCCTTCCTAAACATTTTAATTTTGACTTTAAAAAGAAATAATCTGTAGTCTTCAGTAGGTTGTATTTATAACTACATTTTAAAGTCATATGTTTTAAAACATTTCCTTAAAGGGAGTTTTTGCTTCACTAAAATTAAATCTTGAGCTCAAAAGTTTTTAACTAGGTATCTTGTTTATGTCAAAATGCTTACTCTAAGTGAATTCTTGCATAATTATATTTCACATCTTTTAAAAGATCTTAAATGACTTGCTGCTTTTGAAGCATGCCTACAGACATGCTGTTGGGGGGTCTGCCTGTAACAACCTATGCTTCTGGCATCAAGATTTTTGCCACTCAGGCTGAAGCTGAGTGGGGACACTCTGCCTTACAGCTTTTCAGTTATCTACTTAGTTACATTTTTGTTGATACTGGTTTTTATAAAACAGTGCCACAGGAAGCACTGATCATCTTGTAAAGCGAATTTTTTTTATCGGGTAGTATGGTTTAAGGAAGCAGAATCTGTCTTTTTTTGACTATGTAATATTAGTATATTTAAAGATACAGGCTACTACTAAGTAGTACAAGATACTAATTGCAGCTCAGAAGAGTTTGTCTTGGAAGCTTCCTCATGTGGATAGTATAGTCTTTATTTGATGTTATAGAAAACATAACACACAAACATTGTTTCCTTAAAGGAAATACTATAATTAGTAAAAGTAAATGAATCTGTCCACTAGGTGTCCGTAGTTCCAAGTAGGATGAAGCTTGGAAGGGTGGTGGTACACGATGAAGCTTCAAAGTAACTAATATTTGTTGCGACTACAACTTCTTCTTAATGTTTCTTTTGCTCGGTGTTCTCAAATTACATTTCGTTTTTTGTTTCATATGTTGACCGCAAATGCAGTTCTGCTTTTTCTTTGAGCCTATTTTGCATATTTCTCTCTTACCTTCCAAACAACATAAAGAATAAAATATTTTTTCTGCCAACTTCACAGGACTTATTTCCAGCCCTGTATCGTCACTGCAAGTCTAGTTTTGCAAAAAATAATGGGGATGGGTTAAATGCATTGAGGAAGCACAAAACTATGGTTTGAGCTGTGCAGAGCTACATAGTAATATTCTACAATTCTGTTGTTCTTGTTGTTCATATCTCTGTTTTTCTTTTTTGTTGTTGTTTTGTTGTTGTTTTAAGGGTTCTAAGTTTGGAATTAAATAAAGATAGAGATGTGGAAAGAATACATGGGAGTGGTATCAACACCCTTGATA
Organism: Nipponia nippon; assembly: GCF_047370975.1. Taxonomy (NCBI): domain Eukaryota; kingdom Metazoa; phylum Chordata; class Aves; order Pelecaniformes; family Threskiornithidae; genus Nipponia; species Nipponia nippon. Next base: position 7,515,085 of record NW_028262337.1, on the reverse strand, counting down.
TTGAGCCTGTTGAGGGAAGATAGTAAGTATATACTTCAGTTGGTAAAAATGTGTATAAGAACTTCTCTGTGTTTTGGTACTATGGATTTATTGGTGAACACTCAATTATATTGAGTATATTGAGATCATGAGTGTTGTAACTTGTGTGCTTTATTAACACTTTCAGCATGTTATCCGGTGGGTCAGATGGTGTTATTGTACTTTATGACCTTGAAAACTTGAGCAGAAAACCAAGTTACACATGTAAAGCACTTTGTTCTGTGGGAAGGTAGGTACTCAAAAATACTATTAAAAGTTCATATTGATATCTCTTGTGTGACTAGCATTAAACTCACAAATTAATGTGTGTTCTTATTTCTAGGATAAAAAGACTGTAGAAAATAGTGCCAGAAATCTTTGAAGGCTAGCATGATGCATTATGGTTTTTGGCATGCAAAAAAAAAAAAGGCAAGAAACTTTGTGAGGATTTATGTGATTTACTAAGTAGCAGGAGCTAATTGTTTTTTCTTGATTTGTCTGCTCTGACAGTTACGATATATATACAGTGACGCTCTGATATTGTTTGAGTAGATCTTTGGCAGTGCAAAAGTTAAAATGGAGGATGTTGATTGTACTCATATGGAAACTAAAGTAGAGATGCTTGTGTTGCTGTGGACCCCACAAAAAAGTAAGAGTTAGTATTGCAGTCTCATGTTTTAACACTAGAAAAAAGACAAAAAAATCTTCAGCCCTCTTCCAGGTTACAGTTTCTCACCTGTGAGTTTTTGTATTGTTTCATGTTGAAATTTGCTGACTTTATGCCAGTAACTATGAGAAAGTAATTTTGGGACTGTTGTAGAAATATTCCTTGTATCACCCAAATACCTATAATACATGTCTCTTTGAATAATTATGTGTTTAAGCAAAAGGAAAATAATCTTTGCATAACCCTGTTCATCTATTTGGAAAAAAATCTAATACAGATTTGCAGTTGGTTTTATTTCCCCTCTCCCTGCTCTTGGCTTTACTAGTAGCTATTTTAAGTTCTCCAGGTGTTCACCAGGTACAGAACTAATTAATACAGAACCTCTTAAGAACATGTTTGAATGAAGACAGATGTGTTACTGACAAAAATGGGATATATTTTTATGAAGAACAGGGTACTCCCATACTGTGTGTAATCTATATAAAGACTCAAAGCCTTTATTGATTTTTCAGGCTTTCCCTGCAGGCAATTTGTCCATTATGGGCATTAAGTCTTCCAGCAAAAGCTGTTTTTTCCTTGTGTTTACATTGTAAGGTTATCTAGTAGGTTAGGACTTTATCTGAGGCTCACACTAAGATATATCCTACTGTGTAAAAGATTAGTAGCTACATTTTCCCCTTATTTTTTCCTAGTCTTCAAATTATTTGAGGTCTCAGAGCTTCATGGGTAAGATCGACAAGAACAGAACAGATTTGTAACAATAAAAAGCCTAAGCGGTGTCTTGGACCATAAGAAATAAAAAGGGTAATAGAACATGCATCAAAACAAATGGGTAGGAACAGAATCTAGTGCAAGTAAGCTGCATTTGGTAAGTGTTGATGGCTGGGACTTCTTGAACAAAATTAATTAAAATTGTAATTAAGAACAAGTAATGACTATACATCTCAGATCTCAAAACCGAAATGAATTCTGAAACAGATACAGCAAACTGAAGAAATACATGCTGAGAAGACACACCATAAAAAATGTCAAATGCCATCATTAACTGCACTTAGGTCAGCAGAAATATTCCATACTTGAAAATTTTGTTTATGAGCATAGTTAGTTGGTGGTTTGTTTCTTGAGTAGATGTTAATTTGTGTAGATGCATCTTTTATTTCTTATCAGTTGAGCAGAGGCATAAATCATACTAGTAGAATCTGATTTTGTGTGACACAATGTTCTAAATGATAGGCTTATTATTATTATTGCTTAAAGTAATCATAGTAGATTTTTTGCCTGAATTATTTATTCTTAGTATTCATATAGCTTCCTAGTGTGTTTTAAATACTTATTGTAGCTAATTAGCTGCAGATACAGCTTCAGATACTGGAATATTATTCATGCAGAGTTCCTGACATCAGAAATGAATTTTTAATTACCAGTAAGAAACATTTTCCATCTGACTGCCTGGCTCCTATCATTGAAGTATATGATAATGACGTGTTGCAAAAGTTTGCCTGTGTTCCAGGTTTGCAGAGCACAATGCAACTCTGGTCTCGAAGTTGTGTAAAGAATAAGCTCTTGGTAGAGGCCCTTTGAAGCTATTTCTGAATAGATTCTGAACTGGGCCTGCTGAGGGTCCAGTAGTTTAGAACATCAGAGGAGATAATTCCTGATGGTAGGCTGTAATTTACCCAGTGTTTCTCATGTAGAGTGCAGGGCCACTATTGCAAAAAACAATAACTTTCCTTCTTCCACTGGGAGTCAGCACACAGCTTTACGTGGTTTCATACGATCCATGCTGTCCTGTGGCAAAAACTGGCATTTGAGAGTAATCAAACAGTACCAGCGTCTAGATAATATATACCTGATGCTTGTGTGTAAGGTAGTCTCCTCTACTCAAAACCTGTCTAGGAACAATGAATGGCAGTGACCTTACTGTCCACAGAATTAATTCCGTATTTTGCTTTGGTAGAAAAGATTGGCATATTCTGAGTAATGGGGAAATTCTGCATATAGAATGAACTGAGAATAACATACAGTTGTGAGACATGAAGCCAGGCTGAATGGCATGTGGCCACTACTAAGCCTAGCCAGATCAAAGGTGATTCCTGCAGAGCTACTCAGGAGTTTTTTAGTTCATTCCTCAGCCCTCTGGATTATGGGAGAATTGATTGTTCTCATGCAGTGCTGAACACAGTCCAGTGTTGTGCACTTACATTTATTGTACCGGGATAATGAGTTCCACGAGTTTAGATTTTTCTGCACAATGCATACAAATGCCTCTGCAGGACTAAGTTCATGCTGAGTCAGGCTTGATTTCCTGGCACTACAGGTACTGAAGAATTTTAGCTTGACTCCCCCTGTAGAATAAGTGCACAAATTCTGTTTATTTTTAGCACTGTGGCAAAATAATAGGCCATTCTAGGGTATGCTTCAGAGATAAGCAATGCAGGAGTTATTAAACTAAGCTCAACAGTTGTTCAGTAGCTCTTGCTTACTATGCTGGCTTCTGTGCTTTCTAGCAACCCAAGTAAGCAGGAAGGTTTATTAGCTTAGGTTTAGTGCCAGATCTATACAGAAGATCTGTGTTTACACAATGATACCCCTGCAATAGTTATCGCTTTGGAGGCCAGGACACTTGAGAGAACAATGCAAAGATAAGAGCTGACGTGAAGAAATCTTGTGAGCCCTTCACTAGCTGCAGATGGTGCCAGTTGGACTATTTTCGCATGTGTACTGTGTCTGGCTGGGATGCAGTTAATATTCTTCATAGTAGCTTGTATGATGCTATGTTTTGGGTTTGTGACCAGTCTTGATAATGCACTGATGTTTTAGCTATGGCTGAACAGTGCTTGCATAGTGTCAAGGCATTCTCCATTCCTCACTCTGCCCCCTCAGCAAGTAAGCTGGGGCTGAACCAGAGGCTGAGAGGGAACACAGCTGGGACATCTGACCCGAGCGGACCAAAGGGATATTGATATTCCATACCATGATATTCCATATCATGTGCAGCGATAAAACTGGGGGGGTTTCCAGGGGTTGTTGTTCCTCGGGGTCTGGCTGGGCATTGGTCAGCCTGTCATGAGGGGTTGCTTTTGCATCACTTATTTTTCTTTTTTTTCTTTTTTTTTATTTTTTCCCTGTGGGTTTTGTTTTCTTTCTTTTTACTTATTAAAATGTCTTTATCTCAACCCACAAGTTTTCTCACCTTTGCCATTTGGATTCTCTCCCCCCACTGCGGGGGTGGGGGGGGAGTGAGCAAGCAGCTGTGGTGATTCTTAGCTGCCTAGGTTTAACCCACAACAGCATGGTACTTCTGAGTCTGGGAGCATGGTTTTGGGCCCTGAAGCTGGATCCACGTGGATCCAGCTCAGATATGAGTGGCCTAGCAGGTATGTGAAATGACCTGTATTGTTCAGGGCCTGGTCAGTTGAATCATATCCTGGAGCTGTCAAAATTGGCTCTAGTGTCCCTTCTTCCCACCACTATTACTGTATTATTAATTGTATTACGTTCTGTTACTGTGCGTAGTTGAGTTGAAAGTTTCATATTGTTTTTCCTCTTTCATTTCTGAATGCAAAAATAATTAACTCTCAGTAACTCATCCCACTGCTATCTGGTGACTTCAGTATACATGAATTTCCAATAACTGTGTAGCTGTAATTATTAGCTAATAATCATTAATTTTTTGAACTGTATACATGACTGTATTTTTCAGTGGATCTAAGACAGTGGAATTCCATAAGCATAACAGGTTTGTAGTGTTAGACCCTTGCTTTAAGCATTAGATCTTTAAACATTAGAATTTAAAAATTTCAAAAGACATCAGTGCCTTTTATGCCTCAGACTGAGTGTCTTAACTTGAGATATGCTACAGATACCGTATTTTGAAAAGGTAAATCATCTGTAGTTTCTTGAAATGAGGGCTTTTCAGAGTAATTAACATTGGTTGATGAATAATTGAGGCACCAAAACAACTAGTTCTTCTTGAAAACTTCAGTGCAAATAAAAAAAAAAAAAGTTTAAACTATGTTTTCAACTTGTCATCAAATGTCAAGATAATTATAAGATGACTATCGAGACTCTAATCAACTGGAATCTTTTCCTTGATTTTAGGAGCCATCCTGATGTACATAGATTCAGTGTGGAGACAGTCCAGTGGTATCCTCATGACACTGGCATGTTTACATCCAGCTCATTTGATAAAAGCTTGAAAATATGGGATACAAATACTTTACAAGTAAGAGAGAATTTCTGCAGCTTGCTTGTATACATTATTCATTCTGCATCTGCAGTTCACCCAGAGCTCAACAGGACCAAGCATCCAGAAGGATGAAAAGCAGCTGATTGTTAGAACTGTGGGTGCAGCAGCGGGTGGCGTGGTTCTGGCATTCATTCATACCTTGGTGTGTACCTGTCTGTTTCTGAAGACCTGAATGTCTAAACTGTATGAGAGCTTGGAGCCCTTGGGACAATTCCTTTCTGCTTTTGCTGTGGACAAGAATACAGCTAGTTGAATTTATGCTGTGTAAACTTGCCCACTAAGGACTGGCCTGAAGTTCATTCTTGGGGGTTGTTGGGTGTAATGGTAGCATACAGCAGGGGTAATTATTTTTACTAACCAAGGCCTAAATACTGCTTTTGAAGGACCAGTGATCTTGGCATTCAGGGTCATCAGGTCCAAAATTTTGCTGTTGCAAGCACTACAGACACCATTTCTAAAAATTGGTGGAGAATGAGAGAAACCATTAAGAAAATGCTGACCAATGTAAGTGGCTTTATTAAAGTAGACAGATTCTGTAGGATTTTAGGTTGCTTTGACTCACTAATCCTCACATCTAATTGTTGAACTATGAATTCTGGAGTGCAGTTTATCCTGTTTCCAGTATGCATGTATTAATGGATTTGCACTGATGCTATTTGAATGGTGTTTCATGCATAGTGAAAGAATTTAAAAAAAATAAGAGGTCTATCATCCTAGGGACACAATAGAGAATAATTTTTGACCTTTTTTTTTTTGTGAGATGTGAAACTGTGTTTGCAGTTACTAAATCTTCTCATAAATGCAAAGTTCAATTCACTTTCCAGGTAGTTCTGTGAGCATTATTTAAAAGACACAGTCTTCATTGGAAGGTTATTGATTGACGTGTTCTGCCACCAAAACGTGTATTTGAAATAGACAACTTAGTTTTAAGGGGTTTTTTATACATACAATATTTTAGAATGAGACAACAAAATCAATTGTGCCTGAAAGTAATTGTACTGATTGTTAAAGCCAATATTATATTTCATTAATTTTTAACACTCACAAGGAAGCTAATAATTTTGTATGGGTTTTTTTGGTGTTGGGTTTGTGATTTTTTGGTTTTTTTTTTTTTTAGGAATTTAAAATAGTATGTGATGTTTGTGAATGATAAGGAGCTTCTAAATTTAGCCTAAGTGCCACGTTCCTGTCGACAGAATTATACCTCCGTATTACAACCTTCTTGTTTGCTATTTTTTCTTGCTAGCTTTTTAAAATTTTTTTATATTTTTTAAATAATTTCCATTCATACTTCTGATTAGCCAGTTTTCTTGGTCTTTCTTTTGGGTCATGTCTGAGCTCTGGTGTAGTTGTTCTAGCGTTGGAAACAGACTTAATTACTTTGCGATGTTTGCATGATCTGGTTTCTAAACAGGAGAGAAATTGTTAGTATGTGAATAGCAATATTTGTATTAGTCTCATTTGTAGCTGTTACTTGAAAAATACTTAATAATGAGGATTTACATTCTGATAACATACTTGGCGCTGTAATTAATTTAATCTTTTTATCAGCCTGCAGATGTATTTCACTTTGAGGGAACAGTCTATAGCCATCACATGTCTCCAGTTGCTACAAAGCATTGCTTAATAGCAGGTATGTATGTATTTTTAAGAAATGCCCTATGTATTTTGGGGTTACAGTAAAAAACAAGTAATATTCAATAGGGGTTTTTTCCCTCCTGTCTTATTTTTACATAATTTGAGTCTTTGAAAGACGTAAAGTCATTGGTAAAATAAAATATTATCGGTTAGTTGGATGATGCAGATAAGAATATCACATTTGTTTTTCTGAAATAACGCATCAATCAATTCTTCTTCTAGAAGAAAATTTCTAGCTATAATTAGGTTGTCTTTTATTACATAAGTTAGCATTTGAAGGTTATTAGTGAATAACCAAACATAGTGACTTGTGTAAATAGGGGTGTGTGTATTGCTTACATCTACACAATTTAACTATGTTTAGCAAAAAAAATAATATTTAAAGAGGAGATATTTTTAATTTTTAAGTTTCGTAAGTACTGTCATGTTTACCCCCAGTTTCTAAATTTTGTTTGTTATATGGTAAATTTACTTGGACTAAAAATGTAAATCTGTTAATAGAATGCATTGCTCTGACTAGAGGAACTGTTATGCAGCTAACATTTCTCTTCTATTTCTTTGTCATTGCTAAGATTTTTTGTTGTTGTTCTCTCAAATGCTGAGGTTTTTTTTTAGCTGTCTTTCTTTTGTTACAGTTGGTACCAAAAGCCCCAAAGTACAGCTCTGTGACTTGAAGTCTGGATCCTGCTCTCACATTCTGCAGGGTACTTTTTAGTCTGAAACATAAATGTTAAACAATAACTACTTTGAGTAAAACAAGTCTTGTAAAGAAACAGTGTGTACAATGTATTCTTTGTAAGTAACATGACCGAATTATTTATTGCCAGTTGTGAAAGTTACACAGTGGCAAAAGGTTCTTCTGGGTGTTAGTCTAGTGCTAATGAATTGGAGAATACAAATACTAATTAATGAACAGTTATTACACATGTTTGGGCATTTTCATCACCTAACCAATAGTGATAACTATTTATTAGATGTTGAAGTGTAGGCATGGGTTTTGTGTTCATGGAAATTCAATATGGGGTGCTGCTTTCTTTCAAAAAAAAAAAAAAAAAACCCAAAAAAAACCAACCCCAAAAAACCACACAAAAAACAACAACAAAAAAAACCCCTAAACCAACACCAAAACCAAAAAACCCTATTTTTAACAAAATATCCTGTGTGGGTGCTTGCATGGATTTGTTTAGAAGTTTCTGTAAAACAGGCAAGATACTATTTGCTGTAGCAAGGTTGTAATCTGATCCTTTCCATTTACCTTATTCAATAAATGTAGGTGTTTATTGTTGTGTAATCCATTACTTTTTGCACTTAATGAGAATTTGCCCTTAATGTCTCTTTTCTAATGTTTACTTTTTGGAATATGAGTGTATATATATATATACACACCGAAGTGAAGGTAATTACATAGTAAATCTTCATGCTTCAAATCAGCAGGGCAAGAGCCAGATCTAATCTAGAAACTGTAAACAAGTGTTAGTTCAGACACAGCAATGTGCAAATGCAGCTCTATTTCTTCACTGGCCAGCTCAAGTCTAAAAACAGCCTAGGTGCTTCCATGTGATGCAGAGCTTAACCCAGTAAGTCCTTCTGAACTGAATCAGCCACAATGGGCGTCTCAAAATTCTGTTTCTAGAACTGAGAGTACCAGAGGGTGCAGACACAAAAATAGTTCTTGAGACAATCAGTGTGGTTTCAGCAAGGCTTCTTAGTTTTGGCACAAGAGTTACTGCTTTCCAGGCACAAGCTGGTTGTGTCTTTGTACACAGCCTGGTACAGTTAGCTCAAGTGCAATATCAGAGGCACAAGTGGAAGCAGATTATGTCCTCCACTAAACATAATCTAAACATAATCTAATCACTCTTTACAGAACTTGAAGCACTCAATAGTGTCTTGAAAATAGGTATGAATATTTTTCACACAGGCTAACTCTAGCAGCTGAAATGAAGCTAATGCTTGGCTGTAGCTTACTTAATGGATCCAAATAAATGCGTGTGCCCTGAGCCTTCCAAGTATATCCCATAGTACCTGTATTATGGAGATTTTTTCTATCATCATGGGCATCACAGCCCTTTGATTACTTCAGGTAACGGAAAACCAACTACTAGAAGATGTACCAGAAACAAGGTGGTTCACATAGCTCTAAACTGCATTAGCAAAAATATATTTATATAATTTAGTTTATTTTTCAGCAATGTGTTTCTATTATTACATGAAGTGTGGTTGTAATCTTTCCATTTAGGACACCTTACACTTCCTATTGTCTGTATTTGTCAAACATTTTAAAAACTTTCCAAACTTTAAAGTGTGTGCGAGTATATATATGTATTGCTCGCCACTAAGTTACACTGGGTATGACATGGCTAAGAAGACGTTTATCTTAATATCTTAATATTTCAGACCTAATTGGGGGAAAAAATACCCCAAATTCAGGACAAGAGTATTTGAGGATAAGCTGAATAAAGTTTTAATCTTAAGTGCATAAGGTAAATACACTTTTTATTAAACATTTTGAAAGGATTTGAAGAAAAACAAATGGAAAGTTCCTTCTGTGTGTGAGAACACCAGTGCTAACACAAAATGTAATAACAGTACTTGAAGTAAACTCAGTTGCTGTGACTATGCTATAATGTGTTTTGCATAGGTAAAACCATCTTTGTTGTCAGAAGTCATACACATGTAATAATCCATGTATCACTTTCAGTTCACTACAATCCCACTCAAGCAAGAGGAAGAAAGAGAAATAACCTCTAGCCCAAAATAATATATTTTCACAAAATTCAAATTCATATTGCAATTTAGATTATTGTTCTGGATTGGTGGATCCTATGGAACTAAGTATTTGCTTTTACTCATTTACATAAAATAGTGTGTGTAAATATTGTCCTAGAAAATCATATAAACTTTTTCATATAATTTTAGGTCACAGGCAAGAAGTATTGGCAGTGTCTTGGTCCCCACGTCACGAATTTGTTTTGGCAACAGCAAGGTAGAGATCTTGCTGGACTGTTATATGCACTAAAAATGTCTGATAAATTTAATATATTCATTATGCATGTTTTCTACAATTCAAATACTCTTTTAATCTTCATCGCTTACTTTAACCTCTTTCCAGTTTTGTAGAACTTGCGTAGAAGAACTAAGCCTGAAAAGCTCTCCAAATGATGCTTATTTTATAGGAAGATTGTACAGACTTTTGAAATAGTAATTGCTTTTAAAAGTATAGGAAAATGATAGGGCATTGCAGAGATACTTACTTCTTACTGTTTATTGGTGTGCACATTGCTAATCTGTTTTATAATGAAGTAAAACATGTTTTACCATCCTGGTTAATCATGCTCAATTATGTCAAAGAGCGTAATGCAGGTAGCTTAGCTGATGGGTAATAACTTTCCAAGCTGCGGTAAGTCAGAGAGTGGAGATTGTATGTTGATATTCCCAGGCCTTTTTTTTTTTTTTTTCCCCCTCATTCCAGCCATTTTCAGTCTAAAAGATCCTATTGGCTTTCTTATAACTTCTGCATATGTTAGCTTTTGATTGTAATGTGACATTTCTCTTCTCAGTTTCATGGTTGGCGTGTTTTTTCTTTTGAATTGCAGAGAGGAATGTCTGTTTTGTAAGTTGAGAGTGAAACTTGAATAAGTCGATATCAGAATTGCATACCCATGGCTTCTGATGCTAAGGTTCTGAAAAGCTCAATGTAGTTGGGAAATTTTCTAACAATGTGATTTGTTTCTTTGTTTTAGCAAATGAAAAATTGTTTACTTGTTTTCCATCACAGAAATAGTAGCAAATTTTGTTTATTAAATATTGACTTACTGATGTCTCCTGAAACATTTTCTTTCAAAGTCATATAACTATAAACTGCATCTATGTTGTCATGTTGCCTTATGGTAATTGCATGTGAAACATGCTTCTTATGGGTCCATTACTTAATTCAGTGCTATAGTTGGACTGCTAGTTCCTAATAACATAACTCAGTTTTGCCATCTGCTAAGGCAAATATGGGCAAGACTGGCAACACTGAGATAATGAAGAAGGAGTGAGGAGAAACTGACTGATACTGCTAAAAAGAGACTCTGGACTAATCTTGCGTAACAGGAGATGTGACTGTTTTCCAAGACAATTGTATGTTTGCTTGTGATCACTTCAGGGGAGTGAAAATGTATTTTCAGGTTTTCTGTGGCTCGCATGTGTTTGTTTTTTCAAATTTCTGTATATGATGCTTGGCTCTTCCATAGTTTTGGCAGGAGATTGGAACAGTTAGAGAAGAGATGTTTTCTGGGTGTCTTTTCACACATTTTAATTTCAGGTACTAGAGACAATTATAAGCTCTTTCTTGCTCATTAGAACTGGCTAAAAAAAGATTAGCTAATCGAAACTGCATCATCAAAAATGGAGAACTGTAGACTTTTATAATAAGGAAGATCTTTCTGTGCCTTTGTTAAGAATACTTCAATGAGCTACCCATGGTTTGTTGCTCACTTTACAGTCAGCTCAAACCTCAGTGATATCTCTATTTATGGTCTCAGAATATTTGTTTGCAGCGAAGTAATGTGTTGTCAGCATATTCAGTTGGAATACCACTTGGAAGTTAACAGAATCAATCTGTAGTGGAGAGGAGCACAAAAGAACAAATTAGCTTTGTCAGATGCAGAACAGATAAGGAATAATAGTTGGATTTGCTTTGGTCAGTTGGTATATGTATATATACACTATATGTTCCTGATATTAATGCACTGACCTAACTTGAGAACACACAGGAAAAAGCATGTAGTACTTCAGTTAGAAGACTGCTTATCTAAGAAGTAGTTTGATTTGGTATATTTTCCAGCTGTAGATCAAAGAGATGCAGTTGGTTCTTTTTAGCTGGGGTGAAAAGGGATTTATGGGTTTTTTTCTTTTTTTTCTCCAAAAGGACAGTTAAGTTCCTAGGAACTGTCCAAATAGTTTCAGTAAACACATCTACACTGGTGACTTAATGCATGGGAAGCAGTCTTTTCTATGAATTTACCTCCTGTTTATTACCTGAGAGTCATGTGGTGCACACAGAAATGTACTACTAGAATGCTCAATTCAAGCTGCACATCAAGGTGCCATACAAGGTGCACTGCCTGCAGTGTTGCTGTCTAAGCACGTACCTAGTACCAACAGTTATCATAGCTTTTTTTGCTGGCAAAGACAGAGTGTGAGCAAAGCATGAGCATGCAGCCTGGCAACCAGAATGAATCACTGCAGCCTGAACCTTGGCCTTTCCCTCCTTGTGCCACCCTGGTAATGTAGACAAAGCCAGTGAGTTCCTGCAGAAGCAAGCTCTCGGTGTTTCTCGCCATAGCACCATTGACAACAGAGCATATAGACCTATCCAGCCTATGTGTATGTAGCCAGCTTATGTACCAGCCATACTGTAGATCTGTGATAACAAGAGCCTGAGTTCCCAGACAACTATTATAGACAATGCTGGGTTGGCTAAAGACAGTTATTGAACCAGGGTGCTCACAATTTCCCTAATGTATGCAAATCTGTTTTTCTTAGTGCTGACAGTAGAGTAAAATTATGGGATGTGAGGAGAGCATCTGGATGTCTGACTACACTTGATCAGCACAATGGGGAAAAGTCCAAAGCATCTTCTGAGGCAGGTAATACAGAATATAGCTGGTGGTAATCCATATGTAAATAGAAGCATTCTTATATTTCATAAATGTGTTGAATAGTAAGACTGGCAAGGGCAGTAGTGATAATCCAGTTGTTACCTACTGTGTAACACAGGCCATTGAATTTTTTTTCCATTACTTCTGTTATAGAGACAGTGTTTGTGGTTGGGGTTCTTGTTTAGAGAGATCTCCTTAGCAACAATATTGTATCTGTTCTCAGTGTTTTTCCCCTAAAAATGGGAAATTTTGCCATCCGTTTTATGGGCGGAAGAATTCATTGCTATTGTAAGTTAGGTTTCATATAAACAGCAATCACTTCATACTTCGTAAGCTGTTCCAGTAGTTAATTACCCTCCTTTAAAAACAAAGACAGCACAAACAAAACTCACAAAAGCGCATTCCTTTTCCTGCTTAAATTAGTCTTGCTTCCAATGTAAGCCTCTAGAATATTTTCTCATATGTGGTGCTGTAAAATCAATTATATTCCTTTTATACTGCATGAAGTTTACAGTAGCGTATAAATTTATGATTATATTTAATTTTACAGGAAGCTAAATTACACTATTAGTACAGTCAAATGCATTAATGGTGCCTTCAACTGTTATTAGCTACAACATTAACATTTTTATGTATCTTCAGGTCACATTTCCATACCTGAAAAAAAAAAAAAAAAAAAAACACAAAACCAAACTAAATTAAAGAGAAGCTTCTGAACTTTATAGTTCATGAATTTTGGTGAATTCAGGACAAAATATATTTAGTTTTGGCAGTCCAAAAAACTACTTGAACAGTTGATGCTCTGAGGTAGAACCACATAGTATTTGGAACTGAATCACAAAGTAGAAACTGTGTATCATGGCTCTGAACAAAGGGATTTGCATAGTATAAATGATAGTGATTAAAGCTACAAGTCAGTCTGACTTGTTACATGAAACTTAAATTGCGTGTAGAAAAATACATGCAAATCTCTGTAAAGTCAAACTAATTTTCCAAAATATACAGTTAGACTATATGAAGTAGTAGTAAGTATCTCTTTTAATAACCATGCTCTCTCCTATGTAAATTGTAGTATGCTAATATAGACATTTGTTTTTGACAATTTTAAATTTCATGGAAATTCAAGAAACTACTGACATGAAAATGCTCTGAAGAAATCTAAGACTTACAAAAAAAGAAAAATGAGGACAAATTTTCTTATGAAAAACAAAATTCTGTGTAACTCCCAAGATAATTAGTGCCATTTCACACATTCCTTTGAATGACATGTTGTCTCGTCCAAATACAACTTTCTTTTCAACTTTATTTCTCTGTCTGATAGGTTCAGGATGACTTTTTGATAATATAATGGCAATCAGACTAGGATATTAAATATATTGAAATACAGCTGAACTAAACCAAATGCAGCTAACAATTTTTTTATAAAATCTTTGAAAAACAGGTAACACTTTTAACCTAAGAGGTATGTCTAAATTGTGTACTGCAGTATAATGCAGAGATACCTTATCCATTTTTCAGTGAGTTAATTTATGGGCACCATAATTAGGTTTGGTGCAGTAGCACTGAATTGGACTTTAGCTACTTTAACATACTTAAGAATGTGCAGTATTCCAGGGTGAACTCAATGGAATTAATTCATAGTACTCTATAAACAATATAGAATAGAACAGAATATTCAGTTGGAAGGGACCTACAATGATCATTTAGTCCAACTGCCTGACCAACGCAGGACTGACCAAGATAAAGCATGCTGTTAAGGGCATTCTCCAAATGCCTCTTAAACACTGACAGGCTTGGGGCATCAGCCACCTCTCTAGAAAGGCTATTCCAGTGCTTGACCAGCCACTCGTAAAGAAATGCTTCCTCATGTCCAGTCTAAACCTCCCCTGGTGAAGCTTTGAACCACTCCCATATGTCCTATCACTGGATACCAGGGAGAAGAGATCAGCACCTCCCTCTCCACTTCCCCTCCTCAGGAAGCTGTAGGGACCAACGATGTTGCCCCTCATCCTCCTTCTCTCCAAACTAGACAAGCCCAGAGTCCTCAGCCGCTCTCATAGGACATGCCTTCCAGCCCTTTCACCAGCTTTGTTGCCCTCCTCTGGATGCATTGAAGGACCTTCACATCCCTCTTAAATTGTGGGGTCCAGAACTGCACACAGTACTCAAGCTGAGGCCACACCAACACTGAATACAGCAGGATAATAATTCCGTCTTTTGACGGGCTGGTTATGCTGTGTTTGATGCACCCCAGGATGTGGTTTGCCCTCTTGGCTGCCAGGGCACGCTGCTGACTCGTATTGAGCCTGCCGTCGACCAGCACCCCCAGATCCCTTTCTGCAGGGCTGCTCTCCAGCCACTGCTCTCCCAGTTCACACTTGTGCCCAGCATTACTCTATCCTAGGTGCAGACGACGACATTGTGTTCTTGTTAAATGTCATGCCATTAATCATTGCCCAGTGCTCCACTCTATCGAGATCCCTCTGCACGGCCTCTTGTCTCTTGAGACAGTCAACATCACCTCCCAGTTTGGTATCATCAGCAAACTTGCTAAAGGTGTGTTCAAGTCCTGCATCCAGATGACTGATCAATACATTGAACAGCACTGGCCCTAGAATTGAGCCCTGAGGAACACCGCTGGTGACCAGTCACCAGCCAGATGCTCTTATAAACCAAGAGTTAAATTATTAATTTACTGGTATTTTACCGTTTAAACGGTACTTTCAGTGCTATACATTGAAATAAAAATGTGTATACAAAATAGGAATTCTTCTGTAGAAATCTGAACCAGCTCTTTTTCCTGACAGCAAACACGGCTCACAATGGGAGAGTTAATGGTTTATGCTATACAAATGATGGACTTCATCTGTTGACCATTGGTACAGATGATCGGATGCGACTCTGGAACAGCTCCACTGGAGAAAACACATTAGTAAGTTTTCGGGAATCTTTGGTTATGTTTTTGGTTCCACTTCATTTTAGAAGATTTATAATTCGTTGAATTGTCATTACAACTTTGGATATTTATTCGTTTTCATAAAGGATATAGCTGCTTAGTCTCATCATTACAATATTTTGTGAGCATTTTTTTTTCCAGATTTCCTTTCTTATTTCTACTTACTATAAAAAACATAGAGTATTGAGAAGCCTGAATCTACTTAAAGATTGAATATGGTAACTTTAAGTTCATTGATTTGTAAGCGTAGCTGAAAACACTTCAGACAGCAACGTAAACCTTAATATGCAGTGACTGTTCGTAGAAACTTCTTTTTTTAACTATTAGTTGTCAGTATGCCATCCACAGGGCAGTTATCCATACCGGAGAGTTTCACTGATTAACTGCCTGGCTTTATCACAACTTTCTTTGTGTTTTTGTGGAGTTGTATAGCAGTGATAAAAATATTTATCCCTCTACATTTGCATTGCAACCAAATGGTGGCAAGGGTGCAATTAAATATCTAGTGCTGCTCCAGTCCTTTCTATGGCTTGTTTTTTTGCTGAAGGTTGCTGTTTTAATTTTCTGTTCAGTAAAGAAAATTGTTTCCTGTGTTTATTTTGAAAGAAGGACATACTAGGTAAGTCAGTTTCCATGTGAGTTTAGCCAGTCATGATTATGGTCTGTCATTGCTATCAGGAAAGGAAAAAAATTTAGTCTACCTTAGAAATCTTTTACTTTTGCTGCTTAGTTTCAGAACACAGCAAAAAGAATTCCTTATAGACACTTAAATGAAAGGCCTTTTCTGTCTCCACACTGCTCGTATTTGCCAGCTTGTTCTCAGCACTTCATATACAGACATCTTTCTGTCTTCAAATCACCATCACCAAAGCAGATAATACAGTTTGTTCACTCTCCTGTCACCAGCTGGATCGCTGTTTTTTTGGTTTTTTGTGCCTGTTAGTTCATTGACTTGTTTCATAGGCTAGTTTACAATTTTCTTATTTGGTATGGAATATCTTGATCCTGCCTTGCTTTTTCAAGTGCAGAATTATATTGTCCAGAGTACTGTATTTTCACACACTGCCTAGAGGTATTGCTTAAAATAATTTCAAGGCACCAGCAGATGAATAAATGCATGTACAGGTAATACAGGTTCACACCGTAGTTCCTTTATTTCCCCTACTAGCCAGTCCTTTTGATATCCATAATTTTTTTATACCTTTCAAAAGGTATAGAAATTAAGCCATGCATGTGAATTTTTTTGAGCAATGAACCAAATTTGGGGCTTAGTGGATTGTTTCAGTTAGTAAGAGAAATGAATGTTGGAGTCGTATGCATCTTGCGTTCTTCCTTTATCACAAAAAATGAATAGGAAGTCCCGATTCACTGAGTATGGGAAGAATCAAACAGAAGGAAGCAGGTTTTCTGTTTGTCTGCGTGCTCAAAGAACAACACCAGTTTTTAAGATCTTTCTTCAGTTCTTGTTTTGGCAGCATCCTTTGCTCCTCTGTCAAGCAGGAACATTTACACTGAGTATATCCATATAATTTACTTTTCCCAGCCTCTACTCCTCCCTTTCATTGTACATGCCTTTGTTATGAGCAGTGCTGTGGCTTGGGAATTGTTGCTGTTACTGCTCACATGCAGTGTAAAGGAGTTTAATTGCTCTTTATCAGCAGAGTAATATGCCTCTTTAAAATGACTAGCATTAACAAGATTTAACACAGTATTTACAAACACTGTCTACAGAATGAGCAGTATTATCCACAAAGGATGTGACATAAGCTTCACATCTCATGAAAATATCCTCTCAATATGAAAAAACATCAATCTACTTGTATGCTAATCGAAATGTCTTTGTATACATTTTTATGATGATTGAGAGAGATTTTCTCAGAACTCCTTTTTATTATACTTTTCTTACATAAGTGCTCTTTGCTATGAAAGAGCGTACTTTAAAAATAGAGCAACAAGTATTCTTGCCTGGCTCATGCTGACTGATGCTTCTATTTGCCTCAAACTTTGGACTCAGGCAATTGATGTAGTATGGATCAAGAACCTGACAAAGCAAGATATTTCTGTTAGAATATTTACCTGCTAGACTTTGCAAATCTGTTAGCTTATAGTCAAAAGATTTCACACTTAGGATATTTTTTTTAACTATAGGCAATGAGGCTTAGGTAGGGAGCTTTAAAATTAACCCAGAGAGCTTTACTAACATTGTACATGTAAGGGAATCTCTGTTTATCAGCAGAAATTAACAGCATAGATTTTAGCACAATACTATTTGAAAACAAAATATTTTTTATATAATGCTATGTAGTATTAATTAATTAAAATTTAAAATACTGTTATTTTTATTAGAAGAAATGCTTCTTTTAAGCCATAAAATAATGTGTGAATTTCAGATGTTCATAGTGGACTTCTCCCTCTTCATGAAAAAAAAAAAAAAGTATATTTTATTTGACAAAATTCTAATGCTTTAATTAAGGTTGTTTACAGTTAAGCTATACTGTTCTCATGAATATATTTCTGTATTTTCTCATTAATACCCTTTTGATATCTGATAGGACCTAGTTAGACTGATATGTCCAACTGGAATACTTTGTAGCTTCCACTTTCCACCTTTGGTGAGATTTTTACCTGTGTAGGATTTGTCAAGAGCTTGAAACGTACAGACGCTAATAAGCTATACTTCATATACTACTTTGATTTGCAAGGCTTCCGACACACCTCACAAGCCAGGTCTTAGAAATGTAGCATTTGCTCCTATCCTAGCTGCCCTTATAGGGAACAGTATTGAATTTCTCAGTGGTGATTTAGCTTTGGTTAGAAGCTTTTTTTTATCACTCTTAACTAGTCCATAACAATTTAGCAAGTTATTCTTTATTTACTTCTTCTTCATGAGTCTCCTTCTTCTCATCCGTTTTCTTTGCCCTTTACTTAGGCCATCCTTCTGCTTGTCATTCAGTTGTTTTCATACTACGTATTCTTCTGCTGTTTCTTGGGAACTCGAGAGAGAGATGCAGAATCTTCCCTACATTGCAGATGTTCTTCCTCTGTTCCTTTGTCCCTGAGCAAGGGATGACTTTCTGAGAAATCCTTAGGGCTAGTTCTTGAGTTGTCTAGACTGATCCTTCTGTTCTTTGCCGTCCCACTGCCATATATACTTCAGAAATGTAGTTTTCTGCAACATCAGTCAACTCCGATAAACAAAGGGCACTTACAGCATAGGAAGTAGTGTAGATCAATTTTTCTTCAATCCATGGACTAAATTCTTGCAGTATTGGGACCAGTAATGTTTAATATCATCAATGACAACAACAGTGGAATTGAGTGCATCCTTAGCAAGTTTGCAGATGACACCAAGTTGAGTGGTACAGTTGACACGCCTGAGGGATGGGATGCCATCCAGAGGGACCTGGGCAAGCTGGAGAAATGGGCCTGTGTGAACCTCAGGAGGTTCAATGAGGCCAAATGCAAGGTCCTGCACCTGGGTCAGGGCAATCCCCAGTATCAGTACAGGCTGGGGGATGAAGGGATCGAGAGCAGCCCTGAGGAGAAGGAGTTGGGAGTACTGGTTGATGAAAAGCTGGACATGAGCCGGCAATGTGCGCTCACAGCCCAGAAAGCCAGCTGTCACCTGGGCTGCATCAAAAGAAGCGTGGCCAGCAGGTCGAGGGAGGTGATTCTGGCCCTCTACTCTGCTCCGGTGAGACCCCACCTGGAGTGCTGTGTCCAGCTCTGGGGTCCTCAGCACAGCAAGGACATGGACCTGTTGGAGTGGGTCCAGAGGACGGTCACAAAAATGATCAGGGGGCTGGAATACCTTTTCTATGAAGATAGGCTGAGAGAGTTGGGGTTGTTCAGCCTGAAGAAGAGAAGGCTCTGGAGAGACCTTATAGCAGCCTTTCCGTACTTAAAGGGGGCTTATAAGGAAGATGGGGACAGACTTTTTAGTAGGGCCTATTGCAGTATGACAAGGGGTAATGGTTTTAAACTAAAAGAGGGTGGATTTAGACTAGGGATAAGGAAGAAATTTTTTACAATGAGGGTGGTGAAACACTGGAATGGGTTGCCCAGAGAGGTGGTAGATGCCCCATCCCTGGAAACATTCAAGGTCAGGCTGGACGGGGCTCTGAGCAACCTGATCTAGCTGTAGACGTCCTTGCTAATTGCAGGGGGGATGGACTAGATGACCTTTAAAGGTCCTTTCCAACCCAAA
The DNA here is from genome assembly GCF_047370975.1 of Nipponia nippon. NCBI lineage: Eukaryota > Metazoa > Chordata > Aves > Pelecaniformes > Threskiornithidae > Nipponia > Nipponia nippon. The sequence goes on along the minus strand of NW_028262337.1, from coordinate 7,495,702 downwards.
CTATTCCATGATTCTATGATTTGTAACTGTATACTGTTGTGCATAAGGAGTTCTTTTAATTGTTTCAGTATCTGAGAGAAAATTATTATGTTGGATCATCTAGGGAAATGTTTAAGGTGGTAATTCCTGAACCATTTCTAATTTCAGTGATAGTTTAGATGTTCAGTGTAGATCTGGCATGCAACAGCCCATGCAAATTCTGTTTCTTAGTGTGGAACTACTGATTTTTAGGCATATCTTTCTGTCCCTTTCTTAAAGTTGCTATTAAGGAGAGTGAACTTTAATGAACAGAAAAATTATTCTCTTTATAGAAATCTGTAATTGGAAATCTCAAAAGTTGTATTAACATTGGGAAGCTTAAAATAAATTTTATTGGGTGTTAAAGAAGAAATGAAATTGACCTTTTCATGTGAAGTTATTTCTTATTGTTTTAGATAATAGCTAACTACATAATTCTTCATTTTACAGGTGAATTATGGGAAAGTCTGTAATGAAAGTAGAAAAGGACTCAAATTCACAATCTCTTGTGGCTGTAATCCAGAGTTTGCCTTTGTACCGTATGATAGTACCATTGCTGTTTATACAATTTTCACTGGAGAACTGATAACTATGCTTAGAGGGCATTATAGTACTGTCAACTGCTGTGTATTTCAACCTAATTTTCAGGTAAGTAAAGTACAAACAATATTCCAGACAACCTGGAATATTTATACAGATTGCCAAACCATTTGCACAAAAAGTACTAACTTTTCAGGGATGTGCTTTAACCAAAGATCTTGACATAAGATGGAGTTCTGTGGCCTATGTGTCAAGCAAGAAAAGTTAGGTAAAGTTCTTGGGATGGCCCTTTCTGTATTGGGTTCCTTCCAGTACTCGTTTTGTCTCACACACGTAACTTTTCAGTATACCTATAGTAATTTTTTGGCTTATATTGTCATTAATAAATCGTATGCATTAAGGCTTTTGTCTGTTTTTTGTAAGACTGAAGAGGAGACATTTGTCTGAGATACCTAAGACTGATCACAGTAAGAAAGAATGTGAAGTGCATTTAGGTGAAGTGCATTGGTGTTGCTATCGGCACTGGGAAACCTCTCAAGTACTTTGCTAAAGTGACCTTGCTCAAACGCCTGTAGTTATACCAGTCACTGGATCTATGAACGGTTTGGATGAAGTGTTGGGAACATAATGAGCTTAAATTAATCTGAGAACACTTCACCTAAGAAATACTATAGCATTACAGGGACTCATGGTGCTGACAGCCTTTTTTCTTTTCCTCTGCCTTTTTTTTCTTTTCCTCTACCCCTATGGTGTATTTTTCTCTTGAAATAAAAGACTTAAGGATAACAAAGCTTAATTTGTTATGAGATGCTTTACCACAGATTGTTCTTATGGCTTGTGGTGTGGCAAGAGCAGAGTGGATGTTAGTATGGATTGTAAGGCTGTTACATAGTTGCCCTCAGGTGCTGAGCATTGTACTTCATGTTCCAGCTCCTCCTTCCTCATCTTTTGTTTCTGAAATATCAGACAGAAATATTTGAGGCAGAAAGGGCACGTGGATATCTTTTCATGACCTCTCATGACCTCATAGAAGGTAATCTGGTAGCTCTTCCTTTGAGTCTACAATCTCTAGCCCTTGTTCTCGTGGGAGACTTCAACTTACCAGATATCTGCTGGAAATACAACACAGCAGAGAGAAAGCAGTCTTGGAGGTTCCTGGAGTGTGTGGGAGAGAACTTCCTGACGCAGCTGGTAAGCGAGCCAACCAGGGGAGGTGCCCCGCTGGACCTGCTGTTCACAAACAGAGAGGGCCTGGTGGGTGATGTGGTGGTCGGAGGCTGTCTTGGGCTCAGCGACCATGACATGATAGTTTTCAGTTCTAGGAGAGGTAAGGAAGGGGGTCAGCAAAACCACTACCCTGAACTTTAGAAGGGCGGACTTTGGGCTGTTCGGGAGTCTGGTTAACAGAGTCCCTTGGGAAGCAGTCCTGGAGGGCAAAGGAGTCCAGGAAGGCTGGATGTTATTCAAGGAGGAAATATGAAAGGCGCAGGACCAGGCCGTCCCCATGTGCCGCAAGCTGAGCAGGCGGAGGAGAAGACCGGCCTGGCTGAACAGAGAGCTTTGGCTGGAACTCAGGAAAAAGGAGAGCCTACCGCCTTTGGAAGAAGGGGCAGGCGACTCAGGGGGACTACAAGGAGGCTATGCAGGGAGAAGATCGGAAAGGCGAAGGTGCAGCTGGAACTTAAACTGGCCACCACTGTTAAAGAGAACAAAAAAAGTTTTTATAAATATGTTAGTGACAAAAGGAGGGCCAGGGAGAATCTCCCTCCTTTGTTGGATACAGAAGGTAACCTTGCCACGAAGGATGAGGAGAAGGCAGAGGTACTTAATGCCTTCTTTGCCTCAGTCTTTAATAGTCAAGCTAGTCATCCTCGGGTTTTTCAGGCCCCTGAGCTGGGAGATGGAGATAGGACGCAGACTGAAGTCCCAGTTGTTGAAGAGGTGGCAGTCACTGACCTGCTCCTCCACCTGGATGCTCACAAGTCCATGGGCCCAGATGGGATCCACCTGAGGATACTGAGGGAGCTGGCAGAGGAGCTGGCCAAGCCACTCTCCATCATTTATCAGCAGTCCTGGTCAACCGGGGAGGTCCCAGATGACTGGAAGCTAGCAAACGTGACGCCCCTCTACAAGAAGGGTCGGAAGGAGGATCCCAGGAACTACAGGCCTTTCACCCTGACCTCGGTGCCAGGGAAGGTCATGGAGCAGGTCATCTTGAGTGCCATTGTGCAGCACGTGCGGGACAACCGAGGGATCAGGCCCAGCCAGCATGGGTTTATGAAAGGCAGATCCTGTTTCACTAACCTGGTCTCCTTCTATGACAAGGTGACCCACTTAGTGGGTGAGGGGAAGGCTGTGGATGTTGTCTACTTGGACTTTAGTAAGGCCTTTGACACTGTCTCCCATAGCATTCTCCTGGAGAATCTGGCTGCTCATGGCTTGGATAAGTGCACTCTGTGCTGGCTTAAAAACTGGCTGGACGGCCGAGCCCAGAGAGTGGTGGTGAATGGAGCCAAATCCAGTTGGCGGCTGGTCATGAGTGGTGTTCCCCAGGGCTCAGTGTTGGGGCCAGTCCTGTTCAATATCTTCATTGATGATCTGGATGAGGGGATGGAGTGCACCCTCAGTAAGTTTGCAGATGACACCAAGTTGGGTGGAAGTATTGATCTGCTGGAGGGTAGGAAGGCCCTACAGAGGGACCTGGACAGGCTGGACCGATGGGCCAGGGCCAACTGCATGAGATTCAACAAGGCTAAGTGCCAGGTCCTGCACTTGCGTCACAACAACCCCATGAAACGCTACAGGCTTGGGGAGGAGTGGCTGGAGAGCTGCCTGGCAGAAAAGGACCTGGGGGTGTTGGCTGACAGCCGTCTGAACATGAGCCAGCAGTGTGCCCAGGTGGCCAAGAGGACCAATGGCATCCTGGCCTGTATCAGGAATAGTGTGGCCAGCAGGACCAGGGAGGTGATAGTGCCCCTGTACTCAGCACTGGTGAGGCCGGACCTCGAGTACTGTGTTCAGTTTTGGGCCCCTCACTCCAAGAAGGACATCGAGGTGCTGGAGCGTGTCCAAAGAAGGGCAACGAAGTTGGTGAAGGGTCTAGAGCCCAAGTCTTATGAGGAGCGGCTGAGGGATCTGGGGTTTTTTAGTCTGGAGAAGAGGAGGCTGAGGGGAGACCTTATCGCTCTCTACAACTACCTGAAAGGAGGTTGTAGCAAGGTGGGGGTCAGTCTCTTCTCCCCAGTAACAAGGGATAGGACGCAAGGAAACGTCCTCAAGCTGCGCCAGGGGAAGTTTAGGTTGGTTATTAGGAAAAGATTCTTCACCAAAAGGGTAGTCGGGCGTTGGACCAGGCTGCCCAGGGAAGTGGTTGAGTCCCCATCCCTGGAGGTATTTAAAAGACAGGTAGACGTGGTCCTTGTCCTCAAGGACATGGTTTAGTGGTGGACTTGGCAGTGATAGGTTAACAGTTGGACTCGATGATCTTAAGGATCTTTTCCAACCTTAACGATTCTATGATTCAGTAACTTCGACAGAAACAGTGTTTCCCTGTCACTGATATGGACTTCACTGAAAGCTTTGGACACATAACAGATGAGACAATAGAGCCCAAGCTAGTAAGCTGTGCTAGATCTGGAAGGCAGTTCTGGTATGAATAGGCAGTGAGATGCTAAATCCACTGAAAGGTGGAATATTCACATTATAGCTAAGGCACATCTTTTCTGGACCGTTCTTGACTAGCTTAAAAAGCCCTTTGTGTTTTTAAGAACAGTTTCCCAACAAAAGTTGGGAAAAGTGCTAGTGTGTTTATATTAAGTTATCTTTTGTGTTCTTTTTGATAGGTTGAAGAGGTGAAGCTCATTAAATCTCCATGTAAATCATGTTTTCCAGCCCTGAAATGCATGTCTCTTTATAGTGCCTCTATCTTGGCTTTTAAGATCCTTAGAAAAATATCGCTCATGTGTGAGCATGCACACAAGAACTGCATCAGTTACTATAGCTATGGGTTTACTTTGGCAAAAAATTCATGTGGTTATCTGTTGTGATTCCTGATTCTCTTTCAGAATTGCCCTTTTCCAGAGTTCAGTTCTATATTCTAGAAGTGTGACTGGATTTTCTTTTTCTTTAAATGCTCTGCTTCTAGTTGTATTAAATTTTTACTATGATGAAATAACATTACTATAGTCAGTGTGTCAACACCAGAGGTAGCAGTAGTGTTATTTTGACTGTTTGTGTTCACACCTAGACTTCCAAATAGTTCATTCTGTCTTGAGACAATTAAGTACATTCATCAGTCTTCATATAATCCCAATAGAAATTATTTCCCAATTAACTCATTTTCTGAGAATGCAGTCACTTGTAAAATTTATAGTTACCTGTTTTGTTTTACTCTTGTATGCAATATTAAATCAATGTGACAGTTATTCACAGCTGTGCATTTCTATTTTCAGTTACTAGTTGTAAATAAAATCAGTTTTGCTTGACAAAATCTGCTTTGTTGCAAACTGTGTTGACTGATGTTGTTTATATTCCTATATCTTAACTCTACAGTAAGAGAATTGTTTAATCACCTTTTCCGTTGTCTTGGTTAGGATTAAAGAAATGTCAGTTAGTTCATTTGTATCTGTATCATTCCACTTTTTTGTCTTTTTCTTTTTTTTTCCCCTGAATGGCATATTAGCTTACTTTGAGCTTTGTAGTATTTCAAGACATATTAAACATGATTAACTTAAGCAAGCCAACAACTCTTCTAACTCTTTCTGATATAAGTTATGCATCTACTGGTGAAATGTGTAGCAGATGGCTTTCTAACATTTTTCTTACTAGCACGTTTGAATTTAGTACACTATCTTCATATGAAACAAGGTCTCCATCTTTTCTGCATAGTTTCTACCATTTCCATCTAGTAGCAAGTCTCTCTCATTGTTAAGAGTTTTCTTCATATGAATAGTCTTCTAAACTTTTTCTGCTGTCTTTAACCCTGCTGAGTGATTTATGTCCTACCTACCCCCAAATCTGGTCCTTAGATTTTCATACTATTTTTTTCTATGTTCAGAACTTCTGATGGATATGCATTGCTGCCAGTCCCTCACATTCTTTCTGTTCATTAACTGTATTTTAATCACTACCTTTGTTTCACCTCATAACTGGAATAGGCTCTAAAAGGAACTTTAACTTTGCACCAATTATGTATTTGAGGTGAGAAGTGTCTTCTGTTTGCTCAGAACCATTATAATCAAATATGATCACTGATACCCAAGCAACTAGCTATTTGGAATCCAGTGATATTAGTCTTTATCTGTTCTTATGATATCCAAATTAATTAGCAGGTTTGTGCGGAATACTTTTTGTGTTTGAGATATTGTGTGGAGCTGTCTCCACAAAGTGGTGTGAGATTTAGTTAATGTGTGTATATATGCCTTTTGAGATCCTGGGAATAGAGCCATAAAATCCACTATATTATTGTTGGCCTAAATTGTTCTTACATAAATATCTCTGTAAAGTTAATAAGATGTTAGTCTGCTTGAGTAATAAGAACTGCAGAATTTGGCCCTTTAATAAGAGCCATTAATTTAATAGGAGGTCGGTAATTTCAAAGGGGTGTGGAAGAGGAAATCTTCATTTTGCAATCTCTTAGATGATGTTTACTATTGGATCTAACATGCTCGATACCATTGTGCCATATTAGCTGCTTAAAATAACTTAAGTAAGCAAACAAGACCTACATTTCTGTTTCAGAAAAAGAAATGGAGTAAAGCACCGTGCACGAACAACATGTCACAAAATATTATGTATACATCAGGAAACAAATTTGCTTTAAATTAAATTCTGTTGTTCAAGAAATGCCAGTGACATCTGTAAATGTATTTGGCAAATCCAGTGGTAGGCTATTAAGTAAAGATAAGTGAAAGTTAAATTAGGTTTTATTTGCAATCTTTCCTCAGAGTCTTAAAGCATAATATTTCCATATATTGTACCATAAACATGCATGGAGCTCACTGCTTCTGCTTTCGACTCACTTAAGGTATGACTCACCATTTCAGGTTGTAATAATTAATTGTAAGTATTACTCAATGCAGTGGATATTAACTGAAGATCTTGCAATGCCAGGATCAGAAAGTGAGACAAGTGGTAATAAAGATTAAAGTATGCTGATCTCACTATGACATTGCTCACAAGGAGAGATTTTGGGGTGGGAAGAGATTTTAAAGTTCTAGTGGTATTCTGTATCCTGTCAAAGGCAGGAGGCCTGAGTAGAGCATGACAGGATAGATAGTAGAGTACTGACAGGATACAAAGTGGGATTTGGGCTATAGCTTGGTGTAATTTCACCTGTCTTCTTTTAAAACAGGTAAGTAGGATGTTTCTCTCTCATAAAATTATAAACTCTAATCTTGTATGTGTTTTATGCATTAATAACTTCATGCATGGGACCAGTTTTACAAGAGTGAGTGTGTCAGCTCTCTTGAATAAGATTACCCACATAAATTGGTATTTATAGGAATTAGGCATTAAGTTCCTGCACCAACTGTCAGCATAATTCATGCAGTTCTAGAATTAAATCTACATAATGTAGGAGACTTTCTGTGAAGACAGAAGTGTAATAATTTATTGAACTTGTGGAATTTTGTTGAATCAATGCATTAATAATGTGCTCACATGCACAGAGTTGCTAGTTTAAGTGCAAAAACAAACATGCTTAAAGCAAGGCTTTCATACAGAAAAAATACATGTTTCACTCAGGCAGTTTAAATGCATGGCAATGCTCAAGTGTTGTCAGACATTGCATATAATATGCAGGAGTATGATTCAAGTTTGAAGGCGTATAAGAGTATCTTCATGCGTGTTCATTTAAGTAGCACTTTGGAAAATAGAAGGATTATTAGTGCAAAATTTACTGCAAAGATGATGCAGTATTTCTCATTAGCAAAATTTCCTCAGTTTAGAGTGACAGAGAAGTCTGTATTTCCTTTAATAAAGAACTAAGAAAACTAAGCTGTATTTTACTGTTAGCTGTTTGGTGTAGAGACTGTTTGCTTCCATGTGTTTGCAGGGTGCCTTGCACAATGGGATCTCAGTCCTTAGTCAGTACCATAATAAATAGAGGTATTTATATTAAAAATAATAAATTGGTCTTTCTGATCTCTGTCTTCCCAACAGGACACAGGCTTCAAATTGTTCTTTGTTCTTTTCCTTCCATAGGCGTACTGAAACTACATTTACTTAATACTTCTTTGTTCCATACGTATGCGCTCTTCTAACGTGTGTTGCAATGGATGCTTTTAAGTTGGTTAATATTTTTTAATTATAATTAAAACTTTTGGGTATGAAGAAAAAAAATTTTAATTATAATTTAAAAAAATCTTTTTTTTTTTCCTTACTTCTCCATTGAACATAAATCATCTCTTTAAGCTTCCTAACTGTTAAAACAGGTGTCTTTTCAGGAGACATGAGAAAGGGAAGAAGAAAAGTGCATTTAAGCAGTAAAGTTCATTTAAATGTGGGTAGAGCTGTTTTGGTGAACAATCTGGGGGAAAATATAAAAACTTATTCATTTTGTTTTGGCATATAACTTAAAATACTGTTTATCAAGATTATAGTACAAATTCGAAATTGTATATTTGTCTTTATTTTTAAGTATTTCGTACATCTTTTTCCCACCATTATATCTATGTCACTGTTCAATGACTTTGTGTAAAAGTAATTTTTGCTTGCTTTCTTAAAGGAACTTTATAGTGGTAGCAAAGATTGCAATATCCTTGCGTGGATACCAGCTCTTCGAGAGCCACTTCCTGATGACATTTCTGAAAAGGTAATGAATTTGAGTTTGAACTATACTTTTTATGGCTGTTATACTTGCGGGGGGTGTGTGGAAATTAAGTATGTGTTTCACCATCAAAATTTATAACAATTTCTAATTAAGAGGAGAATCACCTATTGTTTCTGTGCAGTCTTTTGCTTGTGTTGGGATTTTGAGAGTACATTTTCTTTCATAGTCTAGTAAAATCTTTTCCAGACTTTTAGCTTCTCACTGAATTAAAAGTAGTACTTGTCATTTGGCTATCAGTCTTTCAACTTCTACTTCAGCTTCTTTAATTTCCGTACAGTTTTCTGTATCTTATGCTATTTTGGAATTGGAAAGGTGCCAAAGATTGTATTTTAAATTGTTTAAGAATATACTGTGTATTAAACAGTAAGATTAGGGATGGCACACTTCATACCCAAATATTTTTGATGCAGAAATATAGTAAAGAAGATTCTAAATGAGCTTATTCTAGCATCTGAGGCAAGCCGTTCAGGCTGTTACAGGGAACATCGTATGTAACACTGTTTTCCAAGAGAGTACTTTCTCTCTTTTAGTATTAGAGCTGGGCAATAAAAATTTCAGTGAACAGTTTGAAGGGGAAAAATTCTAGATTTTAAGGAACTGAAACCATTCACAGAATCAGAGCCTGGCAAACTCTACTAATCTTAAAAAATCAGGGTATATTAATGTTTTGGCTCATAGCATACAAAATTCCACTTTTTAAAATTTCTGAAATGTTCCATTTTGGATGGGAAAATAAGCATAAAATTCTTGTAACATTTGCTTTGCTTTGTAAGACAACTTATTTCAAAACTATCCTACACTTAGGCACAGAAGAAAAAAGTAGTTTCAAAGGTTAGATACCCTAAACCCAAAATGTGTTCAGTTGACCCGAAATGAACATTTTTGCTGTAACTGAGAATTTTGATGTGTGTGAATTGTTTTTTCTTGGTCTGAAAAACAAAAACAAACCCACAGCAACAAGAGTATCTACCCAGCTGTGATTAGAACTGCCCCTTTAAATTTGACATGGTGAAGGTATGTAATATGTGCTGTTGTTCTGAAATCTGTTAAGCTACGGCTGCTGTTTGCACATGTTGTAGATGAGCACTGTAGATGAGCGCTGAAAGAAGCAGTTCTGCTGTCCACAGGCCACTAGTTCCTGCTCCTTCTCATGTGCTAGAACAGCCATTTGAATGCCTGTATGACTAGAATCTGAACCCAGGACAGAAGTAAACAAAAAAAAAAAATTACCCCAAGTAAAACCTGTGATTCAGTGCACTGCATAGCTGCACAAACCCTTTAGCTTGACCCTAGGGGGGCTGAGGAGATTGGATGTGGACAGAGGCCAGGACTACTTATTGAGACAGTAGTGCACAATTATGCTGGACCAGGGCAATTATGACTTAAAACCAGTGACTCAAAACAAACACAGTAATACCCATCTGTTATATTTTACACCAGACATTTGTAAAACTTCCAGTCAGTGCTCCAGATATTTTTTTGTTGAAATTGGAATTAAATAGAGTACTACTTCTTTTCTTAATGTATCTTGTCTCTGATCAGCGGAATGGCCAGAGAAGTGGTTAAAAAAATGCCGGTACCCGTGAGAGACACAATAGTTTGTCTACACATAGTAATTTAAGAAATGCCTTTAGTATTGCCCTTATTTGATTTTAGTACTCTTAATTAAGCAAACTACTGAGAGAATTTTTATTTTCTTTAGTCTCTGCCTCAACAGCACTTAAATCCAGCATATGAAGACGCATGGAGCAGCAGTGATGATGAAGGCTGAATTTCAATTATGTGCTGATATAAAAGTGACATTCAGGCACCATGTTCACGGACTTTATCAACAGAATTGGATATTGCCAGATTTATTACGACTGGATTTTTGGTACAGTTCTGTTAAAGCAAGGTCTTTCAGAACTTTCCACTGTTCTCTGTGTTCTTTCTTCACTATTACAGTTAAATCTAAACGATTACTTTTTCATACTTACTGACTTTTATACTTACCCTCATGCATTGGTATACTTCACTCAGTGTTGAACAGCTGATAAAAGAAAAATAAAAGCCCTTGGGACCAGTTAATATTGCATTGTTTCTGGTATCACTAATACTTAAGGAGATAATCTGTATGTTTCCAAGAGACATAATACGAATGATTTTGCCTGAAGGAGGACTAGCTCAGGGATACTTTCAGCTTATTTTTATCAATGTCTAGGTGGAGCAAACTGCGTTCATTTTCAAGTGCTTATGTGCTGTGGGAGCCAACAGGATTTTGTGCCTGTTCTTTTGCATTTTCAGTTTTGCATAAGTTTATCCATAAATACAGTATTCAGTTCAGAAAGAGACATAGCTGGGATCATTTATTCAAGTATTTATATGGTGACCCCACCAACTAGTACCTGAATCTGTCCCAGAAAGTTAAGAATAGAAACTAGTTTAATTAGAGTTTTTGTTACTCCTGTTAGCAGGTTTTTAAGATCAGTTTTCTGTGTATGTATCTCTCACTCTTCCCTAGCCAGTGTCAAGAATTCCTGGACATAAGCAGGCTTGAGGTACAGTACAAGGCAGAAAGTGGATCACATTTCAAGTTAGAAATATCAAATGTAGTCTTTAAGAACTGTTTTCATCTGACTTTGTGGTCCTAATGCCTGCTCTGTTTTGAAAGAGAGGCACTTTGTGGGGTTATTGGCTCATCTCAATCACTAGTTTGTGCTTCAGGCATAGTGTAGTCACCAGTCTGAGAGCTGAGTTAGAGTTTCCCATCAGATGCAAGTGCAGCACTATAGAGGAAAAATTCTTTCCAAAAAAGAGCAGATGTTAGGACCACAAATTCAGATGAAAGGAAAAAATATTGTACAAATAAATGAAAGATAATAATTTAATCTTTGTATTGTGTGTATTATTTCTATGATTGGTATGCATTTTAGAATTAATTCACTGTGCTTCTGTATTTTAATATCTATACAAGATATAGGCTCTCAGTTTCTATATCAATTTAGAGTCTAGCATTGTAAAATGATACCAAGTGAGGAGTGGGCATATCAAGGGAATGTTGTAATTAAACAAGCTTCATATGTAGTGCATATTTGCTGGAAGAGACCCAAAATTTAAGTTGCACTATTAAGTGGATAGCTGTAGAGTGGAAGACTCTCAGAAGTTTCAGCTGAAGTTAAGGACCAGCCTGACACTGTCACTTTACAGGAATAGAGAAGAGAATTTCTATTTTTTTTCAAATTATAGTTTTCATTACCAATGGTGGCTGTTCCCTCTAAAATTGGAAAAACTGGGGAACAAATGTGAAGAAAGATAACACATTTTGATTTTTATCTTGAAGAGGATGACTTTGTTGCATGTTATAATTGTGCATATCATTTGTATATACCAACTGCAGTGCATGAATTTCATATTTGAATTTCTAAAAATGTGCTCAGTAAATCATAGAGCTAGTTATCAAAGAATAAATGCAGTATTTTTTTCAATCAGTTTTCAGTTATCTGTAATATGACTATAAATGATGTTGATTTTCAAACAAACAAAAATCCTACCAAAAAAAACACTAGCTCTATGGTGGACTTGGAATGGTATATAAAATGGGAGAGGTAGAAAAATTAAATTTATTTTAAAAAGGTGAGAAATCATAAAAATTAAACCCATAAATAAGAATGTTGCATTAATTCTCCTGTTTTTTGGAATGGGCTTTCCCAAATGAGTTCCTTTTCCTGTGTTTTGGGTACACAATTATTGAGATTGGAAGGGACCACTGGAGATAATCTAGTCCAACCTTCCTGCTTAAAACACAGTCACCTAAAGCAGGTTGCTCAGGCTTGTGTCCAGTCGGGCTTTGAGTATCTCTACAAACTACAAACCTGTTCCAGTGTTTGAGCATTCTTAGAGTATAAGTTTCTTCTTAGGTTTAAATGGAGTTTTCTGTAAGTCAGTTTGCACCCATCACCTTCCCAGGGATGGAGGTGAGGTTGACTGACGTGTATTTTCTGGATCTTGCTTCTTGAAGACATGGGTGACCGTGGCTTTCTTCCAGTCCTCAGAAACCTCTCCTGCTCACTGTGACCTTTCCAAGATAATTGAGAGTGGTCTTGCAATGGCATCAGCCAGTTGTGGGTGCATCCAGTAAAGCACCATGGATTTGTATATGTCCAGTTTGTGTAAGTGTTCCCTAACTGATCCTCCTCCACCAAGGGTACACCTTTGTTGCTCCAGACTTTCTAGTGGTCTCATGGACCTGGGGTTGCTAAAGCCCAGTCTTATCACTAAAGACTGTGATGAAAAAGCATGGAGTACCTCAGGCTTTTCCATGTCCTTTGTCTCCAGTTGCCCTGCCCTATTTAGCAGTGGGCCCACATTTTCCCTAGTCTTCCTTTTGCTGCTGTTATACTTGTAGATTTTAGTTTTGCTTTTCATACTCCTCACCAAATTTAACTCCAGATGGGTTTTGGCTTTCCTAGCCCTATCTGTGCGTGCTAAGACAGTTTCTCTATATTCTTCCCTGCTTCCACCTCTTGTATGCTTCCTTTTTGCATCTTGAGTTTTGTCAGGAGCTCCATTTTCATCCCTGCAGACATCCTTCCACGTTTGCTTTATTTCCTGCATGTGAAGATGGACCATCCTTGAAAATCAACCGGCTCTCCTGGACCCTCCTTCTCATCAGGGCCATATCCCATGGAATTCTTCCAGGCTCATTTTCATACTGTTGCTGAATAACTTTTTGCATATCAGTTTTGCATAAATTGCACCATGAATGCAATGTGGGATTCAGGTCAAGAAGAGGTGGGCCGGGGGTTATTTGCCCAAGTATCTACCCACCTAGGCACCTGTTGGTTTAGTGTGTGAAGCTGTCCCAAACAGGTGAAAATATAAATTAGTTGCCTGGGGAGGTTATTGCTCCTACTAACAGCTAGTATCTTCTACATAGGAATCTTTCAAAATTCTCTTCTGGTATCAGTTGATGATGTCATTCTCTCTCTTGACTGTTGTCCTCGGCTGGAAGGAGAGGTGTTTCTGGTGAGGGAAATTAAAAACATCTGTGTCTTATCTGGGCAAGAGTCCAGGCACATTCTACAATCCAGCACTTGCAAACCCTCCATATAATGGCAGTAGCTCATAGGTAATGTTTACTTTGCAAGGTTTGAAACCTCTTGGTATTAGCCAGCATCTCAACCATGAATTTCTGTGAAAATTCTACTTTGAATAACACCATATATGTTATGATTTCCTTCAGTACTTCTAGTTTTCTGTAGATGTGGTAAGTTTAAGTTTTTTCTAGAAAAAAAGATTATTTTTGTTTTATTTTATTTCTCCTGCATTGTTACGATGGCTGTACTTAATTCCTAAGTAAAATGTTGGTATCTTCAAATGAAAAATTTTAAACAGTGAAGATATGCTGTATATTGTTTTTCACTGCAAAGAACCAAGTACTAAGCCAATGTTGTCAGTTAAAACTGTGCATCTCTTGCTTGTAAGTTACATGTGATAATGAAATCTGAGTCTTCCCCTTCATTTATGCCTATTCTATGATTATAGCATGTATTTTTATAGTATCAGAGGTCTTTTAGAACCAGAAATGCAGCAAGTGGGGTAGTATAGACTTAATTGCACTTCCCATCCTTATGTCAGTCAGAAAACAACCACATTTGAAAATCCAGTTAGGTGTCAAAAGGGTTGCTGTATTCATGTTGAAATAAGGTTATTCACTTCAGAGGCAGCTAGCTGATAGCTGGATTCTGAGTTCCTGTTAAAACCAGTAAGAAAGTTAAGAGTTTAAAGAAAGAGTTTAAGCTGAAATGGACTGCACTCTTATTGCAGTAGCACTACTGGGATTTAGTAGTCATACTCTGTATCAGAATATGTAGAGAAGTGCTTTCATCTTTTCAGGCTGTTTGGGGAATTGATTCTTGCTTAGAAGACTTGCTTTGCCTTCCAAGGCAGAGATTTTTATTTGAGCTTGATATAGCAGGTACCAAAAGAGGGAAAATAATTTATTTGTTCTTGTAAGAGATCAAGAATTTCCTTTCCCTTTTAGCCTAAGGAAACAATGGAGGTGGGAGTCATTCTGAGCCAGCCCAGCTGGAGAAATCCAGAGGGCCTAAGACAAGCCTCCTTCAGCTTAACTGAAAGTTGAGTAAGATAGAACTCTGATTATTTATGTCTAGGTTATGATGCTCAGAACGAATCTGGTATTGAGACATACAAGCAAAAACCTGGTTCTTTTTTTCCTCCTGCACACAGACCTGGGAGAAAGCATTAGCACATAAGAACTTAAACATGGTTAACTCCCAAGTATTGCGAAGAATAAGTTAACACCATGTGCCTACCTCCCTTTGCCCTTTTCCCTATTCCCAGTATACTCACTCTTACACACAGGCTGACGACTAAAAATGTAGGGATTTGTTTGCCACATTTTTTTGTGTTGTTTGGATTTGTAGTCAGGCAAGGCTTCTCACTGCACAAGACATCTGGGTTTTTATAATCAACAATGAGTTCTTCATATGCTCAGTCAGCTTAGGGCCCAGAATTTAAGACCACTGTCATTGTAAAGCTGAAAAATTCTTAGATTTGGGAACATCGTAGAATTGACTGCTACATTTTTTTTCCATGATGTTTACTCTTGTGTTATAGTCCTTATCCTACCTTGAATGGAGATATAGAGATATATATGTATACACACACAAGATACAAATATATTTAAAATGCCACTGCTTTGGCAGCATTGGAGGATAGCTCTTGGTTTTCTTCCTACCTCATTTTTAATGCAAGTAAAGGTCTAGTGCATACAGTTGAGAATGGTAAGCTCTTCAGTGCACATTGGCCTAGGATCTGCCACAATGAAGAGGTAAGCCTCCTGTTAGCCTAGCACAAGTAAAGTTTGAGATACATAGTCAAGTTACGGGCATATCAGTTAAACCACGGGAACTGTCCAGATACATGCTTTTGGCATGTAAAGCATAGCAACTAACATGGTTGAAGTAGTCCATAAAGAAAGACACCTTGAGTATTGGCCATATGCTTAGCCACTAAGCTGTGTGCTGAGGTTTTGACACCTGAGAGATATTCTTGAAGGCAGTATATTGGTTTCAGTAGACAGCAGTTAATGCTTATAATACCCACCTAAACAAAAGCATGGAAAGCATATCAATAAAGTCTGATCTTCCCACTGTAAGAGAAGATTACAGCTGTTCAGCTTGGAGAAGAGAAGGCTCTGGGGAGACCTTATTGCAGCCTTTCTGTACTTAAAGGAGGCTTATAAGGAAGATGGGGACAAACTTTTTAGCAGGGCCTGGTACGATAGGACAAGGGGTGATGGTTTTAAACTAAAAGAGGGTAGATTCAGACTAGATATAAGGAAGAAATTTTTTACAATGGGGGTCGTGAAACACTGGAACGGGTTGCCCAGAGAGGTGGTAGATGCCCCATCCTCGGAAACATTCAAGGACAGGATGGATGGGGCTCTGAGCAGCCTCATCTAGTTGCAGATGTCCCTGCCAATTGTAGGGGGGGTGAACTAGAGGACCTTTAAAGGTCCCTTCTATGATTCTATGAAGATTAGGTTCGTGACCACCTGAGGAACCTGAACATACCTAAGTCTATGGGACCTGATGAGATGCATCCCAGAGTCCTGAGGGAATTGGCTGATGTAGTTGCCCAGCCACTCTCCATGATATTTGAAAAGTCCTGGCAGTCAGGTGAAGTCCCTGGTAACTGGAGAAGGGGAAACATTGCACCCATTTTTAGAAAAGGGTAGAAAGGAGGACCCTGGGAACTACTTACCTGTCAGCCTCACCTCTGTGCCTGGGAAGATCATGGAACAGATCCTCCTAGAAGCTATGCTAAGGCACATGGAGGACAGGGAGGTGATTCCAAACAGCCAGCACAGCTTCACCAAGGGCAAGTCCTGCCTGGCCAACCTAGTGGCCTATAATGGAGTGACTACATCAGTGGACAAGGGAAGAGCTACTGATGTCATTTACCTGGACTTCTGCAAGGCCTTTGACATGGTCCCCCACAACATCCTTCTCTCTAAATTGGAGAGATAGGGATTTGATGGCTGGACTGTTTGGTGGATGAGGAATTGGCCAGATGGTCCAACCCAGAGGGCAGTGGTCAAGACTTCAGTGTCCAGGTGGAGATCGGTGATGAGAGGTGTCCCTCAGGGGTCTGTACTGGGGTCTGTGCTGTTTAATATCTTCATCAATGACATAGACAGTGGGATTGAGTGCATCCTTAGCAAGTTTGCAGACAACACCAAGCTGAGTGGTACAGTTGACACGCCTGAGGAACGGGATGCCATCCAGAGGGTCCTGGGCAAGCTGGGGACAGACTGTTTAGCAGGGCCTGTAGCAACAGGTCAAGGGGTAATGGTTTTAAACTAAAAGAGGGTGGATTTAGACTAGGTATAAGGAAGAAATTTTTTACAATGAGGGTGGTGAAACACTGGAACAGGTTGCCCAGAGAGGTGGTAGATGCCCCATTCCTGGAAATGAAATTCAAGGTCAGGTTGGACGGGGCTCTGAGCAAGCTGATCTAGTTGAAGATGTCCCTGCTCATTGCAGGGGGCTGGACTAGATGGCCTTTAAATGTCCCTTCCAACCCAAAGTATTCTATGATTCTAAGACCTTTTGTGTCATTAAAGCTGAGTTATGAAATGGACATGCCTTCTTCCATCCTCCCCTTGTTTTTGATTTCTTTTAGTCTATTTTATAAAAACAGTGGGAATGGAGGATAAAAAGGGATGACTGAGTGGCCAGGAATTCAGGCAGGTGCATTAACTACTGCCCACAGCTTCATCCCTTTTAATCTTATCTGTGTGCTCTGCAGTCAGCCTTACCCACCAGCCCACACGTGCTGCCCAGATGACAGCTAACCAATGTCATCCACCACGCTGGCAACCCTTAACCACCCCCAGTCCTGCCAAATTCCACCAAGCCCAGGAGAGTGGAAAAAAATATTTGGGGCTATTAAGGCAGCTTTCTATTTAAATATGAAAAAAAAAAAATTGCATAGGCATACAGCTTTGTTCTTAATTTGCATTTTATCACCATTTGCTTTCAAATTAAGGCAGAAAGAAACCAGGATGTTGTTAGTTATGTGTTTTAGCTTTGTGCTAAGAAGGAGGCTTTCAGTCAGTCAGAGTTCTGTACCCTTGGAAGATTACAAATCCACCCTTTTCTTGCAGCTATGGGACAGAGATGCATCTGTGATCCTAAACAGGTTTTGTAGTAAATTTCCTCATGCCAAATCGGAGATTAAAATCAGCAGTTTAAATCAGTCCAACCAGTTATTTTTACAGCCATATGTTTGTAATCTAGAGTAACATGTTTAAGCAAGAATGGGGTAATTTATTCAGCAGCGACAATAATATGCCTTTGTTTAATACAAAATAGATTAATGTGGGGGGCAGAGAAAGGGGGGGTATTAAAACTTTTTTTTGCTGTTCTCAGCAACCACATTTGAAAGATACTGGGCATTTTTCTTTTCTATTGACTGCAAAGCATTTATTTAACAGGATGCTTGCTTTATACCAGTTACAGGTCTTAACCTCCAACAGAATTATTAAAACATTCTAAGAAAATTTGGAATCATATTTTTAGTAAAGTTAGCTCACAAAACATATTCATAATAAATGTAGAAATATATTATGCTCTTACTGGAGATCATTGGCAAGAATAAGCTTACATTTGGTAGCCAGCCAGTTCCATTTGTATTTAAAATTTAAAGTTGACTCTTAATCCTCTCTGTTAGTAGTTCAGGATGGCCTCTGAAGGAACTATAGCTATTAATGCTTGCCTGCAATGTTTTACTTTCATCCACACAAATATATCTTGGTCTGTATGGTGGATCTTTAATCTTTTAGTGCCATTTTAAGAAAGGGTGGTAGCCTGGGAAAAAGAAAGAGAAATAAGAGAATCCTTTCCTCAAACTTAGGGTACGTCTGTTCTGCAGGCAGCAGCATAATACAGAGATGTTAACTCTAGTTTATGTGAGCAACCCCACCACAGGCTAATGTACCTTGCTGGGATGCTGCATCAATTCACCTATGTGGAGCTTAATACTGTCATGGCTAGACTACTTTGTTACTGTCTTAATATGCTTCTTTGCTATTTTCTGTAGATATGCTGTGTCAGCAGGGCACATGCCGTTTGGGGAGCCCATGTTTGCTGTGGTAAAAGATCTACCAAACAGTGGGTGTATGGTAAGAAAGAATATCAAGTTCTCATGTTTTGTGCCAGTCTGTAGGGAGTGTCTTGAGTTGCTCAACAGTTAATTACTGTTGCTATCGCCTCCTACACTGTTCTGTAACACCTCAGGAAATCAGCTGATTATGATTCTCATGCTAGCATACTAAAAATGTTTCATGCTAACTTGAAAAAAATGCTTTGGGACTTTATAAGATAGTAGATTTGAATGAAGCTCTTTTCTTTTGCCCATCACTGGTTCTTCCAGGCAGAGCATGTGGCCCAGAGAATGTATTTTTGTACCTGAATCATGCATTATGGCCTATGTAAGTTGAAGCTAAGCATCTTAAGTATCCAAATGGTCTGATGCTGTTCTGTGGTTTTGCACTGCCACTAGTGCAACAGGAGCCTTATACTGAGCAGTTCTTCTGCACATCTTCTGTGGAAAATGATCATATTTGGCACTTAGTTGGAGTGTATTGCATGTTCTTAGAGTAGTGCATAAATTGTTACCCAAGGAAAAAAAAATCTCTACAGTTGCATGGAACTTTGCCATCTGAATGCTATTCATCACTGTTTATAAAGAAAGTTTCCAGAACATTTAATTGTTTTGCAGACAGCTAATATACCTGAGGGCCTAAGTGAATGTTTGAAACAGCTGCTTCATCTTGTTCTGCCACTATGGATAACTATTAAAGTTTAGGTTGACTAATGAAGTATATCAACATAATTTAAATAACACTCAGTGATGGGCTACTATATTAAATGTAGATACCTGTGAGACATGCAGAACTGTGGTGTATAAGAATTATATTGCTCTTAGCAGAATTCCTCTGTATTGGATTATAGGTTTCAGTACTTCAGGAGGCTTGCTCTGTGTGCCCTGAACATGTACAAGGTCTCACTGGCACATCTCTTATCAGTAGGAAGGCTTATTATATATTCCAGTGGCCTTGAAAACTGTGCCAGCAAAGTTTTTTCCTGCCAGAGAGAGGAAAAATGATGCAAGTCAAAGGGTGGAAAGTCACCCAGTAGTTCACAAGACTGCTCAAGCATTAAGCTTGACAGGCACAAGAAAAATTAAGACAGAGAAAGGAAACAAAGGAATCATTCTAGTTTATAGAAGGGAAGGTAGAGCCCTGCTTGTGCCCCAAGATGCAGAGTGTGTGCATGTTTGACAGTCCTCCATGCTGCAGTGGTGCATCACCAAGGCCAGTGCTCACATCTGTGGCTCCCTGATCTCGCGAGCCCTGAGGTGAAGATCCTGCTCCATGTGAGCCAGTGCACAGGAGCCGTGAAAGCAATGGCTGTCACACTGCTCCATCTTCCCTCAGTCTCCATGGCCTTACCTAGGGTCAATTAAATACAACACGTTCATGGTCCCCAACTCCTGCCTCCTCTCCCTCTCTTCCCAGCAGGCTGTTCATAATCATTGCTGTTAATTTGCATCTCCTTTCTCTGCTGCACACAGCCATGCCCACACACAGCTCTCCAAGCCAGGACTTAATTGTGGCCTGCCTCTACACTGAGGTCCCCAGACTTTTACCCATCCAGTATTACTCATAAAGCTCTTCTGCTTAAAACTGGTAGTTCTGTTTGCTTTTGAAATATCACCCAACCTCTCTGGGCAGTCCTTTGACCTGTCCTCCCCTTTCTTCTCCATCTCCATTGGGCTGGCATGGCTACGTGCTTAGGTGCATACAGTGGTTTGCCAGTTCAGACAGTGTTTTGAGCAGAAGAACATGAGAGCTTTGATCTGAAAGCCATATGGCTATGTTAGAGCAGAACCATACCCACAGAATAAAGAAAATGGGAGGGAGGTTTCATTAGCTTTTTCGTAACCCTTTGTTAACATATACATGCAGTTTCTGGAATAACATTAGCTGCTTGCTAACTCGCTTGGACCCAGTGCAATATTTTTCTATTAAGAAGTAGCTCATTAGTTCCCACACTTGCAGCATTTGTTCATTAAAGGCAGTAGAAAAGAGTTGTCTTGAAAACCTGGCATTTAAATATTATTTTCATTTTATAATTGACCTATGTTCATAATTTTCCCCAGTCATCTGCAGCTTCTTAAAATTCTACAGTCACTAACATAAGTGATCATATAAATGTTCAAGGTCTGATTTATCTAAGAAGAGACTTAGTTAAAGAAAAGTAGAGCTGAAGTATTGCAGAAATCTTTGAAAATCAGCAGCACTACTACCTGCCATATTAAAGTATTTCTCAGTTTTATAACTTTGTGCAATATAAAACAGCTGTCAGCTTTGTTGTTTATCCTTGTCCTGGTTTCAGCTCTGATAGAGTTAATTTTCTTCCTAGTAGCTGGTGTAGTGCTGTGTTTTGGATTTAGGATGAGAATAATGTTGATAACACACTGATGTTTTGGTTGTTGCTGAGCAGTGCTTACACCGGTCAAGGACTTTTCAGCTTCCCATGCTCTGCCAGGTGCACAAGGAGCTGAGAGGGGGCACAGCCAGGACAGCTGACCCAGACTGGCCACAGGGCTGCTCCATACCGTATGACGTCATGCTCAGCATACAAAGCTGGGGAGAGTTGGCTGGGGGGCAGCGATCGCTGCTTGTGGACAGGCTGGGCGTTGGTCAGTGAGCGGTTGCATCACTTGTTTTTCCTGGGTTTTGTTCCTGTCTTTGTTGTTGTTGTTTTCCTTTTCACTACATTTTTATTATTATGATTGTTGTTGTGATAGTAGTTATTGTTATTATATCTTTATTTTATTTCAATTATTAAACTGTTCTTAGCTGACAAATTTTCTTATTTTTGTCCTTTCGATTCTCTCCCCCATCCCTGGAGAGTGAGTGAGCAGCTGTGTGGTGCTTAGTTGCTGGCTGGGGCCAATCCTCATTTGTAAATGCTACTTCTCCATGGTCTTTCTTTACCCAGAGTCATGTTTCTGCCTTTCTCCCCATCATTTCTTAAATGCCATTTCACTAGTCCAGACTGAATTACTTAATTTCTCTTAAAATGTTCTCACTGCCTTGTCTCCTGTCACCATATCTAAGACCAGCAGCATCCATAATACAGATCCAGTGCTGAGATTTTACCACTTTTTCCTGTATAACTATTCATAAAATTTGGCCTAACCTCTTTTTTGTGCCCAGAGTCCACTGACTTTCATTCCCTCACCTCCCATCTTGATGGCTTCCTCTTTACTTACTTCCACATTTCCAACCTGCCACCTATTAAATGAAAGGTGCCACAAATTTTAAGATAGCTCCTGTGCTAAGATCTAGCTATTTTATTTTTACCTTTGCTTTTTCACCTTCTTTTTACCTTTGCTTTTATTCTCCCAACGTATCACCTCCTCTTTAAATTACTGTTCTTTCTCTTCAATACATTTCATAATCCTTACCTAGCCTGCCTGCGCAAGCTTCGTTCATTTACTCTTCCAGCAACTATCTCCACCCTTTTTACTTTTTATTACCTTACTCCAAGCTGGTCTACCGAGGTTGTAACTTTTCACTCTTACCAGATTTTAAGACTCACTCCTGTCACTATGTCTTTAGAAAATGAGTCAGGCATTTATTTATGGTTTCATCTTAAATATTCATGAGATATTTCTGCATTGTGCTTTCAGTTGCATCCTATGCTGTCTCCTTGCCATGGGTGTCCCAGGCCATCATTAACCCAGAAAATGGACAACTGACCATAGCTGACAAACATTAGACTTTGCTTCTTTTGCACGATCACATCATCCACACCTCTTCCTTTCTACTGTCCTAAAGTTTTAACCCCTTTGTTGTATCAGGACTCACATCACTTGATACTACAAGACAAGTGTATTAAATTTATGAATGGTTTAATATAGGAGGTAAACCTTCATCTAACATTAGCAGAAAAACAAAATGGTGTTTTATTACATCCACGGGTGTATTCTAAATTATTACGGGATAATTAACCAAGAAATACAGGGGATATCTAAGCTACATTGCATTACAGTGCTTTGACAGAGATGCTTAACTTTATTAAAAGCTGTTACCAAAACTGCTTTGAGGAAAATAACAGTTCTCCCAAATCTTATACAATCTGAGCTCGTGCTGCACAAAGCAGAGAAGATTTCCTTGATTGGACTCTGCAAATAAGTAGATACTCTGCATTATTCCAAGTCCACCCAATGCAATCACGCTCAGACCTATCTCCTATTCAAGAAGAAAAAGCGTTACCAGAGATGACAAAGTCAGGGAGAGTCAGCAGAAAAAGCCCCGTTTGTGCCTCCACCATCTCTGCCTGCCTGGGCTGCACCACAGCAGCCACCAGAGTCTGCAGCGTTTGAGACCCTCAGGGCTGTTAAGTTAAAGACAGGCCAAACAGGCACAGGGATGTTCTTGGCAAGTGGGTGAGAGAGTTCAAAATGGCTAAAATTAACTTTGCCTCACCTCTCCTCAGGTCACAAGAAGGAAAGCTCTGGTGCAGAACTGGATTGCTTTTTTATTTTCCATGCGTGAAAATCCTGCTATGTCTTGGCAGAGTCTTAAAAACAAATCCAGCATAATGGAAGGAGCTTGTAGGCAAACTCTCCTGCTTTGTCTGGTCAGGTTATTTCTCTCCTGTTTTTCTGTCTTGTCCACCTCCATTTTACATTACTTAGACCATTCTCATCCTCCTCACCTCTATTTGTAGCCCGTTCGGAAAAATAAGGTGTTTTCTTAGGAACTCTAATCTAAAAGCCTTTTAACTGTTAAAGATTAACCATTAAAGCATCTGTGGAAAAGCACACATTTCCCTGACACTTGACTCCAGCCTGCCACATTCTGAAACTCAGCTATTAGTAATGCTTCAATAGCTTGCTCACACTTAACAGGTTGATAGGAAGACAAGCTCAGATCCTGCATGGAACATATACAAACGCAGGCTAATATTGTATGCCTGGGTGGGGAGCCACAAATGCTTCTCCCTGTGAGCAACCAAGCATAAGAACTTGTCTTTCAGTGGCACAATTTGTTGGAGATTTTGATTTTGATGAAGCTTGCTAGTGAGTTTTCTGAGAGTGGCTTGGGCGCTTTCAGAGTGGAAGAGAGGAGGGTTGCACACATGCCTGTGCACAGAGGAGAAAGGCTGAATGCAGCAAATCAGGCCCAGGTGGGGGTCATCAAACAAAAAAAGGGCTTTTTAGAGAGGATGATGTGCACGTGCAGCTGGAAAAGTAAAACTCTGGGATTACTATTTCAGAGCACACAGTATGCTTCAGAAAACTCAATGCTATGGCACTGGTACAAGTTTTCCAAAAGTTATCTACACTCATGTTGAATTTGGGGGCCAAACATGGTGTAAATGCTCAAAACTTTCCAACTTTACCTGGATTTCCCTGTAAGATTAACAGATATTTGGACCTTTTCTTTATACAAGGTGGTCAAAAGCCGTTTCCAATATCAGTGAGAGGTTCCTACACAGCATTTTGCTTAGTCCCTTTTTAGTGATATTGAAATATTTGTTTCTACCTCACCATAAAATCATGGTAGAAGCCATTTCACCATTTAGACTGAATTAGCTAAACTCTTTTTAAAGAAAGAGCATAAGGCAGTCTAGACTGTGAAATTTCTTTGGTTTTAGGAATTTCAGTGAAATTTCAAATGGCTTTTCAATTTCTGCCTTACAAATAGAAGTAATTAGTTTTATTATAAAATCATTTGTGATTTGGAAGCATCTAGATCCTCTAGCGGAATCAAAGACCAAACAACCTAGGTCAAGAACTAATCCAACCGACAACCAAAAAGAGAGTGGAAGAAAGGGAATGACGTTGGCTTTTCTCAAATATTTATTTTTAATTGGGTTTTTGTTGTTGTTGTTATTACACTAACCGGTAGTATGTAGGATGATTTACTTCAGTATACTCTGTGATTTGCAGAATGTTAGACCAGAAGGATTAGGGGGTATGTCCTGACAAAGAGCACTAATTCCTGTATGGCTTCATATATGATAATACTGCCACCGGAAAAAACGAAGATGCTTGGGGATAACTTCTTTTTCCTCATCTTCATTACATGAAAAAGAAACAAGCTGCCTTAAAAATGGTAACAGAGAATAGTGGAAGATGACAGGAGTCTGCCTGGGAGAGTGTTCTCAGTGGGAATATAGGCCCAGGATATACCCTGTACCAACAACATACCCTGTTGCATTTGAAGTCTCTCACTGACAAGTCTCATTTCTCAGCTAGAATAAGAAGATCTCTTTTGGAAGAAACCATTTCGTTTAGTGAGTTCAGACTAAAAGTTTCACTGGTTTGTTTGATGGATTTTTCCTCACCTTCCTTCCATACTGGCATTAGACTCCTTCCCAGAACATTTTAGGTTTCACAGCATATTCTCCAAGACAGAATGTGGTTTTCCAGTCATGTTACTACTCATATCTTTAGGCCTTGCCTTGAGCCTCACAGTTTGATAGCTCTGTTTCCCTCCTTTAAACACATAAAGAAGACATCTTTATCTGCAAAAACTCATTGTTCTGAACTGTTGCAAGTGACATTTATGGTGAGTAGTAATAAAGGAATTTCAAGCACTTTGTAAAAAAATCAGACTACTTAGCCCATTTCTGTAAGCATGTCACATATGTATCAGCAGTAGTGCTGCTTGTTAGTAGTGTCTGCTTGAAAGACACTCATGGGTGCCTGGAAAATCAAGGACAGTATGGCAATAAAAATGCATCTGTGTTGGTCTGCAAAGGGGTGCGCAGGGTTTTTGCCATGAGGCGCTGATAAAGCCAGACCTGTAAAATTCCCAAATGGAGGCGATGCCCAACCCAATAACAGCCCAAGCAACTGTTTGATAACCTTATGGGGTCAGCTTTTCTCCTCCCTCCTCCATTCCTACCATGGTGCCAATTAAGAACAGCTCAGCGTTGTCAGGCTCGGCAGTCTGAAGAGCGTTTACTCAGCCCTCGAGAAAGCTTTAGTTACTTGCTCTGAGTTTGCTGTTGCTGTGGTTATGCCACTACAGACACTTGAGCTGGGAAGAATAAAATGAGTTCAGGTATGTATATGTGAACTGTTGTGATAGTAATGTAAGTGTGTGCCCTTCTTTAGAAGGAGAACTTTAATCACAATGGGAAGGCATGTATTGTCTTGCTGGTGCATGGTGGTGACTCAGGTGCTTCCTGTGAAAATGTCGGATTTGATTGTAAAGGTTAAAGAAAAGAGGGATACAACAAGTTATGCTTTGAATAAAAGTTTCTGTTATAATCTAACACTGTCTGCCTTCTTCCTCACGGAGGAGAAGATAGCAATGCATATGCATGTCTGTGCTAGCTGGTCAGGAGTGTGTAGAAAGGATCCGAATTTTTTGTTTGGAGACAGCTAGGGACAGACTCATGTAAGTGAATGAGACCTGTTGAGCACAGCTTAGCTATTTGCGCATGTGATTTTATTTTCACTTTGTTTGTTGACATCTTAAAACTCAGACCATGGGCTCTCTGCTACCCCTTGGAGAGAATGTAAAAGGTACCAAAGAGACAAGTTGCAAGAAAGTATTATATTATTGATGCCTGTTTCCATGGCATGAACTTGTCAGCCGAGAGGAAGGGAAAGACCATGGGCAGAACTGAGCAGGAGAGGGTTTGGGGGTAAAGCTGTTTGGGTAACAACACTGCGAGGCGGAATCTACATCATCCCCACCCCAGGCAGAATGCTGAAGAGCTATGATCTTCCCAGGCTTTTGCACTGGGCAGATGGATAATTGAACGGAGAGGCTCAGTGCATCAACTGCTACACTTCTTACTGGGGAACTGTGATTTGCTGCAGCTTCAGGGTTAGGTGTGTGAAGTAAGAAATACCAGAACTAGTTACTCATTCAACTCTTACTGCTCTTTCTTATGCTTATGCAGGATGAAGGTGTATCACTTAATATTATTTTCAGCCATTCCTCTGGATCAAAATGTACAATAACTCCAACTTTTGGCAATTTTTTGCTGATAATTATTACAGTTTATGAAATTTTTCTGAACCAATGAACTTGCTCCAAATTCTCACTGACATAACTAAGATGGGGATCCACCATGCAGGGAATGCTGTCAATAAGCAGAAAACTAAGGCTTGATCAGCTGCTTTACTCCCTGAGCATTCTTCTTCGGGGTGCAGCATATAGCCAGCATTTAGAGTCTTGATGGTTTTGGTTTTCTTTAGAAAGAAACTCTTGAAACAACTGGGCATATTCTCTGGTACAACCCTGTTTCCTTAAAAACAATGTTTCCCGAAAATAACAGGGGAAAAATAACAAGCTGACAGCCTCCTTCTTCAGAAATCGAAGTCTGATTTCTGTAAAGATAGTGTTTCTATGAGAAATTGTTTCTGAGCTTACTCCAAAAGTTTTGTTTGTGCACATTCCCTTATTTGCTATATCTCCTGCACAGTTTCAGATCATTATTTGTAGAGACTGGAAGATTGTAACGTGTCCTAGGAAAAAATACATTTAAGATGCTGCAGGATAGTTCTTGTAAAATCTTACCATGCAGCTTGTTAATTTAACTGCTTTGGCCGGTGTCTACCTCACTCCAAAGAGAAGCATAAACAGCCTTTCTACTGACAGTGACAGACAGTGCTCTCTCACTCTTCAGATTAAAACAAATCTGTGACTCTCCAGCGTTTTCTTCATGACTGCTACCACTGCGAGACTGTGAGTGAGGTGGGCTTTTGTGACTCTTAACAGGCTATGCATGTAACTGCAGACCTGCACAGTGCATCCTTTCATAAAGGAACGCCATTGGGTCTCCACATTTCTATATATAGAAGCATGACAATGGAAGATGTCCTTAAGGCCTTTTGCGAACATTTCTAGAAAACCAAATACATAAGTGAAGAATTTTTTTGTTGTTTGTTTGGGTAGTTTTTTTCTTGGGTTTTTTCTTTGGTTTTTTTTTGTTTGTTTGTTTTGTTTTGTTTTGCTTTGTCATTGTTTTTTTTCTTAATTTCAAAAGCATAATTTAAAATACCTGATCTGTGGTAGTACTATAGGTATGAGAGACCACAGAAGAAGCGTAATTAGCTATGAAATGTAATATAGATTTCTGTTTGATTGATCGGTAATTAGCTTACGGGATTTGTTTTTCAGGAATCATTGTCTCACAGGTGTTATATTGTCAGTGAAGAGGCTCAGTTTCAAAACCAACCTGTTCATGTGCGTAACCTAGCTATGACAACACAGTACGAACTACAAAGACTCCTCTATCATGCTGCAAGACTCAAAATTTGTTGAAATTCCCAGTCTATTCTTCTTAGCGTCTTATCTAAAAATTAATCTAAATTAGCAAGTTCTTACCCTTAATCAGTTGGTTTCTTCTGACTTTATTGGAGCCCTTATTAGGAAAGTGGCAGTACTTATTTTAACCCATTTGAAACGTATCTTGCCTACAGCTCCTTTTCTGAGTGTCTTGAAAAGCATGTCTGCTGCAAGGCTATTTTTCCATGGTTTATCTTTCCTTGAGCATGAGTGGGTATCTTCAGTTTCAAAGTAACTTATTAATCTGTGGCCTGTGTACCAAGCACAGGTGACATTACTGTCATGGGGAGAACAGGGACAAAGATAGCGTGATTTGCCTGAAATCAGATGGGAATCCCAACCAGGGAAAGCTGTAATGTATTCACAGAAATGGTGTTGAATACCTCTTTACCTTTCACTTATCCATTTCTTTCCTTTTATTTTCCTGCTCCTCTTCCCAATCCTGTCTGCAGAAAATTTTATAAAAATTAAAAAAAACAAAAGAATCCATGAAAGACTTAGGTTTCCACAATGCATTGTTAAATACATTTAGTATGACCAAGAATCAATTTTGGAAAGTAATTTCTTGGTATGATTTTAGTGTAGTTTTGCATCCTGTGAGTACTGGCATATCTGTCAAGGCAGAATGGACTGTGGATTTGTTATAATTGATGGTAAAGCTCCCTTTTCTGGTCCTTTGTTTTGTTCATATCTCAGAGATTGGCAGAGAAAGGAAAAAGAAGCTGCTTTGCTGTTAGCAAGGCTCTGCAATTTAGTAGCATTCATGGGAATTCTTGTGGACATTGGCATGAGAAATATGAGAAGAGACAGGAGAAAAAATAGAAGGTTGTTTTTGAAGAGGGGGAGGTGGGCTTTCAACGGCTTCCTCAAAAGCTTTGTAGATGTCCATTTCTCACTGTGATACTCAGTTACCGGATAAGTTGTCTTCTGAGCCTTGGCTGTCTGAGTATGAAACAAATGAAACAACTCGGAGGCTCTGGTTTGAAGGTCTCTTCTCACTCCTTAACCCAGGTGTACCATCTTTGTAATGCTTTCTCACAGTCTGGGAAGTGGCAAAATTAGCTGGAGCTTTTGCATGGACACTGAACATAGCAAAGACAGCACTCTTTGACAGGCATCCCTGTCTCTCCTGTTCAGGGAACATGGCACCCCACGAAATCCCAGAGCGTGGTCTTTTCACTAGTGAGGGGATAGGAAAATGATGTGAGAGATACAGCTGTCTACACATCTCTGTGCCATCACGTACTGCTTGGATAAAGAAGCTGTCCCTTTTGTGTTCAGACTAAATGCAGATCAGCAGCTATTCAAGCCCACACCTGTGAAAGATCTTACTTTTATCTTTCCAGATGTTGTGCAAGATGTGGCATGCTGTGGTGACATGCACAGCTAAGTCTTCACTAGCACCAAAGAGTTTCCCTAGGCTGTACTGGTTTATCTTCAGCTTGCCTAATTAACTCACTTGCTTCTACCAGCACAAAACAAACTTTAAATCAGGTAAAAATCCTCACTGATTACTCTGATTTAAAG
The DNA here is from genome assembly GCF_047370975.1 of Nipponia nippon. Lineage (NCBI taxonomy): Eukaryota > Metazoa > Chordata > Aves > Pelecaniformes > Threskiornithidae > Nipponia > Nipponia nippon. The sequence goes on along the minus strand of NW_028262337.1, from coordinate 7,466,387 downwards.
GTGGTGTAGTTTGTACTAACAACTTATTGTTATTCCTAGATCTCTGCACCCTTCTGGTGTGTTGCACCATGACATTCCTGTACCTGCCAGTTTGGCCAGCTAAAGCCTATCGAGCACAGCACAGGTATTCTGCAGAGTTACATTCACTTCTTTGTTGACATTTTTTTGTTTGTTTTGCCTTTTTTTTTTTTATGACACATGTTAGAATGCTTTTGCAATCATGGAGCACTGCTCTCTAAAAGGAACTTATTTTTCCAGACATGTCTGTGCACCCAGCTCATGGATGAGGCTGTGATTATGGCATAATGTTGTCACCCAGGTACAACAAACAGATCCGACATCCTGAAAAGATTACTACTTCCTTTAGCTTCATCTATGTGAGCTCCTACAGAATAAAACATTTGCCGTCGTCACTGTCAATAACACATACAGCTACAATTTGACTCATGAAAGATTTAGCTATAAATTTTGTATAACAGAACAGTTGGTAGATAGCATCTGAATTAGAGTTCTCAGCTGTGAAAAGCTGTAAGATGTTTTGGGCTCCAGAACAGCCATTGTCTGCAGTATCATGGAACGTGCTTGGAGTATTCATTCAATGGTTACCCACACTGCACAACAAGCATTTAAATCTTCACATTTATACATTTTTAAAATTGGAGATTACATTCACAATGTCAGCGAGGTTGGCTCTTTTTTTCACATATTGTTTTCAGAGATGGGACAGGTTAAAATGAAAAATCTTCTGATGCAAGATTATGATTTTTGGAAACAGGCTGGCCAGGTGTGTTGGCTTTGCTTTTCTCACTGTGTTGAGAAAGGCTTCTTTGGCTGACTGCAATGCACTGTTTGCAGGTGATTTACTTCTCCTTCCAGGTATAGATTGAGTTGCAATCAGCCTGCATTTAAGGAATACACTGTGAAGAGCTGTGTCACTACCAGTTTTCATTTGAGAAGCACAGTGTGTATATAATAAACTGTATTATATAATGTGTATGTATATGCATTATATGTATATTTATATATACAGTATATTATATGTGTATATATATGTGTCTATAATGTATGTACTATAGGCATATTATATATAAACTTTAAAATGTATACATATGTAATATAATGTATATAAATCACATATATATATGATATATATATGACACCATGACACTACCTCTGTTAAACATCCCCTTTAAAGACATTTTTCATACAATTAAGATTATTGCTTCTACTTTTGCAACAGCCATTTTTCACCCTACTTTTGGAGCCCCTTCTTTCACTCCTGCCTAGCACCAGTCTCAGCTGCGTAAGAGTAAAACAATTTTTCATGGTAAGGACCTAATGGTTTTAATACTATTACTTGAGATAGGTGGGTTTATATGGAAAGTTCCCTATTTGAATAGCTTTGTCACATCTGCAAGAATGTATCAAATTCACTATTGTTCAAATGGCAAAACTGGAGCTCAACATGTAGGTAAACATATAATTATTGAAACAGAGCTGACTTGACAATACTGCAGTGGCTTGTGGTGGGTTCATGGTGTCAAGAAGCCATGCAAAACCAGCAACAGCTACTCACTTCTGTACTGTTACCTGCAGTGTATGTCCACAGAGAGAGGGGGGAAACCTCCTTGCACAACTCAGCTCAGCCATACACAGGTGAGCAGGACTCTGTCATCTTCTCACCTTGTGCCACAGCAGAAGTGATGACACGTGCCTGAGGAGGAATTTCTCTGCCGTTTGGAAACTGCTCCTGGAAGTTTACTGCCAGCATTACACAAGGAACCATGCATGGCTCTCTGGAACAGACCTGGGCAGAGAAATACTCAGAAATGCCTCAGCTGCACAAAGGACACTGTTCTGGCTCAGAGGATTAGGTAGAAAAAGCATTTTTTTTCCTGCAATAAGCAGTAAGGAAAGTCTAAAAGTAACTCCAACTGGAACATGAGAAGGGCCATGAAGGGCCCTTCTGTCTCCAGTCCAGCTGCCAAACACAGCAACGTTCTGTGCTGTTACAGCTGCGGGATACAGGCCACTTGCAACAGAGCCTGCCTGGGACAGGTTTGGCAGTTGTGACTCAAGAACACCAGTACAGGTGCACAGGCAAACCAAATGTTCTCTAGGAAAGCAAAGCCTGCAAACAAGATTTGGGTAACGTTTGCATCTCTTCAGGATTGGTATGCAGATATCTGTTGGTGTGCTATGGATGACTGCCTTGCTTGGTTACAACTGTTAGTATTTCAGCAAAAGCTCCCAACACTGTTGATGCACTAGGGAGCATCTCCTGCGACTCTCCTGCTGATCAGCCCTTCAGGCTTCAAATACAGTCCTAGGGAGTACTCATCTCTAAAACACTCGTAAAACACAATCTCATCAACAGAATGACAGTCTAAACGTCCTTTTGCCAGTAGAAAAGTAGCATCTGAGCTATCTGGATTGTAGTGAGGCAACAAAATAAGGAAAAGTATTGGTTAGCAGTATTCATGGCAAGCACAGTTCTTCATTCAGTGTAGACCAGGAGTTAAGTCTTCAGGATGTTGTAAAATCCAGAGACCTGTCTCCAGTGTCTACATTCATTTGCCTCTTGCCCTGTTCTTGGACAGTGAATGTAGGGAACTTAAAAGATTACTTAAATTTACAGTAAATCTCATGTGCAGCTTTCACAGGTTAAGCACTGAGAAAACCTGGTTGCTGCTAGCTGCCTCTTTTACAATTGACTTGCCTCTGACTTCCTCCATGTCTCTGCTTTCTTTATCTGTGCGGGGCACAGCTGCCTCCTTCCTGCTGCCTTTCCTCTGCTGCATGTTAATCATTTACCTGTCACGAGCAGGTCAGCCATTATTTCTCTCCTCTCCCAACCCTCACAGACTTGCTTGATGATTCAAATGCCCTTGCTCCTGAAGTGCATGGAAGGCGAGGCCGCTTACTCTCTTCATGGGGCTCCAAAGAGAGAAGTAGCAGCTGTTGTTGCAAACACTGTTGGCATGAAACATGTTAGCTTAGTAATTGTTATTTTTTTCCATTAATGACAACAGCCTTGCATTTTGAAGACTACAGGTGACCTACTTACTTGTTATTGTTATGCACCACAGTGTCCCATTTTGTTTCAGCCAAGGCAGTCCTATCAGACATGGCAAAATAGACATAACAACACATGAAGAATATGAGCTGCTTGCTGAGCCACATAGCTGCATCCCTCTGGACAAGTCAATACTTATTGGTCTTAAGGCTCCCAAGGGCTCTGTCTGAGCAGGGATGTGCTGGTTCCTAAGGTCTGTTTGTAGTTTTTCTTGGCTGATGCCTCAGAAAAAATGGGTTTGAGCCAAGAAATCAAAGAAAAGGTTCCAACTTCTGAAACTTAAGGGGGGGGGGGAATGGGGTGTTTCAAATTTTTTTTGTGATTTTCCCCTCCTAGGTGAGACATACAGTATTGCTCGATGGATTATCATATTTCTACATATCCTTTTTGGCCAAACCCAGTGATCTTATTAAGATGCCCTTTCAAAAGCCCCAGGATTTCTTCACCTGTCATAATCCTAACAGTCCCAAGAGGAGCATAAAGCAAATCCAAAAGCTTAAGGTCCTCCTTCTAATCTCCAGCCTAATCAGTCGCTCAGTGATGTGGAGTTTCTGCAGGATCTCTGCTACAAGCTGTGTTTCTCCATCCCCATCCCACCACCTGTTTCTCAGCCTCTCATAATATTTCCAAACTCATAACAAGCTTTCTATGCCTCTTGTGGTTTCAGACTTCTGGTTTGAGCTTCTTGCTGTCCTCCAACCCAGAGGCCCCTTCTGTACTTACACACTAACTATGTATTCATTTCACAGCATCAGCTCACACTCCCTTCCTCTTGTGCTTTTCTCCACGTCACAAAAGGAGTTTGCTTCTTTTCAATTTGCCTTCATACCCTCTCCCTGCTCATTGTTTTTGCCTCTTCTTTTGACTCCAGCTATCATCTCCATGCTAACCATCTCAAAAAGCTGTAATTTATAGCTTTCTGTCACTAAAGTGACAGACAAACTAAAACGGAGCAGCTATTTACACACCAGAAATTCCTCATCACCTTTCCTCGTGCCCCGTACTTCTCTAGATGGGAGTCACTGGGGAGTGTTATCTTCATCCTAAATAGCTTCTAAGAGAGGAGTACTGCAGTCTTTTCGGGGTGAGAGTGTTGGAGATATGCGAGAATCAATCATAGAATCATAGAATGCTTTGGGATGGAAGGGACCTTTAAAGGTCACCTAGTCCATCCCCCCTGCAACGGGCAGGGACATCTTCACCTAGATCAGGTTGCTCAGAGCCCCGTCCAGCCTGGCCTTGAATGTTTCCAGGGATGGGGCATCTGCCACCTCTCTGGGCAACCCATTCCAGTGTTTCACCACCCTCACTGTGAAAATTTTTTTCCTTGTGTTTAGTCTAAATAAGGCAAAGGATGTTAAGGCAGAGGACGTCTGCTTTTTGGGACAACAAGAGTGTGCTCTGAAGCATTCAGCTAAAGCTCCCCAGTTGTGCTTTGTTTTGTACAACAAGGAATTACTACGTCTTCCTCGCGTGCCGCGGCGTGACCCTTGGTTCCCACCGATCCCGGAGCAGCCTCACGGAGCCGCGCCGCAATCCGCGCTTCCCCGCGCTGGCAGAAAGCGCTAGCGAGGGAGAGACCTCGGGGCGCCCGCAGGAACCCCCGAGCACGGCCGCAGCGGGTATCGCAACAGGTAGAACACCAGCGGCTTCTCCCGGCCTTAGCGCCGCCACCCCGCGGAGCCCGGCCGCGGGCTGCTGGCCCGCCCCTGGGCGCCGCTGCCGAGGGGCGCCCGAAGCCCCGCTCCGCCCCGGGGCAGGGGCCGGGGCCGGGGCCGGGGCCGGGGCCGGTGACTCACTGCCCGCTGCCCGGGCGCGGCGGGGGGGCGGCACCGCGGCGGCGGGGGCCGGGCGGGACCGGGGCGGGGCCGGGGCGGGGCGGGGGGGGCCGCCCCCTCCCGCGCGCCCTCCCGCCGCCCGCGCCGCCCCGCCCCGCCGCGCAGTTGGTGCCGGGCGGCCGCGGGGACAGGTGAGGCCGCGCCGCGAGGGGCCCGGGCGGGAGCGCGGGGCGGGGGGGCCCGACGCGTCCGGGGGGCGCCGCGGGTGGGCGCCCGCGGGGTCCCTCCCGCGCTTGTGCGCGCAGGGCTGGGCGCGATGGCCCGGGGGGCCTCCCGCCGACCCCCCCCGAAACTCCCTGGCTGCCCTCGCATCCCCAGCACCTCTCCCGCAGACCCCCGCTGTGCCCTTCCCTCCCCGCTCCGTCCTCTGGCTGCACCCCAGAGCTGCAGGCAGCACCCGCATCCCCGGTCGCTGTCCCCGTCTGCAGCCCGCCGTGCTTTACCCCCAAACCCACGGTACCTGCTCCGTAAGCCCTCCTGGCTGCACCTCACACCCTGCGCTGCCTGGCCCCCAAGCTTTTTGGCTGTGCCCCACACCCCAGGGTACCCGTTCCCCCAGAAGCTCTGGCTGTGCCCTCCGCCCCACGGTGCCTGTCCCTCCGAGCCCTCTGGCTATGTCCCACGCACGCTGAGCTCATCCTCCTGTCTTGAAGAGCAAGTCGCACCAAGGGTGAGGCATGGGGATGGCCTCCACCTTGCACAGGAGGCTGCAGCAGGGATTTTGTTCTTGAAAAATGCCCCTTCCCCTATGCGCACCCCAGAGAGAAGAGTGGTCCCAGACATCAAGAAATGGCGGCTTCTGTCTCTGCAGGGGCAAAGGTTGGAGGCAGCTGGGCCAGAGGTGTGGCCCATGTGCTTAAGATAATGATATTAAAATGTAGGGCTGGAGGGGTGATGTCTAGTCAGGGGCTGTCTAGCAAGTTGAAAGTGGGGCGGCTGTCTGGCTTGCTGCCTTCCGCCTCCTCGGAGACTGGTCTCCTCTGCTGCTGTGCATGGCGTGCCTGTCCCTAAGGACTGGGAGCAGCAGCAAGGGCATGAGCTGAGGGAGGGAGCAGGTGGGTGCCAGCGTGTGCGGCTGGCGAGGCTGCATTGGGCTAGTCTGTTGGGCTTGCCCTCTGCAACTGTGGATGTCGTGTATGTTGTTTGAGCATTCTAAGTATGCTGATACTTGATTTGTAAATACGTTTTAACTGTGTTGATGCTTTGGGTGGGTTTTGAGTGTCCCTGCCGCTAGGATAGAATTGGGTGATGCTTGAAAACACGTAGTGAGGCTGCAGACCAGCTCTTACCAATTTCTTTGCTTGCTTGTGTAGGAAATCAAGATAAGTTAACTAAAGCTGTTCAGACAAACCAGAAACCTTACAGCTGTGTATGGACACCCTCTTCCTTACTCCATTGCAACTCGGTCCTTCCCAGACCCGTGTGTAGCTCTGTACTGAACTCCACGTGGGAGAAGTTTGAACTAGTTTTTCAGGTTGTCGGGAGCAGCCTGGGAACAACATGCTGCCTGACTTACTCTGCTGCTCGGCTTCTGGGGTGCTGCCCGGGAAGCATGCAGGCTGCCTTGGAGCTGCCTCGGGTAGAGATAGCGTCGTTGTTTATTGACACAGCATTAAGTAGTGTGGATGTACTCTGGAAATGCTTCACTGAGGAATGGGAGCACTTGTACTTACATGCTTGCTTGAAGAAAAAGTACAAAGACCTAGCGTATGAAAACCTATCCAAATGTAGGCTTAAAGTCTTCCTAGGCAGCACCTCTGTTGCAAGTGCAGGGAATAACGTAACTTGGTGGTATTTCATTACGTGTTGATCAACTTTATGTTAAATAATATTTATTTACTGGTAGAGTGAGGCAGGTTATGGTACAGGAAGCAATATTCATGGAATGCGTTAGGAAAGATGCCACAGTATTAGTCAAGTAATACATGCCAAATAGGATTTAAGTAGTTACGAAGCTCACCGAATACCATAAAATGGCTATCAACTAATTACATACCAGTAAAAGAACTAATCGGGTACATTTCTGTATCCTGACATGACGTGACGGCCTTTGCTGAGTGTGCGGCCTTTGCTGAGTGTGCTCCCCTTGCCGTGCTGTGCGCTTCCTGGCTTTGTTTTACTCCGCTGCAATAAACCAGGAAGCTTTTTTTTTTTTTTCCCCCTACCTTGGACTCCTTCTCTTCCTCTTGAATCTACTCCTGCCCAGTGCTTCTGGTTTAATGCTTATCTTGCTCTGGCCTGCCCCTGTCCAGTTGCTTAACACACGGATTTTTGGAAGCATGGGCAGATGGGGAGCAAGGCAGAGGGGTGAGCAGTGCATGGGATGGGCACAGGAGGCATGTGGGCAGTGAGAGAAGTGGGAGGACGTCGCCTCTGCCGTGTTCAGGTGCAGGAGGTGGAAGGGAGCCAGGATCCCTTCCTGGATCTTCCTTAGCTGCTTGTGAAATCATATTTGTCATATTCTGTATATAACTTTGCAGACTTCAGGTGGCATCTCTCCCTCCCTGATGCCTCTCTGCCTTGGCATGGCTGTCAGAGGCTGCCGCCCTGTAATTCTCCCGGTGAAGGCTGGTGTGAGCTCCCTGGTCTGCCCCAGCCGAAATGAGATAGTTAGCTCCCAACTATGGGTTAAACTAATCTGACTCGCTTTGTCTGAAGTGGATTAAGGACCATTTGTAAAATATGGATAGTAGAGCTGTGGCACATAGGCAAGGATGAATAGATGGGGTGGTGTCTTCTTCAGTGGTACAGCATGACTTTATAAAAATTTTATAGCCTAAAACTCATGCTGACTTCAGGCTAGTGGATGTCTGAAGCTTTAAGCTACTTCCCAAAGCCTGGGTAGCTGGAAAGGAAGAAATACTCCATTTCTCTCACTATTCCTCTGTCCCTCACAGCAGCTGTTCACTGTTCTGGTTTTCTTTCCCAAAGTCACAGCAGGTGCCGCACAGAGGTGCAGTGTTTTTATCAGTTTCCCCATTGCCGTAGTACATATTAGGTTTGAGAACTGACAGACTTGATTGTGTTTTTCTCTATTGCAATTTACGGACGCTTCAGACAGCAGTTCTGGTAGGCCTTTACAAGTATTTAGGAGGAAGCCGGTCTGTGCTTGGAAGCTGCCCCGGAGGCAGAAAGGAGTGGGAGCTAAGCGCTGGGAAACTCGAACAAAGGCTATTCCAACATTCAGAATAATTTTTGCCATAAAATAGATTTAAAGTGTGTCACAAGTTTCCCGGTTGTTCTAGGTTTATTTTTAGGATCTTTCTGCTCACTTAAAATTACTTTGCATATCATTTAAAAGTCAGGTAGTTACTCTGCATCGTTGGACAGTGCTAGGGAGCAGGTCCCATGTGCTTGTCCAGGGGCCTCCCTCCCGTACCCAGGCTCAGTGCTGCATCTAGATGGCAAATGCAGCCAATATGGTGAAAAGTAAACCTTTTACTCCTTGGAAATATCAGATTATTAGAACAAAAACATAGCATTAACAAAATAAAGAATTCATTTTGTAAGCCTGATTGTACTTTTTTTAACATAGTTCCTTTAAAAGGCAAGAAAATGAAAGCCAGAGGGTCACGCAATAGTTTTATTTTCTGTAGCCTGTTGTCCTGTGTTCAATTTACAAGAAGTTTTGAAAAGTTGCAAGTGATGTAGCAGTTAAGAATTTTTTCTATCCTTCTGATACTTAGTTGAAATCCAAAAAGTAAAAAATTATTTCAGCTGAAATTAAATATGCAAGTTTACGCTGATGGGAGACACCATAGCAACCGGTCTTTGGTTTCAGTGTTTAATGCTGACCATTGAACTGGAAATGTTAAATAGGTTTTTTTTTGGTTTTTTTTTGTTTTGTTTTTTTACTTTTTGTCTCTTTTTACTACATTCATGTTGTAAAATGCTTTCCATGTGTCTGTTGATGTATGTCTTGATTTTTTTTTTTCTGCATGTATTTTGCTATTTATGTTCTGTCTGCTCATGATGGTTACACAAAACATTTTATCACTGAAGATGTTGACTAGCAAAGACCTGTAAGTAGCTCATAAATTGAGTAGTGTGAGAAGAATACACAGTTTAGAGCACCACAGGTGTAAAAGTGTCTTGGTTGTTATCTTGGTTCTCGATGAGAATCTGAGGAACTGAATTTCAGTAGCGTTTTTAACTTTGAAATCTTGAGCTAGCACACAAAACTAATCTCTTAAAAACTATTTATAAAGCCTGTCCAGCTCAAAGCAAGCTCTGGGTTCCCCATGCAGAGTGGCACAGATGTTACAGGGAGGACAAATATAGGTGTCAATAAACTCTATGAATCGTCTTATTTGCCAGGAGCAATGGTATTCAGATTGCCCCTCTTAACTGTGTCAGGGCTGTATTACTCATCACGGTAAAAGCAGTGAACACCAACTCTTATCTCCATTCTGCTCATGACACCAACTTAGGCTGATGTTGTAGTTTCACCAGCATTTCTTTTGTCCTGAGTGCGTTTGCCCTTGTGTCACCTTTCTGTTGTGCTGGTATAACCCTTGGTGAAAGCTGGTGCTGAAAAGCACTGAGGAACTGGTCTGGGTTAAAAATACCCTTTCCTTTTCTGCAAGGCTGTCTCCCCTGCCCTGGACCTGTTTCCCAATCTATTTTATTATTCAGCCAGAAAAACAGTTGTTCTAGCACAAGTCAAGGGTGACATGGGAGCAGGTATGACTAATGGGGGAGAGGTTGATTAAAATGACATTGCTACCATTAAAAGCACTCTTATAATTGCAAACTTACCCTGTAAACAGTCAGACTTGCTCTGCTTGAGCAGGCTGTGCTCAAGAGAAGCTGCTTGTAGCAGCTTTATGAATTCCTAAATGCTGCCTGCGTGTGTGTAATTGTATGGCGAATTCTTTGTAGTTTGGATTATCTTTTATATTGATATGGTGCCTTGCACATTGGGCTCTGTGCCTGGAGCCTCTGTTCAAAGCCTTTTTTTTTTTTTTTTTAAAGCAGTACCTTGCCAAATGTGTGTGAGTATGAGTGTAACTTTGTATGGTGCACTGCAAAAACCTGTACAAAGGATGTACAGTACAAAAATGTACTGTATGTATGTACAGTGCAAAAAGTTGTTAAGTTTGTACAGGCATCTCCTGGACTGGAATTGAAGAGAATGCTACTATCCCAGTGACAGCATTCTTGGTTTATGTGTATGTCTGAGATAAAAACATAGCTTACTAAGAATAACTATTCTTTGTTTCCTAACAAAAGAAGGGGACAACTCTTGCTGGAGTCTGAAACACAAAGATCAGTTTGTTGGTTTGGAAATAATTTGCAGTGTATCATCAGTCCTGAAATGGCTTAAAGCAAAGTCACAAAAACCTGATCCAGTGTTTCTCTTTATGCTTTTAGACTATGAGTATGGTTCACGTTGGTACCGTGCCCTTTCTTTCAGGAAAGTTAGTTGAGGTCACAAGTAGATTTTTTTTTTTAATTGGGTTTTGCCTGATCTCTTAAAAAGTAAAGTGCCTGGCAATTGTTACCAGTAGTTGAAACTGATGTTTTTTGATGTGTACCTGAGCAGAGTGCAAGGCAACCGGGAAGGAGAAATTTCTTGATTTAGAACTGTTGTCACCGGTGGAGGAGAAAAGATCTCTTTTTTTTTTTTTTTTTTTTTGGGGGGGGGGGGAGGCAGACAAGTATTTCTGTTTAGTTACATTTTCAAATATAGTATTTGTCAAATGTATCTGATTTTTTTTTTTTTTGTAAAGACTTTACAGCCAATATTTTCAATTGTTTTCTTCTGGTGAAATGTTTTCTGTTTTGTTTTTAATGAAAAGGTATTGGCTGAAGCATCAAGAGTATCAGGGTTATTGGTCAGATGTGCTCATTTATTCTGTTAAGTAAATACTGTGGTATTTGTTTACCATGTGGTATTACAAATAGATGGGGATGAGCAGCATGGAAATGTCTATAGTCTGTTCAGAGAAGTAGTAGCTGGTAATTTTGCCTTCTCCTGTACAGGTGAAAATTACTTAGATTCAGGTAAATTGCAAGTAAATACTTCAGTGTATTTTACAGTATATGCATTTGTAACATCCACTACAATCCCTTTTTCGTTTGTTAGATGTACAGTTGGAAATATCGGGATTAAATACGTTCTTTAATCACTTTTGTAATTGGAGTTCTGTGACTCGTCTTTTCAGTACTGAAATAAAAGATTCACTTTTGAGACTTTAACTGGACAGAATGGATCTGATAAGCTTAATGAAATTATTGTAATGCACTTTGGAAGTGCCCTGTCCACCCTTGTCTCTTGTGACAGATGTGTAGAAGACACTGTGTACAAAAGCCAAGAGACTAATAAAATAAACTCACTGTTCACTCAACTTTGAAATTAAACCTTTCACAAAAGTACTTGTGAGCTGTGTTCCTCAGAAACTTTGTTACAGATACTGATTCCTTTGGTCACTTGCATTATTACTGTTGTGCTGACAACATTGTTTCTGCAGCATCTTTTGTTCTCTACCAAGTTAGATTGTAAGAGGAGTCTGCTTGAGTTTGGTTTTACATGAAGAAGTGATAAAACTGTAAGGCAAGGCTGTAAATAGCTTTTTGCATAGCTCTGGTGTTCAGGAAGTCCAGTCATTTTAACTTCTAACCATGAACATGACTCTTATATTTTGGGGAAGGAGGAGGTTGAGAGGAGGGAGTGCAAAACAGAGGAGCTGTTAGAGCTCTCTGTGCCTCCTTTCAGCAAGTCCTTTAATGAGTGTTTGAAATGTTATGGGGTGAAAAAGCCCCCAGCTGAATTTCAGATTATCCTGAAACTGCTTCTCATAAATTGAAGTGGTCCACTTGATCAATTAGGGAAGCTTATCTGAAAGGTGCAGAAAAAAGGTTCCTGAACATGGCCTGGGCCATGCTTAGTTCTGGTTTGATCCAAAGTTTTTCCCAATCTGTTGAAAACAGGCTGCTACTGTATTTTAAAACTGAACAGCTTAGATACCCCATTTGAACTACATTTAAAAGTATTGGATGGAAAATTGCCTCTGGAGCTGTGGAAATTGCGCAATTTGGTGTTCTTGCTTTTATCCTGTAGAGACTTTACACATATCCTTGTTAAGTGCGATTGCATGCCATTGGTTGCTTTCATCCAAGGTGCTGGAACATCAGACAAAACTTAATTGAATCTAGACAGACTTTTGTGATAAGCAAGGGAGCTGCTTTTACTGATCATCAAATTATATGGCCTTTACTCATCTGTTGAGCACACAGCAGTGAGGAGAGGTCCAGTCAGTGGGAAAGCATCACACTTTTTTGATTCAGTCAGCTGGATGAAACTGCAGCTATATAATGTGTATGGAAGGCAGTGAGCGTGGGTGAAAGCTAATTCTTTGGTTTGAGTGTGAACAATAAAATCTTGAGGTGAGGTAGTAGAGAAAGAGTGGAGAGAAGCCACTGCACTTAGAAAACTGCTCAGGTGATGAGGGCTGTGGTGTTGCTTTAGGTTCAGACAGTGGTGTGTGGCCTGGTAGTTTTGCATAGTGGCTGGAATATTGAACTGGCACCCAACACTTTGTTTTTGTTCACAGCTTTGCTGTGCTAACTGATGGAAAAGCTGCCCCTTTTTCTCTGGTGACTGAGTGCTCCATACGAAGAGTGAACCAAACGCACTGACCTCTTCTGCAAAGCCCTGAAACCTGTACATGAAAAATGCTATCTAAGAGTTTTTTTGGTAACTTAAATGCGTAGTTATATATAAGCCTAATCTTTCTTTGTACTGGAAACAGTCCAGTTTTCTTCTCTTTTACTGCTGCTGCGTGCTGAGTAGACTATTAGACACTTGTCTGTTTCTTGTATACTGGTGTTTTACAGGAACATCAGTATTAGGCTGAGTACTCTGCTGCTTGCCAAGCTTCTGCGCTGAAAGTATTATTGTCTCCTGTGTTATTCTGATGTGGCATATCCATTCCCTAATGCACTTTGTTGATAGAATACATTTTTTTGAGCTATTTGTATTTGGCAATCTTTCAGGATTGGAAAGAGGAAAAAAAATAAGTGCAGTTGACTTGGCCAGATGTAGCTGGTTCATCCCTACATGCTGTCCAGCTGAGCTGATCTATTTTAAATGCAGAGATGTCTTGTGGTCCTGGGTGGTCTCTGAATGCTTGGAAAGATGGTAAAAACTACATTCTGCTGTAGTAGTACAAAATACTGATAGAAGATGGAAAATCCTTACAACATACCAGTGATTAAACCTGTGCACTAATGTGGTGTTTCATTCTTTTGTTCTGTGAAGTTATCATTCAGTGTTTTAAGCTGATTTTAAAAAGCTCTACTGTTACAAACTCACAGCCTGCATAATGTTGCTTTATACACTGTTCTTGAGCTTCCTGAAAGTGCAAAATAATGAAGACTTCTAAAAATTCCTCTTAGCAGAGGAACTAAGGTCTAGCTAATTAGATCTGGAGCAGAAGTAAACCTTCACAGCTGTGTAATGTCATTAATATATATTTGCCCATAATACCAGCCTCTACTTTGCATTTTGTGTTCTGCAGAGTCCTGCATGTTGATTGCTTGGAAATTGAACAAAGAACTGATACATTTTTAAAGTTCGATTTTTATAACAAGATCTGGTTTAAAAAATGTTGTAAGACACTTTCCCTAATCAAGCCAGTTAATGTTTTTAGGCAATGAAGAGTTTTGTTTTCATGTAAGCTTTTGAGGTTAGGTTGTCATCTGAATAGTGTCCCACACAGCATTGCTTTGCCCTTGGAGCAACCTTTTTCTTTTGTCTCCACAGGCCTTTGACTGCTCTGAGTCACCTTGACTGGATGTTCCCTCTCTCTAGTGCTTGTAGGCAGCTAAGAATGTTCCTGTTCCGTACTGTTTGTTGAGTTCTGACCTCCAGGGCTTTCACGGGAACCCTTTGGAAGTCCAACACTTCTATAGTCCTTAGAAGGGTAGCTGCACTCCAAGAGTGTTTCTGGAACTGCTGTTAGTACTTAGTCAAAGCAAAGGTGGTCCCATTCTTGTGTTCACACCGCATGCCCAACCTTTGTCAAACTGGATCACCCTCCAAGGGGTGCAATCACCTCAAAAGGGAAAGGTGCTGTGGAAGGTTATGAAGTAGTGTAAACAGCATCCAAGACAGATTCAATGGTACTCAAAAGTTTACTCAAATTTTAAACAGAATCAAACAGGGGTTTATAATATACTAATTTTCATGCATTCATCCCTGGACTCAAAGTATAAGCACAATGCAACCTTAACAAGTGGCTTTGACTACAGGATGAGTCTGCAGGTTAATTTCCTCCAGCTGTCTCTAACATTCAGATGTCTCTTTGCTGTCTGTCCTCCATCCCTCTGTTATTCCTTCCTTGAGTACAGAGTACAACAGGCACTTACTGAAAAACATCTGTTTTTTCCACCTGAGCTTCATTTCTGAAATGGTATTTCACTTCTGCAGTAACTCTGGTCAAGTATAAAATAATTATTTCTCTTTTTTAAGTGGAGATCTTCTTTGTGATGCAGGAGAAAAAACAGGAGTGTCAGGAGAACGAAGAATTCTATTCATGTTCTTACTGCTCTGTGGAGTTGTTCTCGCTGGGAGGCCTGAGTCTCCAAACAATGCTATAATGTACCTTCCTGGGTTGCCTGACACGAATACGCATGTTTTGTAGTGATAAACTAGACCTTTCATCCCACTGAAGAATGTTGATTTATACAACAACAAAAACCCCCAAAACCTAAGGCATTTATATCTCATTGCATATCCCTCAGTGATTTGGAACCTCCAGCTGCAGCTGTACAAATTACCAGCTCTGGACTGGAGAGATTTAGGATGTGGCAGTGTAGTAGCTTCCTGGAGCACTCCGAAAAGCACATTCACAACAGTGGTTGACGTGCTAAGACTGAACATGGGGGCAGCAGCTTTTTTTATGATACTTGTTAGAACCCTTTCTTGGGTAGGGGGAGTGTTCTGAGACATTAGTTTAAAAACACTTAGCGCAGGTTGCCTTTAAAATGAGTTTTGTTACCCTCAAGCTCTGCCATCGCTTCTCGCTGTGCAGCCGCTGCCTGTGTCGCACTTCCCAAAGTTCATGGTTGCACTGTGTGGGTTGTTGTAGAAGGTGCCGGCACAGCTGGTTCCAGCTTTGGTTTGAAAGAGCCTCCTAGAGAGGGTGCAGTTGCTGATGTTTACAGTGCTCAACAGCAGATCGCTATGCCGCATGGTAGCTTAGAGAAAAGGGGGGGAGGGAAGGGAGGGTGTCAGTGCTAGGTCAGCTGCCTTTAAAATTTATGCCTGCCTAATGCAAGGCAAGCAAAATCAGAGCAGAAGGAATGCATTATTTTGCTGCCTAGGATATCAGCCTAGGACCCAGAGGGTGGGTAGGTTGAGCAAGTGCAAGGCAGTGGGAAACAATGGTAAAGGAAATTAGCCCACATCAGCATGAGAGAGTGGTGTGGGAGCAGTTCAGCTTTTGTAAATTGCTGCATTGAAGAGTGAACAAAATAATATGTTGCAGTTCCGCATGGGTGTTATCAGTGTTACTACTTACTAATATTTGAACCCAGCAAGATTACAGCTGGTGCAATAAAAGTTCCATGAAATGACATTGACTTTGCAATGTCATTTTGTCATGGCAACTACAGTGACCGTAGCTGAGTTGAGTGTATGCTATAGGCAAGATGTGACTGTACAAAAATACTTCTTCCTTTGGTAATGATGAATATTTTTCACTTTACTTGCTCACCTCCTCTTTCTTAAGGTGAATATTGTGTTCTTAAGGTAATTATATATATAGTTTTAATCTCCCCTTCCTATGAAACTCCTTTCTGCTGTATTTTTATGTTACAAAAGACAGCACTGTTTCCCTGTCTTTGTCTACCACAGGTGGAAATTTATGGTCTCATTTTTCAGTATTTATTTTTCTCTAGTGCTGAATAGGTCCAGGTATATTGCCATTGATTACTTGGTTACACGATGTCTTTGGAAATAAGAAGGCTTGTCTCCTTTTTTTCCATTGGCATTGGCTAGATTAGCAAGATGTTACCTGTCTAACAAGTCTTGTTCACATTTGTTTTAAGGAGTCTTCTCTGGAAGCTGAAGTCTAGCTCTGCATTTTGTTTCTTGTTTAGCTTCCATGGGGTACCCCCTGCTGTGACTATTTAATGACAATTTACGTCATTGTTCTAGTAAGTGATGGATAAACACAAACTAAGTTATTTACGTCCTTGGTAGCAAACTGCTTCTATTGTAATTAATTGGATGTATGAGATTTCTCATATGCACTTAACTCATATGCATTAACTCTTAACTGTTAACAAGGATAGAAGATATGATGGAGCCAGCTCAGGGACTCAGCTTGCCGCTGAAGGAAGGGGACGGTCCCACTCATGTCCCTTCTCATATTTTGACATGAGTAACTTTAATCAGGCAGGTAGACACAAGCAATAATACTCATAACCAGAGTCAATTCTAAACCATCCTACCTGGAGGTTCAAGAATGATAGAGACTTCGGGTAGTGGTATCATAGAGGAGAAGGAGGGAGAGCTTCAGACTGATCACAAATGTTGGCAGTGTTAGCTGAGTCTGTTTCGCTTGTGGCCTGCCCTTTGTCAGGTATATTGGGAAAGTATTGATAACTCATATGAGGATGCTCTTGTCTGCATTCCATATGTTTCACCTTAAAAGGGGTGTCTGGTAGAAAGCTGAAGAGTCTTACCAAAGCATTCAAACAACTATGGTGTGTACTCAAAACAAGCAATCTTCATCACCACAATGAGAAGAAATTAAATGTCATTAGTCCTATTTTGTGGATGTGTCCAGAAAGCCCTTTCCTTTTTAGTCTTATAAAATGCAAACTCTTGATGTCATCAGACATCTTTGATCCCTTTCATTCAAAGTATTTGATTAGCACTTGCACTCCCTCTACCTTTTTAGAGCTTACCTATAAATTGTGTCTTAAAAATAATGTACTTCCTATGCAGGTTAAAAACCCAGAATGTGCTATCTTTTCAGTGCAGGTAAATACCACTCCTTACCCCTCTAGTCCAGTATAGAGTTTTATATTCTGGTTTGCTTGCTTACTAACAATGTGTATGTACTTTAGAAACACCACAGCTGTAAATAATTCTTACATCTTATTTATCAGAACTGTCCCTACTGTAAAGGAAAAAAAACCAGAATGGGTAAAAGCTCAGCCTATTATGAAGATGTTGACTTATAGAGGAATGAGCAGGGAGCGCTGGATGTGTGAGTTAGCATGATTGTGTAGTGTGGCTGAAAACACTAGATTGTGTTACTGCTGTCTAGCCCCTGGTTCTCGTTTTGTGAAAGTCTGTTTAAAGTGACCCAAAGCTTAGTTCATCTGGTCTTGAAAGAAAAATTGAAGTACTGAAGAAAGTTTTCTAGTTACATAATAAGCAAGGAGGAAAAAGGAGAATCTGTTAAGTCCTTTGGGTAAGGAGGAGATTAACCTGAGTCGGATATGGCCCAATTACTGAATCAATATTTTGCCAAAGGTCTTTGATAAGGGTAATAATATATCATTATCTAATGGAAGTGAGGTTGCATTAATAAAAATAATTACATCATAGGTTAACCTTATTTTGACTTCTAGGTGAAAGTTGTCATATGATATGTGCCACAGGGCTCACCATGTAGGCAGGGCTAGGGGACTTTGTGAGCTGGCATCACTGAGGTGGAATGAAACTTAAAGGAGCCAAGTGCAAGTCATGCACTGGGGGACCAACGAGAAGAGCTTCTGTCCTAAGTTGAGTGCAGGAGCCACTCACCGCAGCAAAAGAGTAGGCAGGTGAGACTAATTGGCTGCAGGATGTCTGACATGCAAATGCTCAAGTAAAGAGTTTTTGGTAAAGGCAGGGGAGCACGGAAAACAAGTTACAATTCTAGGAGTTTTTCCCCCTGCTTATGTTTTTGCCTTTCTCTGAAACATTGGGAATATGGGCAGGGAAAACTGGGGAAGATACACTGATGTCCATGGTGTTCACTTCCCAAGTGAAACTGGGAATCTTTTCAGGGATCTGCCCAGAGTCTTTCTCATACTGGAGTTAAACTGATAACTGGGTTCAGACTTGTAAAGAAACTTCCTTCCAGGCTATGATTGCAGGGACTGTTTGGACTTGACGCATCTTTCTGAGTGATGTGGGACGTTAGTCCCTAGGATCACTTTCACATGCATCACTGCAACCCCAGGTGATACATTAAAGATATTTAAGATATTGGCAATGCCAGATCTTTTCCTGCCTTACTGAGGCACAATGTAAGTTTTGTGGCTTCAGTTCCCGTGGTATAGAGTGTCCCTTGTTGCTTGTGATGGACAGAGTGATGACTTGTTGAGGTGCAGTGTGTGAACTTCTTAACTACAGATCTGGTACATGATTGTCTCTGAGCAGGGACAGCAGGACTGGACTGGTGAGGCTGCACCTTGAATACTGTGTTCAGTTTTGGGCTCCTCTTTACAAGAAGGACATTGAGGTGCTGGAGCGTGTCCAGAGAAGGGCAGTGAAGCAGGTGAAGGGTCTGGAGCACAAGTCTTATGAGGAGCTGCTGAGGTAACTGGAGTGGTTTAGTCTGGAGAAGAGGAGGCTGAGGGGAGACCTTATCGCTCTCTACAACTACCTGAAAGGAGGTTGTAGCCAGATGGGGGTCGGTCTCTTCTCCCAAGTAACAAGTGATAGGACAAGAGGAAACGGCCTCAAGTTGTGCCAGGGCAGGTTTAGGTTGGATATTAGGAAAAACTTCTTCACCGAAAGAGTTGTCAGGCACCGGACCAGGCTGTCCAGGGAAGTGGTTGAGTCTCCATCCCTGGAGGTATTTAAAAGATGTGTAGATGTGGTGCTTAGGGACACGGTTTAGTGGTGGACTTGGCAGTGCTGGGTTAACGGTTGGACTTGATCATCTTAAAGGTCTTTTCCAACCTGAATGATTCTGTGATGATCCTGTGTCCTCCCTGCATGATTTTACTATCCGTTTAAACAGATCTACAGGGCTGCTACTCCCACCTTTCTCCCTGTCTGCAACATCCCAATTTGTGTGTCTCAGTGTTTCCATTGCAGGAGCCTGTTCAGTCTTTCCGGTCCAAGTTGATTGAAAAATAACTTTTTTCTCAAAAGGCTAAGCTTTCAGTTGGGTCAGTGAGCTGCTGTGTCTTATCCTGCAGCTGCCTGAGGACCATACCTGTCAACAGTGATGCTGTGGAACTGCACACTGGGGCTTCCCCATTCAGCCGTCACTGGTGATTGGATCAGTATTCGTGGACCAGGAGAATGCCCATATGATTCTGGCTGGGAGCTGGGCACAAAACGGGGCTGTACCCCTGACATAGTTGCCATAGGAAGGGGCTTTTCTGTGCCTGTGGTCAGTGTTCAGCCTTGCTGTGAAGTCTGCAGTATCAGTTCTTTTAACAATTTATAGGCAGGTGTAGAAGGAAAGTCTATTTTACACAGCATCAGAATGGGAAATCCATTAGCCTGGCAGAAAACCAGTCTGAAGTATGATTGAAATGAAACATGTTTTCCCTAGTTCTGCTGCTTACGGACTACTTTATTTACATAGGTGAATGACAGATTTGATGCTAGTTTAAAAAGCAAAGCATTAAATAAAGAGGTACCGTGTAAATAATTCAGTAAGGGTGACTACACAGGCTACGTATAAGATCTCATATTGAATACTGCCAATGGGGAATTTTACAAGTAGATGTTCTGATATAGTTTCTAAACATCTTTCATCTGTTTTTAGGATGAGCACTTTTTTTAAAAGGAATTTATATATATTTTGAAATTTGCTGTTCTCTTCCCGGTATCTACTCTAGAATGTACGTGCAGAGATTGTTGATGCACTCTAAGGAGTTAGGATTTGTGTTTTTAAATGGACTGGCTTCAAGGACAAAGTTTGACATTTAGTCAAGGTAATGACTAACTAATACATCTCTCAAAACTTGGAAATTTCTCAAAGTACCTCTGTTGCATAGAGTTGCCTTGCCTGCCTTCTGTCACTCACTTGGGCAGAACTGTCATCTCGCAGGACCAGTGTTTACAAGCAATATTATCAAAAAAGAAAAGGCCACCTAATGCTGAGTAGGATGTAGCCAACTTGCCTGTGAGATGAATCTTTCCAAAAATGGGTTGGGTGGTTGAGAGAAGGCATAAAGGATGGGAAGGTGATGGAAACTTCTCTCAGGGAAATCTGTAACAACAGGCGACACCCGGCTAAAGTTTAAAACTTCGTTGCAGAATATGGGTGAGTAATCCATCTAATGTAATAGGCAGTTTGTAGTTGTTTGCCATGTAGCATAAGGGAGTAATGTAGTTAAAATAACTGCAATTATGTAAGCACACAGCCTTGGGAAACAGGAAGGGCAGAACTGGTATTTCCCAGGTAGAGCTTAAGATATCATCTGTGAAACATCTTGATTTAATTGCCTTCTGAACTTCAAGAGCAGAATTAACAACAGTATACCAAGTGATTCTGAAACATGGAAGTTTCATAATTATGTTTGAATATGTAAGCCAGTATTACTGTCATTTCTTAAGCTGTCATTTTGAAATCAGACCTGAGTGGGTCAATGCTTTCTGCAGGCTCTCCCCATCTTCCAGTGGGCTCTGCAGGGTGGAGGGTCCCCCCATCATTACCTGCTTGCTAGGCCAGGGGGTTGATGCTCCAGAACCTTTGCTCTTGGGTGAAAAATATCACATTGAAGTTTGTACTGTATTGTCATATTCTCCAGTCTTTTGCTAGGAGGTCCCTGTAAAAGTAGTTTGTCTGTCTTTCTAATAATTAACTTTGCTCTCTAATGCAAATTCTTAACTTTAAGTGTTTTAAGTTCCCACTGAGTTTTAGAATTTGTTTTCTGGAGTGACAGAGCTTACACTAGATGGTTTCATTTTGCTTGGTTTTCTGTCAAGTCCTTTTGTTTGCTTGTTTAGTTCAGTAGCCATCAACATAAAACACTTGTTGTAAAATTACTATTTAAAAACAAATCTTGATATCTGTTTTAATATTTAAAAACTATGTAGGGGGAATAAATGAGCATCAGGAATGGCAAATATCTTTCATGTGGGTTAAGCAAAGGAATGTGAGAAACAAGTTGTTCTCATTTAAAAATAAGGAATGTTTGAGGCATACCAGTAATTCCCATTACAAGAATCACTAATAGTTTTGTGTACTGACTGAACTTGAGCACTTCCAACAACTTATTACTTACTACTTGTCATCGTGAGGCATTCTCCTATGGTTTGCTGTGGTATTTGTGGCATTTTTGGCTGGTATAAATGATCTTATCTACCCTTGCTTCTCCAGTAAAGGTAATGGTCCAACTTGAAATTCGTTCTGCCAAGCTGTATGCCTTAACTCAGCTGCAGTTAGTGGGCTCTTTCAGCTGTCTGCTGAGCTGCAGGGGACCAGAGGCCAGCAAATGACTTTGCTCTTTTACTACAGCCCTTACCCTCCTCTGCCTCACTTACACCCCCTATGTTTATAATGGTGAAGACACATTTGTTTAAAGATGTCTTCAGAAATTATATTAGTACAACTGGGTTGAACCTAGGTGCACAATATTACTTCCATTGACATTTTTAAATAAAAAGGAAAAAAAGAAAAAATAGCGCTTATTTCTTTCTAAGAGCTGAGTACCTTGCATATGTTTTTGAGGTGGTTTCAGTGCTTGTTTTTCAAATGCATGTGCTTGAGAGGACTGCCTCTCTGTTCTTTAGAACTACTCAAGCTGGGCAGACAACATATTTGACTGCGTTATTTTAAGTTTATGTAAGTTGCTTCCAGTATGTCATTTAAAGTAACCTGATTTTGAAAATGAGTCTGCTAGTGTGACTTGCCTAATTTTGAGAGAGTCTACTACAATCTAGACACTCTATTTAAAAAAGAAATTTTCCTATTGTTAGTGCATTTTAGTTGCATTTTTTGATTTTGCTACAAGCAGAAAGTGGAACATTAGAAATAAAAGTGCTGATGTGCTTATTCTGTAAGTACATTAGCAG
Source organism: Nipponia nippon (assembly GCF_047370975.1). Lineage (NCBI taxonomy): Eukaryota > Metazoa > Chordata > Aves > Pelecaniformes > Threskiornithidae > Nipponia > Nipponia nippon. Next base: position 7,444,486 of record NW_028262337.1, on the reverse strand, counting down.
GTATGTAAACTAAATGTTTATTTTTCCTGACTGAACTGTGGCTATACAAATGCTTCATGTGCAGGTGAGTTTACAGGATGAAGAACTAAAGCTGTGTATTTAACAAATGGCCTTCTCTGCCCTCAAGTCTCTGTCCCTTCAGGCCAAATATTTCCAGACTCACATTTAGAGGGTAAGTTCTGTGGACTTCAAAGCTGCCAAATGTTATCGAAGATTGTATTATGGTCAAAGCGTTATCAAGTTACTTCTTAACAACACGGTTGTACTCTAAAAAAGCAGTCTTTGAAAAATGGTTTGTTTTTTTGCTGAAGCACAAGCTGGTTGTTTACCTTGTGTGTGGGTATGTGGGGCTTTTTTACTCTTCTTTTTTTTAAAAAATAAAAAAAAGCAAGCCTTGATCATCTTATTTTCCAGTACGTATGATTTTTGTGTGACGTAAGTGTAACAGGATAAGACAAAATACCTTCCATGCTGCCATTAACCCTACCTGTAGGTAGTTAACAAACAAAAAATCCTGCAAACCTAACACTAATGCAAACAATTGTTCATAGAAATGGACTTACAAAGGAAAACTAGGTAGCTAGTTAAGAAAATAAGTAGAATTGTAAAACACATTGAAAGTAAAGTAGTAGTGTTATATATGAAAGTTGATTTTAAATAAATCTTTTAACTGTAGAAAAGTTCTCAACAGCACTGTCTTTCTTGCAGACATTACTCCTGCTCTTAAAATAATTAGTTTTAACCTATTAAACTTTCAGAATCAGAGTAATAGATCAGTCAGTATGTCTGTGTGGTGAGGCTGTGACTGCTCCCTGGCTGGTACATCTTTCCCTCAAAGATAGTAACTACACTGCAAAAACTTTCAGAATAAGTTTAGCAACTGCTGTGGAGTTGTATCTTGAAGGCTAAGAGTCTCTGCTGTCTTAGCTCTTGTGGAATGTTAAAGGGAGAAGAGCTGCAAGTGCTGGGGTCAGGAGAGGTGGGACAAATACCTCTCCATCAGTATGGCAGAGGCTGGGAAACAAGAGGATTTGCTATTTTTGCCTGCTGCCCTTCTACTATGAGCAGAAGCAATGTATTGGAAGTAGTCTGATTCCAGATAAAAAGCTTGCTTTTGGTCCTGATGCCTAACAGGCATAAGAGTTGCTATTTAAACACTGACAGCACATTTGTCTGACTCCTAAAGCAAAATTAAAGTTGTGTCAACAAGTCAAGTGGATAAATGTAAAGAATTGTCTATTTGTGAGACTGCAGTTGTCAGGATGAGAGGTTTGCACTGTAAAAGGGAGGAAAAGTCAATCAAGACCCCCAAGCCCATAATAAATGGCAGTTTGCTTCGAGCCAGCATCCACACAGAATTTTCTGGACTTTTGAGAGCATGTTTTGAAGCCGTAGGTTACTTGTTTAACGTAGGTTTTGGTCAGCATGTTGAGCTAGCCAGTCTGAGTTCCAGTAACATCTTCATCAGGATGAGAGCAGGAAAACTGACTGGCAGTGAAATCAGTAAACTATTTTTCTTATTGAAGAACTGATTAAATATAATGTCATTATTTGTATTCAGTGAATATATTTACTGAAATATTGAGCCATACTGTGCACAAGGTGTCTGTAGGCTTTGGTAGAATATCATTGTAACTGCTGAACAAGGTACCTTCTGTTTGCTATGTCTTGTCTCTTGATAGACTGTTCTCATGAGACTGAAATGGGAAGAATACTGGATTTTAAGGATAACTTACTGTAATCAATCTATTTTAATAGAATAATCATTAATAAAATACAGATTTTTAACACTTCCCCCCAGCACCAGTTACTTACAGCTGGCTTGCCTGGCTGTCATAGTTGGGCAGTCTAAAGTACCTGGTGTTCTAGACAGGGTTTGGCTTACGTATGTTTGATATCATCCATAGTTTGGCTTATGGAGCAAGGCGGCAGGGATATGTATAATGTGTCTCTAACCATAAAATCTTTTCTCTCCTGTGATTGCTAGTGCCAAAAGGAAGAGGGCCATTCAAGTTTCCATTAGAAAAGGAAGAGGATGTCCTCTGTTGCTTCTGATTTTGCCAGCACCTTTATAAATATAGAGCTTTGCAGCAAACATTGTAATATGAACACAGGGAATGTGAAAATGGTCAGCATAAAGGCAGTGACATTGAGCTGGGAATTGCTGATGCTGGAGGATGATATTTCTGGAAAATGTGAACTTTAAAGAGCCTCACAGAGGGAATATTTTCTGGACACAAAATTGGTCGTGATTTCAGATGTTACAGACACACAGGACAGAAGTGCAAGCAGGAAAACAAGTGGGTAGCAAAATGCGAATTGGGAAGAGGTAGATCAGATGAACTCTAATGAAGGCAGACTTGTCTGTGTTGCATCTTGTGATGAAGGGTGGGTGTAGTGTACTTTGAGGTGCCTAAAAACTCTTGTGAAACGGCAGTGAACAGGAGGCACTTGTAAAAGTGGAGATAAGGGTGAAATTATTTTTTGGGAGTGTTAAGGTGAGGACAAACGAGAAGATGATAGTGGGGAGATCTGAGGAGAGAAATGCATTCCCATCATGAGTGCAGAACTGGCTCTGCAAACCTGCAGCTAGCTTAGCCTGGAGGAGATGCAGAAAGGCGGCCAGAAGAAAGGAGCTGGTTCTCAATATGTGCTGCAGCCTGGACTAACAAAGGTGAATACAGTGTGAAGATTGCACAGGGGTATGGAGAGAAATCATATGGCAAAGTGAGACACTGAGTGGGAATAGGAGAGACATCATTCAGATGTGTTGCAATTTTTAAAACGTACCTTCTAGGGTGAATAAGGCAAGGGAAGGGTGGACGAGTACTTGATTTTGGAGGAAAAATCAGTATTCACATAAGAATACTAAAAAAAAAAAAAACCAACTTTGAAAAGTTTTACATATGTGTGTAGGTGGTGCTGCATGCAAACTGGATGTGCTGGATAATTTTTGTGAGTTAATGGTATTACCAGTGGTACTATGACACTTCATGATCCTGGTGTGGAAACAGTTGATTCATCGGTGTGATTTGCATACTAATTATAACATAGCTAATTATCGTGTTTAAAAGAAGTATGCAGACATATTGACACCTTTCCTCCTTCCCACCTCCCTTAGAAATACTTAGTTAGAAAATTAAAATTTTCTATAGTAGTTGTTCCAAAGCCGAACTTCTTCACACATCAGTGACTTGGACTTTCAGTGGTGATGGTAATAAAAATGAACTTAAGCAGCTGCTCTTTATTTATATTTTCCCCTTAACTGTAACCGTTAACCACGGCATGGTTTCTTGAGATAACGCTTTATGGCATAGAAGCACCTTGTTTGGTATGTAGAGATTACAAAATCATATTGTTGTGCGTAACAGCTCAGCTATAAATTAGCCCCGAGCATAGTGCAATGTGGTCAGCTAATGCTCCCTGGTCTGTTTTTCACATGTGGTGCTCTGTTAGCCCTCTCTTTATTTTTTCCATTCTGTTTCCTGAAAATCTTTTCCAAAACATTTTACTGACCTTTATTTTATTAATTACAAAAATCCGTATTTCTGTTTTGGTTTGTTTTCCTGCAGGCAGCATCATAAAATCATAATCAAGTGAAAATGGCCTTTAGCAATCTGACATCAAAGGCTGTACTACTGTATGATGAATGGATTAAAGATGCCGGTGAGTCATTTAAATCTAAAACTTATTAACTTTCAATAATTTTGAATAGCAATGTGTAGGTATTCTAGGTGTACTGTTTATCAACTTAAAGTAGCTTTGTCTTCCTGTATATGTTTCTAACTCTTCCCAGGTTACCTATTGACATATTTAACTATAAAGAACAGACTAGTTTCTACATTTTAAAAAAAAGGAAAAAAGCAAAACTCGGCCAGTTTATGGGTATAACCTCAGACTAAAGTTCAGACAGTGATTCTTCTGTAAGAGTTTCTGACTTGCCTGAATATATAGTTTATATTTTTCCTGTGCTGCAGAATGTAAAGCTTTAACTCTTTTTCATTACCAAACAATTGTATTTTCTCAGTTAATTGAGCTAGGTGCGTGGTGTTACTGTATTTTGCTTTTGCAAAGTAAAAGAAATAAAAACCCTGATGAGTTACTGTATCTTGAAGTTATCCTCAGAGTAATTAACTCTGTCACAGTTCTGTTTTGAAAAGGAATGTTAGTATCTTGTTGCAGCTGGTATGAGGATATTCAACACATGTTGCTTTAATGTTGTTGTTCTGTAGTTCTGCATGCTTACCAAAAAATGACAGACATAATTTCAATTTTGGGGTTAAGACCCATCTATTGCAGTGGCATCCCTCAATGTTCCTCACTGTGGTAGGCACATAGTGACAGGGGTTAGCTGATTCCTGGGCAAAACTTGAGAAGCAGTTATGGTTTGATCAATAAAATTACTAATTTATCTTTTCCAGTATAGCTGAGAACCATTTCTCTTGTTCTATAGAACCACAGCATGCAAGTGAGAAGGGAGTTTTATCACTATGGCTCGTGGGGTGAAGTGGATTGGGATGGAGCTGAGTGATAGAACATTTCTGCTGCAGTGTCCATGACTTCAGAATTTGAGTTCCTTGTCTTCCTGCCTACCAGTGCTTGTATTTGGCATCTCGTAGCATACTGTTAGTGGTGGGATATGGTTTCCTCAGGATCGAGCTGGGAAGACCGATGGGAAAGTTTTGGTAGTACCCATGCAAGGGGTGAATGCAGGAAAAGGCAGTCAGTTGTGAAGAGCTGGCGATTCTCTTGCAGTGCAGCACGTACAGATGCCTAGTGCTGTGGTTCACAATCCTTGTTAGTCCATGGGCAGCAACACTGGGCACATTACAGGCTTTCCTCCTCAGTCTGTTTTAAAACTTCCAGTGGCTGTAAACAGCATCAGAGGGTCTCATGGGTGATAGGTTGCTTGAATATTGTGGGTTGAAAGTCACTGACTGAAGGCATTTGGCCATGAATTAAACATTTAACAAAAATTGCAGTGGTATAATTTCACCCCCAAAATACAGCAGCAAACCATGAAAGCAGCTGTTTACTCGGTCAATAGTTAAGTTTGGGGTCATTCAGAAACAAATATTCCAAAAGTCAGTTTATAAAAATTTAAAAAATATATGTTAAAAAAACCCCATGAAGTTCATATCAGTTCTCCTGCTTATGGAGAAATGTGGAAGTCTTTGGTGAGCTGGGACTCGGTGATGAACCAGAAAAGGGTGCAGTGGAATCATGGTGAAGGTCAGAGGGAGCACCTGCCAGCCACAGCTGCAGAGAGAGGGTGCGGGGCATGCGTAGGAGAAGGACTCTCTGCAATACTTCTGTCTGGGATAACTGGAGAGAAACTTGCAACACTTTTCCCGTTCGGAGCCTTGTAATATAAAAGTGTGTGTTTTGTGGTGCTGTGAAAGTGGTGATGTGTCTGGACTGAATAGGCACAAGCTTCAAGTTCTAGGCTATGAATACCAACTGATGGGACAGAAGGTCTTCTGACTTTAAAATCCCCACACTTACTATGTCTGATGTTGTACTGCTTATAAAGCTCGAGAGTCTTGAAAAGTGGGGCTGCTCCCTGTCTGCAACTTGAACTTGTGAAATAAGGTTCATGGTCTTCCAGAAGAATGAAGTCTCGTGGGGACATGCAGCCTCAGTGATCTGCTTGTGCAGTGCCTTCCTGTGATGCTCTCTGAGCCCTGTTCATGTGTGAAAACGCAGACTTTTCATGAAGGAGAGCTCTAGACTGAAAATCCCATCACTCATGATTCTGTGTCTCCTCTTCATTACATGTGAAAAATTGATGCAGAAAAATGTTGAATCCTACAGGTGCTGAATCTTGTTATCTAGTTGGTATGGATTTGAGGTGAATGGGCGCTGAAACATGATCAGTGACAGCAAAACCTAAACCATTAAGAATTAAGTACCTTTCTGTAGCTGCTTCAGGATTCAGTAAGTACTGGAAAGGTCTGATTTCTTTTTTTCTTTTTTATTCCCCTCCCCTCCTCTAGATCCAAGACTGGAAGGCTGGCCACTCATGTCTTCACCTTTTCCAACAACGTTTATCATTGGAACCTACATTTATTTTGTCACTTCCTTGGGACCCAAACTCATGGAAAATAAAAAACCTTTTGAGCTCAGGCAGATAATGGCATTTTATAATTTTAGTGTGGTAGCCCTCTCTTTGTATATGACTTATGAAGTAAGTACTACTTTTATTTCTAAAGTATTTATATATTTCATGTCTCTAACGATCCTCATACTAACTTTTAATAAATTTATTAATATAATTCCCACTCTGCAATTCTCAAAAAAACTATTATTCTGATTGTTGTAATTTTATTCCTCCAAGCAGTATGCTAAACTAATCAAACTGATACTTGAAAAAAGGGAATAAGTCATACCTAGAAAGAAAGATTGTAAAATATTTTATGTATCATTATATATAATTTACAAAATTAAACATTCTCATAACTTATTTAATTTCCCTGGGCTGTAGCAGGTAAAGCAGACTACATGTTTTTCTTAGTCCGTTGTAATTGTTTCTGTCCTGCTACGTGGTACTCAACGCTGATGTTTCAAACACTGTATAGAGTATGTTTACTATGGAATAATCTTCAGTTTGATCTGCCTTTTAAACAACAGAAGTTAACAAAATCTAAGTTGGGGATCTTCATACTTTAAAAAACAAACAAACAAACAAACTAAACCCCCAAACCCCCCAAAACCCAAAGCATGAAAGTCTTTATCATTGATTTTCCTCCCCCACCCCTGAAATAGCAAATGCTCTTTCTCTCAAAAGGAATGTTGAGATTTTGCTGTAGTACATAATTGAAGCAAATGTTAGACTTAAAGACTGGAAAGCCTGATGAGTTGTATAGCGTTATAGGTTGAATGACCTAAAAATCCATAACCATGAGTGGTATAGACTATGTAGAAACTTTAATTTAGAACCTTAAACCTTAAGATAGGTAATGTCTGGTTTGGTTTTTTTTTTTGGTTGGTTGGTGGTTTTTTTTATTTTGGTTAGTTGGGATTGGGTTTTTTTGGTTGGTTGGTTTTTTTTGCTGTTTTTTAAAGTGTAGCTATTTAACAATAGTATTATGTGAATGATAGCCTTACACATTTGCTTGGTGAAGCATCACTATGCTAGTACTGACCTTCTTTGTGTTAAATCTGGCTATTTCAGGGTTGACAAACTGGTAATGAAAAGTTGTCAAGTTGTTGTGCCAAATTGGCGGGATAGCTTTCTGTGAGCTCAATTGCATAAATTTCATCATGAGTTACAGTGAACTGCTCAACGTTTCTTCTAACAGCACTCTAAAGGCAGTGCAGCAGCAGCTACTTTGTGTCATGACTGTTGTGTGGAAAGCAGTGGGCAAGACACACGCATTTGCTATTGAGACTCTTTTGAAAAATTGCCAGGCTTCTTTTTGTGATTTGGTGACAAGTTTGGTTTTGGTTTTAACCCTCAGAGAAAAAAAAAAAAAACCAAACTTATGTTAATGTCCGACACTAGCACAGTGTTCAATTAACCTGCTGTCGAGACTTCCATGTTACAATTTCATGAAAGAATGCATGGATAGAGTGTAACAGAGGGAATTTCTGCTATTCTCTGGGGGTCAGCAAAAAGCTGATTCTTGCCATCTTTGGATCCAAGCCATTTAGTGGGTGCTTTAGTATTGTGCTGTCTTGGTGGTGTTTCAAATCTTGTTTTATTTAAGCAACTGATTCTTTTAGGAAGTTAAATGGACTAAATCCCTCCATCTGTTAAGAGAGCTGAACCATAGGATATCATGCATGAGTGGATGAAAATGATCAATGGATGAGGAGCACTTTATAAACAGATGTAAGATACAGTAATCCTAGTGGCTGTCAGTGGAACGAGTGAAGCGTAATATTAACAATGTTGCTCTTGTCTGAGCTTTAATATATTCCAAGAGAAAAGATTAAATTATATTTGTTACATACAGTTCTTTGGTCATGCGTGTGCTCTCAATTGTAAAACCCTAGCTTCTCATTGCTTGTATCAGTTAAAGACTAATTGAATCATGCAGTTTAACTAAGCAAAATTTTAGAAACTGATACTAAAAGTATAGTGTGTACTGATTCGTTCCTTGTCTTTAATGATATTAAGCCATATTTTCTGTTGTGTGGGTTTTCTTTCAGTCTTAAGATGCTGTGCTGGTTTCTTTTCAGTGTTAAGATGGTTGGCTGTGAAAGTAATTTTCAGAAAATTTCGAAGTGTTTGATTTATTTTTGTCGTCTCATTTACACAACAAATTGCTTTTTTACCATTGGTTTTGAGATGCAGCTGTTTCTCCTCTTCGGTTACTAATGCTGAGGTAGTGGGTGTAGGAAGAAAGTTCTTGTCCATAGGTGTGGTCCTGGAATTGGAAATTAATTAATCTGCAACAGCAAAGGATTTTATGGTAGCGAGCCCACACAGATGTAGATGATTGACAAGGCCACTGATTCAACAAGTTTTTAATATTGTTTTCCCCTCCTGCTTAGTTATTGCAAAAGTAATCTGAAATTAATGAATTTTTCAAAAGACACAAAGTAAATCTTTGCCCTTTCCCTTTTCTTTGCTCCAGTTTCTTATGTCGGGTTGGGCCACAGGGTACTCATTCCGGTGCGATATCGTTGACTACTCGAGGTCACCTACAGCTCTAAGAGTAAGTTGCCAAACACAAAGCTGAATTATTACGCTACAGTGACTTTATTTTTAGAAATGCTCTTTGAACAACTAAATGCACCGCTGGAGAGTGGAATGGGCTAAATGGAAATGCCCTCTTGCATAATGTAGAGCATGTGAGTTAACTGGAGGGGTTGATTGTTTGGGAGAAAGAAAGAGGCAACATATTTGTTCTTCTTGGTTTTAAAATTTCCTTCAGGACTGAAAAATGTTTTGTGTTTTTAAAGAAAAACCAAACAAACCATACATCTAATTATTTCTGTCAACCTTGTGACACCACTTACTTGCCCCAGTACTTTCCTTTGTATAGTTATTTATTTTGCCTGCAGCTGCTTAGTTTTATTTATTACTATTATGATTTGACAATTTCTGGTTTTTACTCTTGCAGATGGTACGAACTTGTTGGCTTTACTACTTTTCCAAGTTCATTGAATTATTAGACACTGTAAGTATTTGTGGCCTAATAAAAGAAGTAGTGATGTTCCTTTTCACAGTAGAAGAACCGGTGCTGTTGGGGGCTGGGGGCATAAATTGCTTTTTATTTAGCCCTCCAATCTTCAATTATTGGAATACCATCAAGGTGTTTACTCTTATTATGTCTTCTCATCTTATTGTCCCATTACACTATCATTCCTTGATTATCAGGAAAAATATTAATGAGGGAACACACCTTTAAAAATTTAGGAAGCCCTAATAACTTGTCTGTTTAACAGCTGAATACCCTAACCTGTTGTGCTATGGCAATGCTTATCTCAACACTGCAGATAATACCAGTGTTGATCATGCTGAATTTTTTTTTCACATCATCTTCAGATTTTATCTTCCACATTCAGAATATTTGCATCACCAGCTCTGAATACAGCATAAATTGCCATACCTACCTGCTCTAAATTCCTGTGTATGCCTTGGGGGTCATGACTATAGCTGTGTTTGATATCAGGCTGGCACTCTAACCTGTTTCAAAAAAAGTCTGAGCAGCAATGCATTGAAGCAGAATGCAGATCTCGCTCACCACCAGCAGCCATCTGCCTTCCCCTTTTCCAGAGACCAGCACTTAGTGGGGTTGGTTTAGCTCTTCTCAAACCAGCTTCTGAGTGTTGGAATCACTGCTATTTCATTTGCCCTATTGTGTGGGGCATGATAGTGGTGATTCAGGAGCTGACTCATGAGCAGTTAGGATGTTCAACACCCTGCGAGCAAAGTTAGCTATCTAACTTTCATCTGCAAATACTCATGATTCAACACTGGAAGATCTTACTGACTGAGCCAAATGAAATGGTAATGGAAGGGCCAAGAATGCTAAAACTGGAAAAGCCTGACAAGTTTAGTCCTCTATTTACCTTTACTACCCACTGGTTAGACTGCTCCTTTTTAATTAGTCCTGGGCCTGAAAACTTCTTTTTTTAAAAACTTGTTTTGTTTGAACCCAGCCAGTCAGATACCTGTTTCTCAGCAGCTTTTTGGTTTTATTGCAGAAGTAATTTTCTAGCTGTATTTAAGTCAGCTATTTCCAAATGTTTTCCCTGGCACACTGGGCTGCTTTTCTTCTGTGTTCCTTTGCATGTCATCTGACACTACCCTTTGCATGACCTCACTTTTGCTTACACAGTTTCCTTGCTCTGTCTTCCCTTAACACTTCCCTTGATGTCTGTCCTTTAAAATGTGGCCCGCCAATATCGATTAAGAATACCTGCATGTATTCTGTCCAATTTTGCCTTTTTCCAAGGGTAGCTTGTATTCATAATAAAGCAGTATTCACAATAAAGTGTTATTTCTCTAACAATATTTTCTACTGTCTCTATCTGTTGCTAGTCCTTTCGTTAATTTTCTCAAGTGACCTTGACTTAGTAGTTCAGGGGACTTAAAATCTGATGCTTCTAGATACTTCTCAGTTGAAGCAAGTCCATCTCATGCTGTTTGTTGCACACGTAGGTGGCGGCTCAACCTTGGACATTTGCTTTCAGAGCTTGCCCTGGCTTTTGGGAGTCCACAGGTGGATTTTACGTACTCGTTTAATTTTTTTTTTTTTTTAAACTAGTCCACATATCCAGAGCCTCAGTTTCCCTTCTTCGCCCAAGACTGCAACTGTGAAGAACTTTTAAATGTATAGTAGCAAGCAGCCAGCACTGATGCATACAGTTTTCTGTAAGCATGTTGGGCTTGATTATCTCCTGTAACATTCTGTTCATTAAAAATCTGTTTCAGATATTTTTTGTGCTGCGTAAGAAAAACAACCAAGTTACATTTCTGCATGTCTTTCATCATTCCATCATGCCATGGACCTGGTGGTTTGGAGTCAAATTTGCTGCAGGTAGTGGAGAGAGAGTTTAAATTGTACATATATTCTGGTAGTAAAAGTTAAATATGCTAGACAAAAATATTTAAAGAACAGAATTAAAAATCTTGCAAACATCAATGTTTTTAAATTTAGATATCTGCAGTATTTCATTGAACATCTGAGATCACCATAATTATTTAAATGGGTGGGGAGTACTCTTTTTTCCTATTTGACAGCATTTTGTGTAGTGTTGGTTTCTTGTAGGGGGAAAAAAGATGCGGAGGAGAGAGCTGTATATAAGCAAAGAGCATTATTACCTGAAAAAGAGATGTGACTGCAAAATCAGAAGTGCTAGGGGAGACATATGAGGCAGATAACTCTGTTGAAACTACTTCAAAGCCATTTGTTCCCCTGAAATGTAAAAACTGAGTTGGAGGGGAGGACTGTGTTCTCAATTTTTTGCATGTTTAAAAAATTATTCAGGCTTTGTTGCAGTTATTTTTACTGGCTTCAGGTAGCATAATTGGGGTTTATTTGCATCTAATACTTTGGCTTTCACAAAACTACAGAAATATTTTCTGGACCTTACTTATTATAGGAACTTACTTGAATTGTACTGAATTGAAAGTCTTTGTCCACTTCTAGCTTACCTTCACTTTTCTCCTTTCCTGGTCTGTGTGTCTGTGCATGCATTTTCCTATGTCATATTGCACCGCTAATAAATATAGCTTGCCATGAGAATAGCCTGATAAGCACAGAGTGGAGAAACGCACAGTCATTTAGTAGTCCATTTCTAGGAGGGTGTGGGGGTTTCTTAGGAGTTTCTACCAAGAAATAGGTTTGTTTTGTACATGTTTCTTCACTCATGTTCTCTGTCTGGCATGTTTTTTTCTCCCAGAAAATTGGTGACGAATTGATGAAGAGAACCACTGCTTTATTAAATCAGATCTGTTAGTGTCTGTTTTATGAATACAAAAGTTAGACCTGGAAACAGTACAGAAGATTTGTAGATGGGATCTTTTGAACATGTCCAGTGTGGAGATTTTCCTAGTACATACTTCTGCTGTATTTGTTGAGTTTCTGTTATTAGGAAGTTGGTGTCTTGATCATATCTTTATGAAATGTTGCTGAGTAACTAGTATTTTAAGTTAATGATGAAATTGTGAATAGTTTTCTCAGCATACAGTTCAGTGTGTTTAAAGATTTGCAAAAAAAAAAAAAAAAACCAAACCAGCAACTAACAGTCCCTCCTCTTCAACCTTGAAAAGTTTCCATTTATAGGTGATTAACTTTCTGCCTTTTATCTGGACATCAGATCAGTATACCAGCTACAGGCTTCTGATTTTGCATCAGATTCAAATTTCCCATGTGATAATTTGACAAACACTTTCAGCAAAGTGTGCAAGAACTGTTTTGTCCTCTGCTAATAATAGTCCCTCATATTCATGCAGAGCTGTGTTTATTCCTACAACTCTATTGCTTATCTTTATACTAATCTTTCCAAATATTGTTCTGTTTGATAATTTAAACTTTTTTCCAAGAATTTCAGTCCTGCTGATGATTATCTTGTATTCAATTTCATCACGGTTTGTCCTTCTAAATAGTGGCATTGATCAAGTTTTCAACCTGTTTTGTGAAAAAAAAAAACAAACAAACCAATGGGTTTGAATGGAGGGAGGTGCTGTTTTTTCTCTGATCTGATATTAACAGGAAATTGTAAAATGGTGCTTATGTACGGTGTTGCTTTTTGGAGCATATTTTTGTACTGTTGATTAGGTTGTTTTTTCTTTTTTTTTCCTCTGCTTTAACTATTTATTTTTTCTTTTGAATATTCACTGTGCAAGCCAAAAAAAGTATGTACATTTGAACCGTAAGAACACTCAAATTATTTTTAAAAATACATAGAGCTAAATTTCAAAGAAAGTGTGCAATCACAGCTGGAGGAGTTATGATCTGTCAAGCTGGAAGATTAGTGTGAGCTACTAAAATCACAAAATAAGTTTTATTTTTAACTTGAATGATTTTTAATGGAAAACTGGCTTTTTTCTCACTAAATGTCTGGTTTTATGTCATCTTGTTTTCTTCCTGATGCTCAGTATTTCTGTGTTCATGTTTCTGTTAAATACTTTGCTGTCTGCCACTTCTTGGATCATTTTTACCTATAATTTCTTGTGTTCATTAAAATAAAATTACTTTGAGCAGGATGATCTAACTCCATAGTTAATCCAGTGGAAAAGGAAGTATTTCCTTACTTGCTTTGTGAAATGTTCGTATCTTACCAGTTTCAGTCATGAGCTTGCCCCAAATGGGGCTACTTGGCCTTAAATTTCCTTTTCACTGTAAGTATGGTTTTTTTGAAGTGGACCATGGATTTTGAGACCCTCACTTAGGTCATGATTCCAAAAACATACTGTCTGAAATTGTGATTCTTTCCCTGGGAATCTGGAAATCTATGTTGGGGAGAGAATTATTATTCATCCTCCAGAGCTTTGCAAGGTTCATCATGATGTCTAGAAAAGAGGTGTAAAACAGGAGGAACACTGTTCCGACTAAATTCTCTGTGTCTGCATCCTATATATGTTTTTAAAAAATAATAAAGAAATGAACCTAAAAACCAAAAAATTCCACTAAAACCTTCTACAGATAATTAGATCAGCTAGGTTTTATTGCTGTTTTGTGAATGTTTAGATAAGCCTTTTCTGAGAAAGGAAACTAATGTGATCTCTCAGAACTGGTGTCAACCCAATTCAGGTTAAATACCTTGAGGGTTAATCAAAGTCTGTAGCTTTCGTGGTATGTGTTTTTTCTAGTCCAGCTCAAAACAAACTGCTAGGACCTAAGGTGACTTTTTAAATACCTGATGCAATAATACTACGTTTTGTTTTTCTACAGGTGGTTTAGGAACATTTCATGCTTTGCTGAACTGTATTGTCCATGTTGTCATGTACACTTATTATGGAATCTGTTCTTTGGGACCAGCCTATCATAAATATTTGTGGTGGAAAAAATACATGACAACTATACAACTTGTGAGTAACTTTGTTTGGCATAAACACATCTCAGAAAGCTGATTGTGGCTAACACAGGCAATGCAATGCATTTGTATTTTTAGTTATGTTCATGAATGTAGCTCACAGTTGATAAAAGGTTTACTCGTGTTTTAATTGAGTAAAACAGAAGTTGTGAGCTCCGCTCAGTTATATACGTTTGCTATAATCACAAATTTAGACACTTGAGCTTTTCAATTATGCAGTACTTGGTAATTATATTTACAAAACTCATTGCCTGTATAAAAAATATTAGAATGTAATTTTACACCAAGAAAACATAATTAATGTACAGAATACACATATGACTAGCAGTGAGAAAAGGAAAAAGAAGTATTACTTTAGCATTTCATGTCCATTCTTTCATAGAAAATGTTTGCGTTTAGAGAATTTACCTCTCTCTACCTTAGAAAAACACTCTTGCAGTAATTACATGAAGTGTTTTATCATCATTAGATCACTTTGAAAAGCTTTCTGCTTTGAGTGCTTTTTCATGCCTTGCTTTCTTAATAGACGAATTTTCCAAATTCAGCTTCTGGCTAAACAGTTAGTTTGGCCTGAGCAAGGATGCTGATGGAGGGAAAGGAGCAGGGAGAAGCAGCCCTGGCTGTCTGCTTGCACCAGGTCTGGTGTTAGTAGAATAGTTCCTGTAACCACGTGTAACTCTGAACAATTTATCTTCAACATTAACAACTTAAAGTCTTTTTGTCTTGGCGGCACTACCAGTGGATTATTAACTTGGAGTTCACGTGGAAATTTTTTTTTTTAAGTCCTCCATTAAATTGTTTTTTGGGCCCTGCAGACCTTTGTGTCACATGCTAGTGTGCGAGGAAGGTGGGAATTCAGGTTCACCAATCCTATAATGGTCACCTTTTTGTCTTTTCTGGCTAATTTTTCTAAAGGAGCTTCCCATTTGTCACAGGTCAAACACTGTTCGTTCTTCTCTGAACTGGCTGGGGCAGACTCCCATTCTTCTAGTATGGGTTTCTCAGTGCTGCTTGTAATTCAGTTTGCCCCAGGACTTCTCTTTCTTTACTCTGTGAAAATGTTTTTCAGTGGAGTAATGTTTTAGGAGAGAGGCTGTAAAGGTGCATCTCTGTCATTTTAAAAAGCCTCCCCCCAAACACACTCTCTGTTTTTCTGTATGCAAGTTCTTCTGAATCTTCTTAAACTTCTGTAGTAAGTTTGTCATTTATTTAAAAAGTGTTTCTTTTCTTCACCTTCTTCCTCCAGGTCCAGTTTATTATGATTACAGGCCATATAGGACAAATCTACATCATGGATGATTGTCCGTACCAGTATCCAATTTTCATGTTTATTATTTGGCTATATGGTTCTATGTTTTTAGTCTTGTTTCTCCACTTCTGGTACCACGCTTACACGAAGGGACAAAGACTACCAAAGATGGCCAAAAATGGGATCAGCAAAGATCAGTGAAACAAACTCTTGTCTCTCAAAACAAAAAAAGTGTATATGTCAAAGTGGAAACTTGCACTACTTGACAATCAAGATATTTAGGTGCACACACTACACGGTGTATATTTTCTATGTTTTCTTCCCAAACAGAGTTTGTATTTTTACCCTAAGTTATTTGTGATTCAGGATTTGGGGGGTGGAGGAAGCAGTGTGGATCTCTGATTAAAAAACAAAAAAAGAAGAAATGGTATTTTTTCAACAACTTGTTCATGTTTATCCTATAAGAAATGAATGGATAGATGATCTCTGTCTAGAAGATGCATAAAAATAAAGATATTCATTGGGAAAACTAAAATTTATATGACCAGTACTGAGTACTTTGAGGGGAAAAGATTACTTCACCTTAAATGTTGAAGTTATTGAGACTGTCAGCTGCATTTTATTAAAAGAATGAATCTTAAGTAAGTACTGTTTATAGAATCTAAAGCTTATTATCGATATAATTAATACATAAACATTGTTACATGTGTTTACAAACTATATTACTTTAAAGAAAGGAATGTATGTTAATCTGCCAAGGTGTGGAGTTTCATTTGAAGATCATAGATTTTTGGATATACTGTCTTTTACTAAGATAACTTAATTCATTTCATGTTCTACTCACTTGAACATTGTTTTAAATGTCAGAAATGTACTAATTTGAGGATTATCCGAACTGTCTTGTAGTGTAATGATCAAAACATCTTACTGATTTGTTCACCAAAGTAGCCTAATATACTTACTGTTCAATGTATCTATGGATGTATTTTGATATTAGTAACCTAGGCTGTTTACAGGGGGGGGAAAAATCTTGTAATTCAATACCCAAAATCTTAGTCCTCAAATAAGTTTTAAAAAAATATTTTTTGATTGAAGCCTAAATGTCACCTAGCATGATTGTACCGTGCTCTATTTTATTCCATTTCCATTATCTATTGAAATACATGCCTAGAAAGATTTTTCTGTTGGGTTTTTTTCATGATTATTATTGTTTTTAACAACTAAAGGTTGAAGTTTCTCCATTATTAGCACCAGTTACCTTGTCTGGAACTAGGCAAAAAGATATGTGCCATTCTCTGAGCTGCTGAGAGTGGAGCAGGCAGTGGTGAAAGGGCATGACCCCAGTCCATGTAGAATTAACCAATATGTTGTTTTCTATGATTAGGCAGATTGTTAGTGTCAAACGTGTATAGAAATCAAAGGACCTAGCTATTTGTATGCAAGTTGCATTCGTACTGTATGAGTTTATTAAGGAATTGGTGCATGCAACAGACCTGTAAACGAGGAGTTAAAGGTGTTTAAATTAATGTTAACTTTAAAAGTACTGGTTTTTATTATGTTCACTACTAAGAAAAGAAGCTTGCGGTATTTGCTTTGTGCTTGATCTCTCTGTGGGATTTTTCAAATACCCAAAACTTTGGGGTGGGTTTTAATTGCCTCCCTGCTGTACAATTCCAAGAAATCAAGTTTTGTTACCTGGATACTTTTATGGGGATACTTTTATGGGGATACTTTTATGGGGATACTTTTATGGGGATACTGACATGGTGCACTGTTAATGCTAAAAGAATTTAAACTTTATCTTGGACACAAGTTGCAAATGATTTCTTATGAGATTACATACAAGTCTTTATAACAACAAATAAAAAAAATTGTTTTATCTTTCCACTATTTAATCCCTGTAGCTATCATCTGTCATGGCAGATTGAAATTAGATCCCAGAAGGGATTTGGATGGTTTGAGATGTATATTGCAACCCCTACATTTTAGACACTTGATCCTGGCATCCTCCGTGCTGAGTTTCAGCTCCCTGGCAGTGCCTGCAGAGAGGTGCTTTAGCACAGAATCCAAGACAGCTGGGGTGCTGATCAGGGCCATACATGTTTTCAGTCGGAAATGCAATCACTGGCTCTAAGTCCCAAATCCTGCCAGCGTCCAGCCTGTGTGCATGCCCTTGGCTTCCAAAGTAGGGGGTCATCTCTTAAGGACAGAGACCTATTGCCATTTTTTCAAACAACTGGAAATTTGTTTTTAAAGCTTGAATGGTGCCTATTTTTTATATAACAATTTATTAACTAAGTACTGATGAAGAAAGTGGGACAATTTGGTTCATTTAGGTAGGTCTTCTTGAGCCTGAGGGTTCAAACGTGTTTGGGAAATGCAGACCTTTCAGGGAAAGGCTGTAATAGCTACTCTGTAGTGTAAGCTGGATGATGCTGCCTTCTGCTGCTTCTTGGAGGGAATTAGGTATTACTCTCTAGTCTTGCAGGTGACTCCTGTGCTTATAGGGGAAGTCCTAGTTCTGGTCTTCAGTTTTGCAATTATCCCCCCTCCCCCAAATATGCATGAAGGAATGCATCCTGCAGCTGGGTGTGAGGGGCCAGATGCTTGCTTGCTGATTTGGGATCTAGATCTGCAACTGATTCTTCAGACTCACTTGGGCTTAATTAGGAGCTGAGAGTATACACGGTCAAAGCTAAGCAGCTTTGCAGATGGACAGGTGCTGAACAGCACGGAGCCAGGAAAAACTTCGAAGTCCAGCAGTTGTACAGTAGCCAACGGCCTCCAGTCAGTTGTTTGAGATTAAGTATTAATAAACAGGAGCAGAAACTGGAGATGCTAATCATTCAGTGGGCTGTCAGCAAGTGCCATTTCAGATTCCTACTGCCTAATTTCTTGCAGACTGGTTTAGTTTTCTGTAAGTTTGAAGCATTTGGAGAAACAGAATGCATTGTTTCAGCAAGTTGTATGGATGTACCCTAAAAGGCTGCATATAGCGTAACTATGCTCATGACATCAGTACAAAATGTTATTACACCCTGTCCTCCTACGCCTAGTGTTGCAGCTTGTGAGAATCACAGTCTTGATCTGGACAGTAACGTTTTTATCCTACCTAAAAATTGTGCCTCTTACATGCTAGAAGATGTTATAGAAAGACATTAATGTTACAGTGGGTATTTACTGATAATGAGGGGAATGGGGCTGAAATTTTGTATTCCTTAGATTTGGTGGAGGAGAAACACTAGTATTATTAGCTACTCATCTCCTAAGAAATTGAGTCCTGATTTTTTTTTTTTTTAATTAAGGAAAAGGCTGTATTATCAAGGCGGCAATTCACCAGACAGTATTTCATTGACATGGTTCGACTGTTTCCCAAACCTAAGCCTGCGCCCCTGTCCTGAACGCCTTACTGACCGAGGGAGCGCTAACAACGACACGTAGTTAATGTTCCCTTTAAAAAATTAAGTAATGTTATCTTCTGGGGAGCCCCAAGGTCCCACTGCGGCCGACTGCCCCGGAGGGGACCTGCCCGCCCGGGCGGAGCGCGTTTGTCCCCCGGTGCTCCTCCTGCGCCCCGTCCCTCCAGGCCGCCGTGTTTCCTGCCCCGTTCCTGCCGGCCCCGGCCCCCGCCGGCGGGGCAGAGGCCCCGGGGGGGGGGGGGGCGGCGGCGGCGGCGGCGGCGGCGGCGGCGGCGGCGGCGGCGGCGGCGGCGGCGGCGGCGGCGGCGGCGGCGGCGGCGGCGGGAGGGCCCGGCCCCCCGCAGGGGCTGCCGCGGGGGCGGGGCGGGGCGGGCCAGCGAGTCCCTCCTGCCAATCAAGGCCGGTGCGGGCCCGTCACGTGCTGCCGCCGCCACCCAATAGGCGAAGGCGGCGCCTCTCGGGCCCGGATTCAAACGGTCGGCGGGCGCGGCGCGTGCGGCTGCCGGTTTCCGTGGAGACGGCGAGGCCCGACCGCGTCCATGGAGCCCAGGCTCGTCGGTCCCGGGCCCTACCGCGCCACCCGGCTGGTGAGTGCCCCTTTGGGCTGGGCTGCCCCCGCCCCGCCTTGGTCCCTTGTGTAGCCTCGCCTCGACCGGGGTGGGGTGGGGTGGGGTGGGGGGCCTCCGTGCCCGACGGCGGCTCTCTAGAGTCTCCCGGGTACCGACCGGTGGCCTTGAGGTAGTCTGGCCGCCTGGGCCTGCCCCGCTGGCCGGGCTTCTGCAGCCTGAGGGTCGAGAGCCGCTAGCCCGGGCGGGCCCTGGGCCCGTCCCAGGTAGCTGGTCCCCGGTCGGGATCCGGCGGGGCGGTCCCCAACCGCCGCCCGGGCGTCGGTACTCCCCACGCTCAGTCTGTGCGGGGCGGCTGGACCCGTGCGCCCTGCGGGATGGGGGCGGCGGCAGAGCCCTGTAGAGCGGGGCTTTAGTCCAGCCTTTTGCCAAGTTAAAAGCCAAGGGGAGGTTAAAGCTGAATCTGTAGAGCCGTAGGTAGTGTGGGGCTCTAGATCTTTCAGTTTCCTAAATCTGGGGTTTGTTCTTAGATCTCAATTGTTTAAAGCATAGTTTTAGGTTTTCGTGTGCTTATAAATGCAGATGGTCAAAAAAGGACATAGTTCTGCCTGCGGATCTGGCTGCATTCTGATCTCTCTTTGTACAACTAAAATGCTTCTAGAAGAAGAGCTCCCATAACGGTTTGCTTTGTTCTTCTTCGCTAGTGGAATGAGATAATAGAACTTTTTCGTGCTGGGATGCCATTACGGAAACATCGGTGTCGTTTCAAAAGCTACGAGCGTTGCTTCAAAGCCTCGGAAGCAGTGGACTGTTTACATGAACTGCTTGGCTCTAATCAAAACTTTGGCCCAGAAGTGACTCGCAATCAAACGGTTAAGCTGCTTAAAAAATTCCTGAAAAATCATGTTATTGAAGATATTAAAGGAAGATGGGGCAAAGAGGACTTTCAAGATGATGGCCATTTATACAGGTAAACCTATATATGATGACTGAAAAATTTTAGTTTTTGGAAACAGGGAGTAATAACTCTTGTGTAGTGGTCTTACAAATGTTTTTGTAGAATGCCTTTGAAAAGATACTAATGTGTCTTCCCTCCTCCTTCCCTTTAAAGACCTTATTTTCTCCAGTGATAGGCAACTGTCATGATTTAGTGTTTGGGTTGTTTGTTTTTTTTTTTTTTTCTTGTTTGTTTTTAAATATTTTTGAAGGGCACTTGTACTTGTTTGTGTTCTATGAACACTAACAAAAACTTTTGTACCTTTTACAAGGTAGTTAGTTCTGTTTGCTCTTGGTAGACATCAGGTTTGTCAGTGTTGGCATATGTATCAAGAAGACATTGATGGAAGTGAGGATGCCATTAAGCACCCAGCTCCCATTGTCCTCTCTCTCCCCCAACCCCCTGACTATTCTGGATGCTGTTTCCACTCCTAAGGGAAGAGAAAGGCCTTCTGAATTTAAAAGTCATTCATGATATAGAGCCTTTTTCTATGCTCCTTGGATTGTAGACTGAAATTGTCTTAAAAGAGACAAAGTTTCATTTGCTCATCCTCAAGGATGCTTGCTTACTCATCCCTGTTTAGCCTCTCAAATGGTTGCTTGTTAACAGAGGAAAAAAATTTTCTTCGTAATGAAAGCTTAGCTAGCATTACTGGAGGGGGTTCCTTGACCTCTTGTGACCTCAGTAAAGGTCTGGGTGTCCAGAATTTGTGGGTGCTGAATTTGTACCATATTGTAATGTCCTGTTCAGTGAAAAGGTAGTGTAACAATGACCATTCATTACCTTAAGTATGGATCTGTAACTTACATTGTGATGAGTCTTTTAAGGAAATGGGAGCTATCTTCACGCAGAGCAATAGGGAAAATAGGTCAGCAATAATGCTATGTTTCTACTTATTATATATATATTATTATACTTATTATATATATATATTATACAATTAAAGAAATTTTATGTATTAATTTTTTGTAATGGTTTCTTAATCTTGTCTTTGGAAAAACATATGTAATACTAATTTTCCACTTCATGTGGATGAAGTCAATTTTTCATTTTGCTCTATGATTTAACTAGTTTGTTTGTAGAGTGTGCCTAAGCTTTTTTGCTTTCCAGCTTGTACATCTATCCTGTAAGTGCAGTTGTTCGTTACTCTACTAATTTTATTTATTAACTTGGAATATTTTAAAAGTGAGAGGTATGTATGATTTAATTCTCTTATTTTGTCATAAACAAACTTGGGTCAAGATATTTTCTTATAAAAGAGCCACGGTTTACGTTAAACTTGTTGCAGTGCAGTGCAGTTCATTGCCAGTCAGATTGGATCAGATTTGTATTTAACTGTAGTAACAAATTAGCACCAATTCAACTTGTTCGTTATGATACTGTGTGATATTTTTCAGTAAAAGTGGTAGGTGGTTTTTAGCCTGCCTTCTGAAGGAAACAACACTGAATGCTACAGCTTCACTGCCAGATAAGTTAAATATTCAAACCAATTTCAATCAACTTTAATGGAAGAAATTTTAAATAATTTGGGAGGAATAAAAAAATGAATGTTCTCTCCAAACTGAGTTCCATGAAGGGAAATTCCATGTAACAATTAATCAAGGAAAATGTTAAATTTTAGAATTTGGGACTCAAATTCAAAGGACTTGTATCTGAAGATATTTTGGGAAGCTCACCCAAGAAAGTCTGTTGCTAAGTATAAAAAATGATATATGGCTCTGCAGCCTGTGAGCTGAAAAAGACCAAAGGCTGGGGAAGTGTGCTGAGGAGGTATCGTGTATGCTTGTCCTGTTCTTAAATTCTTCCCTTGCCATCTGCTTATGACTGCTATAGAAAGGCAAGACATTGGAATAGTTTACCTAGTCATCGACTAGTTCAGGTTGGAAAACAGGCATGGAAGACAAGAAGAGCTGCAGAGGATCTTAGGTCTCAACTTTGGCCTGGAGAAGGTTAAATGTATATGAGTAATGTGGAGTGGGTTTTTTACCTGTTTAAGTGGAGTTAGAAAAGCAGTTAGGTCCTGGTACAGCACGTGGTGGTAGGTGTGTTATTGGTTTGGTATGTTCCTAGCCCAGTCCTGCTCTGTCTATCCTTCTTAGGACAGCACTGCCTGCACAGTTTTTTTCACTGGTGCCATAGGTGTTAAGTAATTTGTCTCCTTTCTTTATGGGCATTGACTCTTTGTCAAGAGATTAAATATGCGTTCTGGTAACCACTGGTATTACACTATATCTCTTTGGTTTGGGTTTGTTGTGTTTGTGTGGCTGTGGTTTTTTGTTTGTTTGTTTTGCATTGGCATTGTGACACATTTGAATTATTTTGTTCTTTTCTCCTTTATATTTTCAGCCATGACTTCCCTGAGCTGCAGGCTGTGGCAAGCTGCAGGCTGTGGAATTTAGTTGGGTGAAATATTTCTGTGCTTTTCATTTTCTATGCACTCTGCCTAATGATCTGCTATTGGACAAGCGAGCTCGTTTGTTATAGCTATCTTAATGGTGTTCTTCACCTACCATTCAAAAGATAACTAAGTTACTAATTAAACGGGTTTTTTACTAAAACCACATACTTTTCATACATGTTTAATTGGAGCCAGATTTTTCCCACTGAGCTTGGTGCATAAATAAACTGTGTATGCTACTCGTGGTTTTGGTGTTCGGCTTTAAGTATTAAAACATGCTTTTCTCCTATTCATCGAGGGAAACATCGGTTTTTCAGCCCGCTTTTATTCATGTATTTAGTGTCCTGGCAGCTCCCTCTGGTGGACTTCCTAATGTTACGCTGTAAATACGTTTCCCACCGCGTTGATACAGGTAGCAGTACGAGTAGCTTTTAATTCCACTGACAGAGCTTACTCTGGAAACCTTGATATGCTTCATACCTTTTCTATACATTCCTGTGTTAATTTACTTTAGCTGTACACTGCGGTGCACAGTTGTGTCACTCATTAACATCGCATGTAAGTGTAGTTTTCCCCGCTCTTGTTCACTCCACAGACTATGCAAAAGAGATGTTGCTAACTGTTGATTTGCCTGAGAGTATTGGGCAAGTATTAAACATGAAGGTGAGAACTAGTGTGGCTTCTAAAAATAGCAAAGTCTGTGTGCTCTGACTTACTGTCTCAGTGTAGTCTGCAATAATAAATGAGAAGTTACAGCTTTGGAAGCTGTCAGGCTTTACATTTTATGGAATCTAAGCAATTGTATTAAAAGCAAAAGCATTGCTAGTAAACTTCTGGGAATTCAGCTGTGGTACTAGTTATACCATTGATACCAACATTAGTTGACCCTGTTCTCTATCCATTGCTGCGGACACAAACAGGTATCTCTGTTTCCTCCTTATATAAACTCCTAAAACTTGTGTTGCTGGTTGTAAACCATGCTAATCTTGACATGTCAACCTCGGAATGCTCCTCAGTTGCTAGCCTTAGGTAACATTATTCTGTTCATCATAAAATCGGAGGCTTTTCATTGTTTATCCAAAAACTTGGCTCTATTCAGATCTTGCTGTAATGCTACCTGAAAAAAGGAAATGCACCTCCTTTTTCTGCTTGTACGAATTAATTTATTTACTGGTTGGTTGAGAATCATGGCATCAAATAACATGAAGCTAAAAATTGTGAAGAACTGGAGGGGAAACAGGGAGCTGTTGAGAATACTGTCAGGTAAAGGAAAAAAGGCTGCAGATGTTTGAACATTAAACTCTAAGAAATAATGAATAGCTGAAAAATAGTTGAGAATACTCAACAGCTGAACATCTGCAATGTAATCTGGGTTACTTTTAAAAGGCAGAGTAAGTCTTGCAGGATTAGTGCAAGGTGCTTATTACTTCTCCTCAGGGTTTGTCTGAAGGAAGTGATACCTCCCTGAGTTGCAGATACTCTGTTGAAGAGCGCTGTGGATTATGGCAAATGGACTCACTGTGTGTGGCCAAAACCATAAAGTGTTTAACTGATGCAGTATAGCACTACTGGACTAACAAAACTGCAATACAAAACTAATTTAAAAACTAATTAAATGTTGTCACTGCCTTGAGAGGATAGGGTGAAATTTTAAAGAAAACTTGAGGATTTCTTGAGCATGAGAATATTTCTGGTAGGACATAAATGCATGCTATCCAGCTGTGTGAAAGCTCTTGTTGCATGGTCATAGACGTAACTGTCTTTTACATTCTGATTAAAAGAGTGAGTGAGGCTGAAGCAATTTCTAGAAGCATCAGGAATCTCAGCATCTAAAACCTAGGAGTGCAGGTAAACAAGATCTGATCTGGGCTAGTCTGATGATATGTTGCCATCAAACTGATTTGTCTTTCTCATGTGCTACCATTAACTCCTTTGTACATGCTTTGACCTAGGTTTAGCAGTAATTTGATACTGGTCAAGCTGGAGATATGACTGAGCTGAATGTGGTCTGGGATAGTTTGTTTTCCTTGTTTTCTGCAAGGGCTAGCTTAGGGTTTATTTCTGCTAATTTCTTCAAGGCACTTCTTGAAATGCCTTAAAAAGTGAATGATTTTCCTGCACAACCAGCTGGAAAAAGACTCCAGAAAACAACTGCAGGATATGTTCTTCGCCTAGAAAACACGTAAACGCAGAAGAACATGGTAATGTGGACAAAACCTTGTGTGGACACTTGCATGCACACTAATTAAATCCAAGTGTTAGTCACATGACTTAGTTATGTAGCTTTGCTTTAGGAGATGCATGCGAGCAGTGCACTTGACACAGGGAAAATCTACCTGCAGCTTTTTCAGCAGAATCAACATCTTCTAATGAAGACCTGAGTCAGTTGTGTGTGCATAGGCAGCTGGTGCTATTTGAGGTGCACTGGGTTATCAGACATTCACCCAAGGCTCAGCTGTGTCATGGGAGGTACTAAGGACCTGACCTGTTCTGGAGCAGCAGATGGAGGCCAAACAAGACACCTTAGGATGTTTGTGTCACTCAACACCAGTCTTCAGGCAACTAAGTCGCACTGTGACTGTCCAAGGCATTTGTTGTATTTTTGCATGTGAAGGCCTGCTACAGTTTTGCATTGGTAAAAATGGAATAGGGTAGAGTTCAAAGGCATTAAAAATATTCTCTAATTGTAGATTTCCTCCTTCCTCACCGCTGAAGCCATATCCAAAGAAACCTTCATGTGGAAAAGAAGTAATTAAATTTCCAGATTGGAATGAACCGAAGGCTGGCACTTCCCAAGAACACATCCCAGTGAAATCGGTCACAATGGTAAGACATACAGTTTTCATTTCCCCAGACATCAGCATATTTGGAAAGCAAAACTGAATTAATGATCTCTTTGTTGTGCGCAAAATATTTAATTAGAAAATTAAATGGGAAGTACTTTTATTTTAAACTTATGTGAAGTAAAGTTGTTCTTAACTATTTGCTGGGGATGCTGGCTTTGAGTGTTCTTTCTGCTACAGACTCTGATGTCCTGAGCATCCTAAGTTCAGCATGGCTGTATTTGCCAGTATGCTTGCATTCCAGTTTGCTCAGATTCCAATTCCATTTATCATACTACAAGACAAAATAGTTACTTTACTGTCACTTACACTGTAACTCTTATTCAGACACTTCATGTAGCAGAATATATACAGTATTACTCCCTTCCTAGCTGTTATGAGGTTGTTAGTGATTCAGTTTCCATTTTCATAAGGAATATGTTGTAGCTAAGGAGAAGTGGTCCTGGTTTCATTGTTGCCCTTTTGTGAGCTTGGAGAATCATCCTGCCCCATACTTACCTGGATTGATCCAGCCTTTGTAAAGTCATTGAAAAAACTGTTGCTTTTATTAGTAAACCAAAATTGTATCAACTCTTGCCACCTGAATGTCTTTAAAGCCTAGGCTTCTGGAGTTACAGAATCATAGACTTGTTTAGGTTGGAAAAGACCCTTAAGATCATCGAGTCCAACCATTAACCTAGCACTTCCAAGTCTACCAATAAACCATATCCCTCAGCACCACATCAACCTGTCTTTTAAACACCTTCAGGGACAGGGACTCAACCACTTCTCTGGGCAGCCTGGTCCAGTGCTTGACAACCCTTTTGGTGAAGACATTTTTCCTAATATCCAATCTAAATCTCCCCTGGTGCAACTTGAGGCCATTTTGTCTTGCCCTATTGCTTGTGACTTGGGAGAAGAGACCGACCCCCACCTGGCTACAACCTCTTTTCAGGTAGTTGTAGAGAGTGATAAGGTCTCCCCTGAGCCTCCTTTTCTTGAAGCTAAACACCCCAGTTCCCTCAGCTGCTCCTCATAAGACTTGTGCTCCAGACCCTTACGTATATTCTAAACCCTTCCTCTAGCTTATCTTGTATGTGAGCATTCTCGTATTTTGTGAACTCTTGGGGCTTCTTTGATAGTTCTGGCCTTTTTATTAATGCTTATCAGTGCAGGACACTAGCCTTGGATTTCTTGGTGATCGATAGTCTGTTTGGAAAAGTAGCTGCTACCATTTTGTTGGACATCTAGAGGTCCTGAATGAATGGTTATTCCGTATTTGTAATCCAATTACTTATATGCAGTTTGAGTGCACCTTTCATTTACAATAGGCTTCTGAAGAGGAAAAGCATGGTCCTTAGAACTTCAATATCAGGTAGAAGATTAAAAGGAAAGAAAGAAAAAATAGTGCCAAACACAACTAAAGAGAATAGAGTATTTTAGTTACTGAGCAAGCATCTGCT
Source organism: Nipponia nippon (assembly GCF_047370975.1). Lineage (NCBI taxonomy): Eukaryota > Metazoa > Chordata > Aves > Pelecaniformes > Threskiornithidae > Nipponia > Nipponia nippon. Next base: position 7,417,577 of record NW_028262337.1, on the reverse strand, counting down.
GCAGCTTTAACATGTTGCAGCCTCCAATTGTCTGCTCTAAATTTCCATCCAAGCATCCTGGCCTGATAAGAATTGGCAAAAGACTGCCTATCTGACTCAGATGCGACAGCATACAGTCTGGCATAGCTCAAAATTTTTCATTGGCAGTTTTGGTTAATACAGTGGACCATAAGTTGAAGTAACTGAGGCAAAGGAATAAGCTTCTTTCTGCTGTCTCTTTTATAGAAAGGTGTAGCTTCCACTGGAATGGTGAAGTAGACAGGTAGCTGAAAGTGGTGGCACCTTAAATTGCTCCACCATCAATCAGAGCACTTTTTGGCTGTCTGTGGATTGATGGGCATGGGTCTGTGTAGTGAAGTACTGATGTGGAACACCAGATACTAATTTCAGAAGGTGCTATAGATACTAATTTCAGAAGGTGCTGTTTGTTTCAAACTAGCGATAGTCTGGTGTCATGGAATGACAGATGATTAGTGCTTGGAGTAATTAAGTGCATTCCTGAAGTGCATTTTATGGTTTATTTGAGATCACAAGGAATACTGTTAATGTGTTTTAGGACTGCTCTGTGATGTAAATCAAAGAACTGGGAATGATTAGGAGTTTTGCCTTCAAAAGTACGCTGCTGGCACAAACTCTGTTGTATGTCTGTCCATTGACACATTGATAACAATCTTAGAATCGTAGAATCGTTAAGGTTGGAAAGGACCTCTGAGATCAAGTCCAACCATTAACCTAACTGCCTAGTCCACCTCTAAACCGCGTCCCTAAGCACCACATCCACACGTTTTTTGAATACTTCCAGGGACTGTGATTGTACCACTTCAAGTATTGAGCTTGGACGTGAATGTTGAATAAAGGAGAGTAGTCTCTTGCATTCTCTGCTTTACTTTATTCTGTTAAAATGGTGGACTAGATCTGATGGGTATCTTCAGCTGTAGCTATTTGCTTTTACTTTATTAATGTATAGAAACTTGTAATGAACTTAATGTTTAGTTTTGATCAGTACATGCTGAACAAGGATGAATATAAGTCTTTGACATCTCATATAATAATTCTCCAATAATTTTTCCTTAAGCAGTTCTTTAATCTTAGAGTGGCAGTTGAAAACAAGTGAGTTGAACTCATTTTAATCACGGAGAAGACCTGAACACAGGACTAGAGGCCATTGACCCCTGAAGTTTAATGGCTATTCTGACACACATAATTTTTCAGCTTTGGACAAGTTACGTAACTGAGAAAAGATGCTGCACATCCAGGATTTGCATCCTGGAGACTTTACTGGAATTTAGGAATATTTAAAATACTTGTAATAGGGAGCATGCTGTACTATAAATGTATTATACTGTTTAATACTTGAAAAGTCACCAGTCAATGGGGTGTGTTTCTTCTGATTTCAGAACTCTGAGATGTGGTACAAGCGACACAGTATAGCTATAGGGGAAGTACCGGCATGCAAACTTGTGTTCCGCAGAGAGCTAACACAAACAAATATAGAAGAAATATGGAAATCCATGACTATGTCACGGTGAGCATACTTGTGAGTCATTTGCTGTTAGAGTAAAACTGTGTAGTAGATAATAGTCTTGTCTGTCTTCTGGTAATGCTTGTAATTTCACCCACTCACCTTTCATCGCTGCTATCAAAGCCATACTGGCTAGACTAACTATACTGCTTGTTATTTGGCTAACGAATTCAGCAAATAAAGTTTGCAAAGAAACTTTATTGTGCTTAATACCTTTTGAATTTTTCTGTTGTGTTATACAAATCCTTTTGTTGTGTGGGCTTTGGCTTGTTTAATCACTTTTTTCCTCAGTCTTTCTCTTTTTTCTTGTTATGAAATAGAAGCACTTCTGTAGAAGTGCAGTACCATGAAACTTTTCAATTACAAGTACAATACTTCATATGAGATAAGAAATGGAGTAGCTAATTGACTGCAGAGGGCTTTAAGGTTCAGATATCCTTTACTATTTCCGAAAGGATTATCCTATGCAAAGTTAAAGGCGTTGCTTTAGACTGCAGGAGAAAAAAATGACATACATTAGCTATTTTTACAGCACAGTTGAAGCCTTGCTAATGATTACTTTAATCTAAACATAGCACATTATCTCCGTGTAATAAACTTGATGTTAAGGTGAGCAGCTCTGGTGCTGGCATGATCAGCAGCGGAGTGCTCCAGTGCGGCGCACAGTGGGGTTTCCTGAACCAGGGTAGACTCGGGGGCGCCAAGAGAGCCACCAGGAGCCTGCAGCTCATGAGACACTGGCTGATGAGACCTGGGTGTGGCCAGAGAGAGATATTCCTGGAACCGCACCCTACCTTCCCTGGGACAGGCCTGTCAGGCAGATAGGACACTTGATACAGTGGATTCCCTGTCCTCTCTCCACCTGGCTGTACACAGTGACTCAAGTGATAGGGGACAATGGCAACAAGTTCCTGCCTGGCGCAGCAAGCATGTCTCCTCTGTGGCTACGCCACCTTCCCAGGTGCCCTTGCATAATAGGTACGAGGCTCTGCAAGTGGAACAGAAAAATGATGAGGACAATGGTTCGTCTAGGTCATAGGTGTTACCAAGATTAAGTCAGCCTACACCCTGCATCAAAACCGCTTGTAAAAGAAAAAAACGCAGGTCATTATCATAGGAGACTCCCTTCTGAGGGGAACAGAAGGCCCAACATGCAGACCAGACCCTCTTCTTAGGGAAGTCTGCTGCCTCCCTGGGGCCCGGATTAAAGATGTGAAGAGGAAACTTCTACCCTGGTACAGCCCTCAGATCCATTATTGATTTTTTTTTCATGTTGGCAGTGATGAAGTTGCAATAGGAAGTCCAAGGGCAATCAAGAGAGACTTCAGGGTCTTGGGACGACTGGTCAAGGGATCAGGAGCACAAATAGTGTTCTCCTGTATCTTTCCAGTTGCAGGGAATGATGAGGGAAGAACCAGGATATAAACAGCCAATACCTGGCTCTGAGCCTGGTGTCACCAGCAGAATTTTGGGTTTTTTGATCGTGGGTCGGTCTACAAGACACCAGGCCTGCTGGCAACAGGCTGGGTACACCTGCCTCAAAGGGGGAAAAGGATCTTTGCACAGGAGTTAGCAGGGCTCATTGAAAGAGCTTTAAATGAGATTTGAGGGGGGAAGGGATAAAACCAGACTTGCTCAAGATAAGTCTGGGGGCTGCACACCAATGTTTGAGGGACGATATACAGCGAGGTCCTTCGGTCTGCTCCACAATGTGCTGAGTACACTGGAGAACATTTTAAACATATTTATACTAACACGTGTGGCATGAGGAATAAGAAAAAGGAGCTAGAAGCTTTGGCCCAGTCCCAGAGCTATGACATTGTTGGCATAAGTGAAACCTGGTGGGACGAGTTGTGTGACTGGGGTGCCATGATGGATGGTTATAGGCTCTTCAGGAGGTATAAGCAGGACACGTGAGGGTGGGGGAGTGGCATTGTATGTAAGGGAGGGGTTGGACTGTATGGCGCTTACAGTTGGCGACAGCATGGTTGAGAGCCTCTGGGTAAGGGTGAAGGGGAAAGCAAATAAAGTGGATATTGTTGTGGGAGTCAACTATTGACCACCCAGCCAGGGTGATGATACTGATGAATTATTCTACAAGGAATTAAGGGATGTCTCTAGATCAACCGCCCTTGTCCTTAATGGGTGATTTTGACTTCCCAGACATCAACTGGGAATATCACAGCAGACACAAACAAGTCCAGGAAATTCCTGAAGCATGTTGAAGATTACTTCTTGGTGCAGGTACTAAGGGAGCTGACTAGGAAAGGTGCCCTCCTAGGTTTTTTTTTTGTTGTTGTTTGTAAACAGAGAGGGACTCATGGGCGAAGTGGTGATTGGTGGCTGTCTTGGTCACAGTGACCATGAAATAGTTCAGTTTCAAATTGTTGGTGATAGGAGAAAAACTGCCAGCAAAACATCAACCCTGGATATGGGAAGAGCAGACTTTGGGCTGCTGAAGGAGTTACTTAGGCACATCCCCTGGGAATCTGCTTTTGAAGGTGTTGGGGTCCATGAATGCTGGTCACTTTTTAAGAGCCATCTCTTAAGAGCGCAGGAGCAGGCAATTCCAAAGTGTTGGAAGTCAAGCAAGTGGGGCAGAAGGCTGGCTTGGCTGAGTATAGATCATCATCTAGAACTTAGGAGGAAAAGGAAAATGTATGGACTTTGGAAGCAAGGACAGGCAACACAGGAGGATTACAGAGATGCTGCTGTTCACCACAGTAGGGAGAAAAATTGTGCAGCCAAAGCTCTATTAGAGCTCAAGCTGGCCAGTACTGTGAAGGACAACAAAAAGGGCTTTTAAAAATATGTTAATAGTGAAAGGAGAATCAGAGATAACATCAGTCCATTGCTTGATGAAGTCAGTCACCTCGCAAGTAGGGATGTAGACAAAGCAGAGACTTGTAATGCCTTCTTTGCCTCTGTCTTCAACACCGGTGATGAGCCCTGTATTGGAAAACCATGACTGGGGAGATGATAAATTCCCAGCTGACCCTGAACTTGTTCAAGACTTGCTGCTCCAGCTGGATGTGCATAGCTACACAGCTAGAGAAGTCCATAATGTGTTGGGTGAGCAATTGGCTGATGGGTTGGGCTCAAAGGGTTATAGTAAATGTGGTTACATCAGGCTGGCAGCCAGTCACCACTGGGGTTCCCCAGGGCTCAATTTTAGGGCCAGTGCTCTTTAATGTGTTTATAAATGATCTGGATGCAGGAATCAAATGTACATTAAGTAAGTTTGCTGATGATACTAAATTAGAGGAGCTGTGGACTCCCTTGAGGGTAGAGAGGGCTTATGGTGAGATCTGGACAATCACCAACTGTATGAAATTTAATAAGAGCAAGTGCTGGATTCTCTGTTTAGGACTGGGTAATCCTGGTTATACATACAAAATGGGGAATGAGAGACTGGAGAGCAGCCCTGTGGAAAGAGATCTGGGGGTTTGGGTTGATGGCAAGTTGAATATGAGTCAACAGCGTGCCCTGGCAGCCAAAAGGGCCAACCATGTGCTGGAGTGCATCAAGCACAGCACAGCCAGCTGGTCGAGGGAAGTGATTGTCCTGCTCTACACTGCACAGGTGTGGCCCCACCTGGAGTACAGTGTGCGGTTTTGGGCAGCGCAATATAAGAAGGACATCAAATTATTAGAGTGTGTCCAGAGGAGGGCGACCAAGATGGTGAAAGGTCTCTTAAGGGCAAGACTTAGGAGGAGTGGCTGAGGTCACTTGGTTTGCTCAGCTTGGAGAAGAGAAGGCTGAGGGGGTGACCTCGTTGCAGTCTACAAATTCCTCATGGAGGGCAGTGGAGGGGGAGGTGCTGATCTCTTCTCTCTGGTGATCAGTGATAGGACACAAGGAGATGGGATGAAGCTACATCAGGGGAAGTTCAGGTTGGGCATTAAGAGAAGGTTCTTCACTGAGAGGGTGGTTGGTCACTGGAACAGGCTCCCCAGGGAAGTGGTCATGGCACCAAGCCTGTCAGAGTTCAAGGAGTGTCTGGATGAGACTCTTAGTTGTATGGTTTAGTTTTAGGTAGTCCTGCAAGGAGCAGGGAGTTGGACTTTGATCCTCATAAGTCCCTTCCAACTTGAGATATTCTGTGAAATGGAGAGGTCTCTTTTTCAGAATCGTATCTATCCTACTACTACATTTGCCTTTTTCAGATTAGATCATGTATGAACTATGTGTTTATGTATTTTTACAGATTACAAAAGGTCTTGGGTTTGGATTCTCTGGATGAAGTCTTAGACACAAAACTTGTGAATTCAAAGCATATAGTCCAAAATGTATACAATGTCAATAAGCAAGGTATTGTCACTTTAGAAGACAAATCAAGTGAGTATTTTAGAAGTTTTCATCTAACTTTTTTATATTGTAGTTTACTGGTATAAAAAAAAAGTATTAGTTCTAATCTATACTAACATGTAGCATCTTTATACTTGTATGACCACATCTATACTAGAGTTTTTAACAAGTACGCCATTGTTGTCCTCTGACATCCCAGTAGTAAGAATCAGTGTTTATTCCATATTTACTCTCTTAAACGTATTCCTGCTTTAGCAGGGTTGAAAGATGAAGGTGAAATAGCAGCAACTTTTCATTTATAAAGATACTATTCATTATTCATTTATAAGGATATTATTCATTTATAAGGATATTATTCACTTCAAGTTGTCTTTGTCAGCTTAGCCCTTAACTGCCTGAAGTGGAATGTTTACATGAGGGAAATGTGTATTAAATATTGGGAAAGAATCAAAATGTACACTGAGAGATCCTTAACATTTCTCAGTTTTGAGTTTTCAGTCAATGTGTTTTGAAACTAGTACTGAGTTTAAAGCTGCTTTGCACATCAGGGAGAGAGTAAAGCATCTTTGCTGCTGTGATATATATTATTATTACCACCATGTTTTCAACAAGATTTGTAAAGAAGTAAAATATGAGATTGGAACCTGGTTTGGTTTGTGAATGAAACCTCCTCCAGAGCATATACATGTTAATTTTAAAGACAATTGGAGCACCTCAAGATACTAACTTCCTCCTTGCAGAAATGACAGAACTGAATGTATGAGTGCTTTTCATCATCTTCAGTGCAAAGAAAATGCTTCACTGTAAGGCACTAGTGAAGCTGTAGCTTGAACTAGTTTGGCTGATTTTTGCAGGGCAGGTTAAGGATTTGCGATATGATCCATTTTGCTGATTGAGTTGTAAGAGCAGTAGGCATAACTGGTTGATACTGAGTACTGGAGGTACTAAAGTATAGATGTAATTCAAGCTAGATCTTACATTAAGGTATAGCCTGCCTTTGCGATCAGTTGATCTACTGTATAGGAGGAACTTCTTTAAGAATTTTCAGCTTCACTTTTATCTTACAGTTTAACATCTTTCTCAGTTTTTTTTCTCTTTTTAATTTCTGTCTCTTTCTCCACTATGTAGAGGAACTACCTCACTGGATATTATCAGCAATGAAATGTCTAGCAAATTGTAAGTAAATTCAGGAGGGGGGAAAAAAAACCAAAACCAACAAACAACCACCCACCCCCATAAAAATCAATTGAACTGACTGTGCCTTTACCTCTTTATCAAATCCTGTTCATATTGACAGTCAATATTTTTTCTGATCATTGCCTTAAACAAAGTTGGAAAAGATCAGCCAGCATATATACTCCTGCCAGTGCAGCTTATTTCAATGAAATGTATAAAGGTTTTATTTATTCATATTTTTCCTTTACTATGTGTTTTCACTAGACCTATTGGAAATAGAGCAATTCAACAGATCAATACAATTTCACTTATATTTTGAAGAATGAGTCTAAGTTTTGTTTTATTTTTCTACTTGACATTGCTTTTTTATTGGCTAGAATGAAAACTAGTAATCTCATTGGTGGCTGCAAATTAATTTTCTCTCTCTTCCCCTGCCTCCCCCCCTTCTCTTTGTAGGGCCCAGCTGCTCAGATTTGAAGCAGCCTACATACTCAGGATTTGAAAGAGATGTCTTCAAAACTATAGTGGACTACTTTGGCCAGATAAAAGAACCTCTTCTCACATTTAATTTTTTTGATGTTTTTGTTAGTGTGTTAGGTAAGTAGTTTGGGATGTAATGAAAAAATAATTCTTTTGAATTAACTTCCTGGAATTAACTTACCATATTCAAATACTATCACAGCTCATTTCTTTAGGACCTGTCCTGTCCATTCTACATAGAGAACAGTTTAAATTTATTTCATATCATAAGGCCGTTTTATTCTTGTGTCTTTTTGATCACATTACTTCAAAAGTCTTCCATTGCTTGTCTTTATGATTTTTAAAGGCCTCTGTTCATTGCTTAGCACTGCCACACCTAACAGATGGATTTTAACATATTTTTCTTTTTTTACAAATGCTTAAGCATCTTAAAAACTCGCATAAGCTTTTAGAAATTGCTTGAATCAAGTCTAGATTAAAAAGGATTAGGGCTGTAAGGACTGTTTTTAACCCTGGCAATACGATACCTGAAGAAAATTGAAATCCTTCATTGCTTAAACTTAGAATAGGCATTAGCTAATCTAGTGCTTTAAAGAAACACTCGTTTAATTATTAATTATAACTTTTTAAGGGTTCACACTATATCAAATTCACCTATCCTGTAGCTATAGATGGCCCACTGAAAGACAGTAAATGTGAAAATATTTGATTACATTTTATGCTTCTATTTCTGAAAAGAACTGAGTTGAAAAGTAAGCATGTTTTACTGAGCTTCTTTAAGTGGGAACAACATTACTTTTAATAAACTATTGAGATGAAAAAGGAATTCAGAATAACACTTTTATTTCTGGAATTTAGTATTTTTACATTTTGTTAGTTGACAATCTTGCTTCAACCTAAATATAGTTCTTTTTCTGACTTTTTTCTTAGATCGTAGATATTCTTGATAATATCTTTAAAAATTCTCCCTCTTCTTTCATACTCTTTCTTTTTGCTTTTCCATTGCATTTCACATCTTTCCGGTTTCAAGAGTTTTATTTCACAGTATTTCACAGATGCAAAAATGAGAAGAAAGAATTCATGCCAATGTTTATGTGGAAATGAAAGGAAACTGCGCTGTTTCAAGAAGTCAAAAAATCATTTTGTGATCTCTTTCACAAGAAATGAGATATTAATACGGAAACCTTTGTTACTAACAAAAATAGATTTACACAAAAAAAATCATGGGAATACAGGCTTTCAAGAACTACTTAGTTTGTTTTCCATCTTCATACCTACACAGTTTACTTTAAAGTACTGGCAGTATATGTTTGAAAATGTGTCATGTTTCTCTAGAAGTCTTGCCTAAACAGCCTTCTCCAGACACCTAACACAGGTATTTGAATGATTAAAAAGCTGCATTTGGCCTTAATGGGATGATTTGGGGTACCTGAGTTAGGCACCCTCACTAAGAGATGATCCCCAGGTGTCTCTTCTACTTTTTTTATAATTCAAGACTATGCTCCCTATCTAGCCTGTAGAGAGAGTTCAAGAAGACAAATCAGCATACCTGTGGTGAAGCCTAACTTTCTTTTTTGTGCTCAAAACTACTTAGAACCAGTAGTAAGAAAATAAACAAGCAAATATAAGGCAGAGATGCCTGATCTGTAATGTCAGTAACAAAGTCTTCTCTAACCACTCAGACTCTCTTCTGAGATTTGATCTGTGATTCTTGGGGGTGGGGGGGAGGGGGAGGAGGAAGGGATTTTTAGGGTGTTCAGCTGAGAGAGAAAGGGGAAGTTTTGGGTTCTGCTCAATACGTAATAAAGTCTTAACAATGAGGCTAATGTACAGACCTGCCTAAGCTATAGGTAAATGCACACTCCATAGAATACTATTTTGTAATAAGTGTCAATGCTAGTACTGAATGCTGCCTGTGAAGCAGTTAATTGCTTAGCAAATTGTGCATTTACAAAGCATGGAAAAGCAGATCCATGTCTGCAGTTGCATTTCTGTGTTTTTTTTAAAGGAGTGTGGCTTGCTATATTGGCAATAATTCTTAATCTTAAGACATTTATAACCAAGATTTCAGTCTTTGAGCCTTTGACTTTTTGTATTGCTACTCTCAGGGAATTACAACCATTCCACAGTGATTATAGGACTTCTTTCTTCCTTCAGTGGATAAGCTTTCTGTTTAGTGGAAGACTTCATGAAATAGCAAAGGAAGTGTTATCAGATGATATTTTTAGTCATTTGAGGCAGTCATGATGTGATTTGTATGTGTCTAAAAGCTACATCTTAAAACCTGAGAAATATTTGCAGAAATCGTAGGTGCCTTGTGTAACCATATCAAGATACCTCACTTGCTTCTGTTTTCAAATGAAGACTGTCTAGAGCACTTCTCTTCTAAGAGGCTGGCTGAAATTAGTTTTAAGAATACCTAAAAAAAAAAAAAATAGGACTAAGGTGTCAGTAATCATCAGATATTTTACTAACTTGTTCGGACTAAACTTGCTCTTTGCCCAGATTATAATGATTCTTTACTTTACGTACAAATCTCACTAAGGTTAACTATTATTTCTCAGGGCTTCTTCTAAACATATGCACTAGTGTGCCTGCAAAATCTTCCTTTGAAATTAGAAAAAGCTTTGCTTTGAAAATGAAATTAACTACAGTGCTTTACCACTGTTTTCTTGGAGTACTGTCCATTTTGGCTGCCCTACCTACTACTGCACACTTCTTTTTTTAATAACAAACAACTACTTTTTACACAGTGTGGAATTGACTGTCATGGTGGATGAGGGGACAGCAGTGGATGCTGTTTATGCTGACTGGAGTAAAACTTTCAACAGTGTCTCCCATCACATCCTTATAGGCAAACTGATGAAGTACAGGCTAGAAGTGGATAGTGAGGTAGACCAGAAATTGGCTGAATTGCTGGGCTCAGAGGGTTGTGATCAGTGGCACAAAGTCAAACTGGGGGTCAATCAGTAGGGAGTACCCCAGGGCCGATAATGGGCCAGTAGTCGTTAACACTTCATTAATGACCTGGATGACAGGACACTCTGAACAAGGACAGAGCGCCCTAAACAAGTGTGCAGATAATACAAAATGAAGGAAGAGCAGTTAATGTAGCAGAGGGTTGTACTGCCATGCAGAGGGACCTTGACAGGCTGGAGAAATAGTCAAACAGGAATCTCGTAATGTTCAACAAAGGGAAAAGCCAAGTCTTCTCCTGGGCAGGAATAACCCCATGCACCAGTGCATGCTGGGGGTGACTGATTTGAAAGCAGCTTTACTGAGAAGGACTTGGCAGTACTGGTGGGCACTAATGTGACCGTGAGCCAGCAGTGTGACCCTGTGGCAAAGAAGACCAGCAGCATCCTTAGCTGCATTAAGACCATTGCCAGCAGGTTGAGGGAGATCTTTCCTCAGCACTAGTCAGTGAGTCCAGTGGAGGGCCACAAAAATTAAGGGCATCTGTCCTATGGGGAGAGGCTGAGAGCAGGGCCTGTTTAGCCCAGAGAGGAGAAGGGTCAGGGAGGATCTTATTAATGTGTATAAAAGAGTGATGTGGGAGGGGTAAAGAAGAGGGAGCCGGACTTCTATCAGTGATATCCAATACAGGACAAGATGCAACGGGTACGAACAGAAATACAGGAAACTTCATTTATACACAGGAAAATAGCTTTTTTTAATTGGAAGGTGGTCAAACACTGGAAGAGGATGTCCAGAGAGGCTGTGGAATCTCCATTTTTGGAGATATTCAAAACCTGACTGGATATAGTCCTGGGCATCTTCCTGTAGATGACCCTGCTTTGAGCAGGGAGAGAGGTCTAGCTAATATGCAGAGATCCCTTCCAACCTCTATAATCCTATGGAAAAAAGAGAAATGTCTCTCTTTGTTGGTCTTCCTTGTTCCTTTTTTAAGAGAAATTACTGTTAGACTTCAGTCATGCAGGTATTTTGCTCCTGACTTCTGTTTTGTTCTGATACTAGTGCTATTCAGGCAAATGTACAGTAGATGCTTCCTTTACTGAGCCTTAGAAACCCAAAAGAGGATGGTGAGACCTATTTAGAGGTACCTAAACTACTATCAAATTCTACTCTGCCTGTCCAGTCTTCAAATATCTCCGTCATGCTCACATTCTGTATTTTCTCAAGAGTTCGTAAGTAGAATTAGTCATAGATTTAACTTCTGTTGGTGTGAGGGACATGTCAGTATTGTCATAGCTGTCATTGATGCATAAGCATGGTTTTTTTTAAATTCTGATTCTTGCCTTAGACTTAACTTTATGTGGTTGCTACATCTGTGCATACATCTCAGTTGTGTTTTGAGCTGACGGTTATAAAAGAGCAAAGGATGAACAAAAACATTGTAGTTTTTCATGTCTACTAATATCTAGAGTTGTTGGTTATGGTTATTAACATCTCCCAACGCATCAGAAGGAAATCTTGTAAATACTTAAACAAGGTGCCCAGTTCTAGTAGAATCATAGAATGTCCTGAGTTGGAAGGGACCCACAAGGATCACTGAGTCCAACTCCTGTCCCTGCATAGGACAACCCCAAAATTCACACCATATGTCTGAGGGCATTGTCCAAATGCTTCTTCAATATTGTCAGGCTTGGCGCCGTGACGACCTCCCAGGGGAGCCTGTTCCAGTGCTCCACCACCCTCTGCGTGAAGAACCTGTTCCTGTCCAACCTAACCCTCCCCTGGCACATCTTCCTGCCGTTCCCTTTGGTTCTATCATTGGTCGCCAGGGAGAAGAGATCAGCGCCTGCCCCTCCTCTTCCCCTTGTGAGGAAGCTGTAGACCATGATGAGGTCTCCCCTCAGTCTCCTCTTCTCCAGGCTGAAGTAGTAGTCTAATTCTAGGGATATCTTCCTAGACTCTTTGAGAAGTGGACTTCTAAGGAAGTCTTGAATGAGTAGGAAAGGAATTTGGGGAGACAGATTTAGAAATGTTATGTTAAATGTTACAGAAATATATAATTGAGAAATGTTGCTCAATCTCCTGATCTTGTATAAACCAGGTCTGCTGCAAAAACACAACAAGGCTGTAGAAGCTCTTCAGATATCTTGTCTCCTGCTGCCACCAGAAAATCGGAAAAGACTACAGCTGTTGGTGAGGATGATGGCAAGAATTAGCTTTAACAAGGATTTGCCACCTCTTTCTGAATCAGTGAGGACCAGAACCTTGGTACGTATGGTGTAAGGCAAAGGTCTAGACAAAGCTTTTGGAGTAGAACAGATAAAAGATTCTTACTGGAGAGCATATACAAAATACAGTTTGCTTGTCTGAAGAACAGTTTGTCTATTCTAGCTATGTGGAAAGCTAGTCTACATTTTAATAAATTGGGATTTCTTGGTAAATTGTAAGCAAATGAAGAATTTGCTCGGAATTTGGAGATTTCCTTATCTGTCAAAGTTAAATCACCACTGATTTCACTATTGAGTAAAAAAAAAAAAAATGAAATACAGTAGATGAGGTCTCTGGTGTTCTTTATGACTGCAGACAGTGTGGGAGAAAGAGATTGCCTGTTTCAGTGATAGTTAGAAATATGTAGCTGAATGTTTTGATTTACCTGTTTTCAGCCATAAAAAAAAAATTCCTAACAGTTTATTTCATCATTTATTTCACCATTTTTTTCATCATTTAACTATAGGAATCTCTGAAAGTAATTTTAATCAGATTTTGACAAAGTCCTAGTTTTTGCTAATGCTCTTTCTGTAGGGCTACTTGTAGAGTTATCACTGATATTTGTAGCAGCATGTTATTCCAAAGTTATTAGGCATAACTTAGCAGTTCCTGCTGGCTAAGAACATGTATTTCTTTTGGTTAATTTTCACATCTTTTGCAATAAGGGCAACAGAAAACTCAGCTGTATATCTGCTTCATAAAAATCCTATAGTGGCATGCATAAATCTAAATTTGTTCCATAGCAATTAAGTTTTTAATTAACTATGAATAGTATTTGATTAAAATAATTACATTTTTGACTGCTAAGGTTATAATTTAATTAACTGTAAATGGTCTTTGATTAAAATAATTATGTTGTAATCTAAATGTTATTTTTAGAAGTGAATCCTTTACAGTCCAAGTATTTTGTACTAAGTTTTAATTCAGCAGTGTAGCCTATGGTCCGTGAGAGAAAACCTTGATTGCCTTCTGTGCTTCTAATGTTAGAAGTGACTGGTGCAAAGACAGAAAACTCTTGTAATTCAGTGCTTGAGCATGAGACTACATGAAGTGAGTGAGACCGGAAATTTGGTTTGATGATTTCAAAATAATGGTATTAGGTTTTCCCTCTGGTGCCTAACCTCTATAAAAATCCTGTGTTATTTCTCAAATCTCTGAAATATTTGTGCCCTGTTTAACTGGAAAGGCCATGTGAAGTGGCTATTTGACAAAATCTTGAGAATAAAATGGAATTCAGGCATTCTAAGTCTAAAGTCAGGGTCAGATTATGTATATGAGGCAAGAGCCATCTTTAGTTCACTTGGACAATGTCACTGTACGTAATACTTTTTTTTTATATTGATGTGTTGGAAGTATGGTAAGTATTGTGCTGTTAAAATCTTTTTTTTTCTAAAAGATCACTTTTTAAAATACTGTCTGATTCCCCACCCCTCACCACCAAACAGAAAAATAGACAATAATGATGTGGGTTTTTTTCTTTCCCAGATGGTTCAGGCATTTTCGCGTTGTATTCTCTGCTCAAAGGATGAAATGGACTTGGATGAACTTCTTGCTGCTAAACTAGTATCTTTTCTCATGGACAATTATCAAGAGATCTTAAGTGTTCCTTCTGCCTTAAAATGTTCTATAGAGGAACATGTTGTACATCTCCAGAGAGTTCAAGTAGGTATCTAGTGAAAAAAGCCTCTTATGTCTCTGTGCTTCTAGGTCAGATTTATCCTTTCTGCTCCAAAGTTCAACAGTTCTTAAAGACTTTTTTCTGTCTCTCCTAGCTTAGGAAGAGCTAATTAATTTTGATTCCTGATATTCATCCCTAACTATGTATTTAAATGAAACTAAGCAGATCTTGAATGGTTTAGAGACAAGAACTCTAAAATATGTTTTCCTATTGGTTAGCGCTATCTTTTCCACAGAATGGGCAAACTGGTAGTAGTGAGGTAGTGAGGAAAACTGAATGGTTAAAAGGTGTTTTCACTGATGTTCTGATTTTCTTTTAGAGCCACCCTTACTTGCTCAGCTTTTTTATAACTCTTTCTGTTTCCTAATACCATATTTTGTTTTGTTCAAAGATGCTTTTTAGTTCTTCCTTCTTTAATTTCTACTGAAAAAGTAACTTTTAACTTATTCCAAGAGTTAAACAGACTTCCTTTGTGTCATGTTTTTTGACTTACTAGAACTCACTCAATTAGTGCAGGAAATAGGAGGTACAATTTAATGTCTTTATTCCATATCTTCTTGACTTAATGACTTTAGGTGGTCAATTTGATTAAGCTAGTTTTTGCAAATATATTGTAGAAAACATAGCTGCTGGGTTTTTTGTTTTTTTTTGTTTTTTTACTCTTCAGATAAAATATGCTGGAGCTGATACTGATGCAACTTTTCCTCCTCCATCATTTTGTCACCAAATCAGTACAGATGAATTTGAATACCAAAGGGCAACTGGCTTTCAAGAACCTCTAGCAGCTTTATTGGAAGAAATTGCAATGAATAAAGAAATATCTTCGAAAGATAAGAAGAAGAAGCTCAAGCAAGTAAATAAAAATTCCTCCAGTGTCTTTAATTTTAACTTAAAAAGCTTTGTCAAGTCTTAGACATGTAGTCCTCTAGAGAAATACTGAGATTTAAAATAGTAGGTACTCTTGGGGATTTCAAACTTTTAAATCATTTAGCATAGCAGTACTGTGATGAATCAAGATATATTAGAAAATATCACCTAATTTTCTATATAGAGGTATAGAAAGTCCATTAGAAAAATAATAATTTTCCTGCTCCAGAGATGGAGGTTGCACTTTAATAGTTTTTTTATATTACAAGTTTGAGTGAATTCTTCATTTAAATTGATGTATTTTTCTAGTTTCAGAAATCTTACCCTGAAGTGTATAGAGTACGATTTCCTACCCCTGAAAGTGAAGCGGTGCTATTTCCAGAAAAAACTAAACAGAAACCACCAATACTGATGTGGGCCTTAAAAAAGCCTTTTCAACCATTTCACAGAACCAGAAGCTTTCGGATGTAAATGGTTTGAAATACATCAATGCACTGAGTCAGAGCATATTATCAATGGATCTTGCGCAAAAGGAGTCTTAAGCAGCATGTAGTTATTCAAAAAACACTGGAGATACTGCCGAGATGGTAGAAAAGGTCAAAAGAAGATGAAAGTATTGAGGTGTTAGAAATGTGAGCCATTATCAGTATTTCTGTTAATAATTTTTTTTAAAGTGTCTGTTTTTTTAAAAAAAAAAAAACCAATAAAAAACAAACCCCAACAAACTCAAGGTGATTAATCTACATGGGTGATAAAAGTACACTTGCTGTGGTTTGATTTGACTATTTCAAGGTCTAAATGTAGTTGTGTGTAATGTATTGTTGGTAACTAGTCAACAGCTTTTTTTTTTTCACTGAAAATGAGTCTGTTGTGTAAACTAGGCTGTGTTTGTTAACATATAGCTTGAGAAATTAATTTGCTGTACATGCTTGAATAAGTATGAAACACTGGATTTTGTTTTGCTGTTGTACACCTCAGTGTTCTTGATATGTAAGATCTATTTTGGAAAACTGTAAAAACTCATTCTTAATTTTCCAATTCATATGATGCATTACAGCTTGAGTCAACTCCTGTTGAAATTCCATTAACTTCTGTAGTGCTGACCCATTCTTTTAAGCAACCCAGTCTTTTAAGTCTTTTCCCATATGCTCTTACTAAATCTTGCCATACAAAATTGGATGCTTGACCACAGAACATAATTTATCAGAAAAACCCGAAGCCTTGCATTTGCTCTGGAAATGGAATTCAAATATTGAAGTGACATTGAAGCATACATGCCTTTAATGATTTCATTTGGTTTGCATTATGAAATCTACTGTACCTGAAACTTGACTGTGCATATAACATACTTGATTCTGACAGCACTTTTGAGCTATTAAAGCATTACCTTTTTCTGATATTTACTTACAGTGGTGATTTCACGTTATCCATTAGAGACGTAAAGAGCAGTATTTCGTATGTTATTGAATATCAGAGACAGATGACATCTTGACAGATTTCTGTCTGACATTTTAGTAAGCAACATGGTGACCATCCTGTAATGCAACATTGACAGTATTTTCACTTTGCTAACTTACCAGTCAATAAGCTTTAAGACGTACATTGCAAGGTTGTTGGTTTAATAGATTGGAATATTTCTTGGGCAATGTGATTTTTGAACAGTACATGTTTCCATGGTCTGTTTTCACACATCAGTTATACTTGGACATCATATCAATGATCTTTTTCTTAAGCAAAAATGATACAAAAGGGTACACTTTACAAATAATAAGGAAATATTAAAATTAATATTAAAAGTAGTCTGAGGCTATTTCTCACCTTTTTGTACTAGGCCTTCAAGCGTGACTTAACCTTTTTAGATGTGTCATAGTATTCTGTGTATGCTTATGTGCAGTAAAACTTTGACTATGTACTCTCACATAATAATTTGGTTACAGCACTAATCCAGGAAGTATAATACTGAGTGAGGCTAGTTGGAAAGCAAGTCTTGCATAAAAGTAGAAACCCACCCTAAGTGATCTCTGACATCAGTTCCTAAATTGCAAAACAGATATAGAAGCCAATCTACGTGCCATTGGAATTAATCTCACTGCTTGCCAATAAGCTTTCTACTGTCATGTTGAATCTTTTACCTATTGTTACTTTCAAAAAAAAAAATCTGTATTTTAATCAGTAATTAGAGTTTACTCATTAGTTTCCATGAGGAGAAGTTGAAGATGTGTCATATGTTTCTATGGATCAATTGCACTTTTGTTTCAGAGAATTATTTCCTCGACCGTGGTAAAAACAAACTAAACAAGTCCATCTGTTCACAACTCCCAAGCCTGCAAAAAATACCACGACAAAATGTCCTCTAAAATCTTGAAGGGACTGTGGGGAGGGAACTTCATCTGAGATAATCTCACAGACTGAATTTTAACGGTTGTCCTATCTTGGGAGACCCTTAAGAAAGCTTATCTTAGTAACAGAAGGTATGTGACTATGGTCACTGCTTACAGCTCTTCCTTGTCTCATAACTGAACCAGCTGACAAACTGAACCAAGACAAATATGGTATGAACACAAAAGTAAGTTTGCCTATTCCTTTCAGGGTGTAGGTTAGAAAAAGAAAGCTTGAAAGCTACTTCAGAGAAGGCTGTGGGCTTGATGAAGTGTCTTAGAAGAAAACACAGGTTCTGTATCCCTAAGCTATAGTCAATAGAAACTTCAGTGTTGATATTAA
Organism: Nipponia nippon; assembly: GCF_047370975.1. NCBI lineage: Eukaryota > Metazoa > Chordata > Aves > Pelecaniformes > Threskiornithidae > Nipponia > Nipponia nippon. Next base: position 7,399,641 of record NW_028262337.1, on the reverse strand, counting down.
CTTTCTCAGGAATTTAACCTTTACTTCTGTGTTAAAGCCATGCAGTGTATTGATGTTGCCAAGACTGACCAACATGGACTCTACCGGGTTTATTTCCCTTGAACTGTGAGGACCATAAGCCAAACATTCTTTTGCTTAACCTAGTGGCTATTTTGTGAAGAGGGTCCCTAAATGCAGTACTAGCTGACATTCTTTTAAAGTACCCCAGGTAGAAGACTCAATACAGGTAGAAGATGTTTCAGCTGCTTTTTCAGTCTGCTTAGACCAATGTTTGTTATCTAAGGAGCATCTGAAATATCCACCTGTAAGTAAGAGCTATTTCTTGCTAAATTTGGACGATGCTATTTAACTCTTTAGTACTGAAACTTCTAGTGTAATGCCATTAACTGTCATCGTACTGTTAGGCTTTTTGGTCAAGATCTTTGAGTAGAAAATTCTATTGTGAGGGTTTTGTTTGTTTTTGTGGTGTTTGGGGTTTTTGTTGTTGTTTTTTTCTTTGCTAAGTTCTTTGCCCGCAGAAAAGCAATTTCTTTTCCCTCACTCCCCACCCCACCTTGAGCATAACCTGTCTCCTGACCTATTGGTTCCTAGTGACACATCTGTGACAGCTTTGCTCCAGCATTTCCTGGAAGAGGGAAGAAGAGTATTTATCTACCTTTCTTAGTAAGCGAGCAGAGTCTTTGCTTAACATTGCGCTCTCTTGCTGATTGTTGCATTGCTTTCTTTTCTTACACAAACACAGCTTGCTCCAGCTCCTAAATTAACAGTCATCTGGAAAACCTTTCGGTTCACACGTTTCTGTTTCTGCTCTAGTCCTCTGATGTTCTTTGAGTAATAGCTTCCATTGTTAGTTGCTAATACATACAGATTATTTAATTGCTCATATTTTGTATGAAGTCTGTTTAACTCACCTAATTTACCAAGATTGTGATGTCAGCTGTTTACGGTTATGACTACAGAGAATGATTGATGTTATTTTCTGAAACTGTTTTCAGATGTTACTTCACCTCATATCGGAGGAATCTTAGGCAAAATCTGGGTGATCTCATCTTCTCATTCTAGTAAGTGGAAACAACAACTAAAGTGAAGAAGGTAGTATGTTAACATACTACACTTTTTAAGCTATTGCTGTGATATGCCAGAGCTTTTTCTTCCCTCTTTTCTAAAAAGATGTTTTACATTGTAAGAGCATCTCTTTCTTTCACAAAGACTGTGCTAACTCAAATGACTTGCTTTGTCTCTTGATCACAATTTAAGTCTCCTACTGTCTCAGGGCTTATGATTCTAGTTATTGTAGCTCTAGGTAAGCTCATACTTCTTAGATTTTAAATCCACAAACTCATAGATACTATTCTGTAGGTATATAAGTGCACTTGAATTAATTTTATTAACTTGGAACAGCTGGTGTATTTTATACCAGCTGTAATGCATTAACATTACTATTTTCATCAATTCATTAGGCTTGAAGCTGAAGTGTGAGGTGGCAAGCTTTTCAGGAAAACGAAGCCTCTAAAATGGGATTAGAATTTATACGATTTTTTAGTTCTGTTTTCAAGTATCTGCTGTATGGTATTTGTTTATCAACATGTCTTCCTGTATTAGATGTCAGTTCTGTTGTTGGTTTGTTTTTTTTTTTTTTTCCAGAAACCCAGATTATAGAACAGTTATGCATCCAGGACACTATTTATCTCCTCTTTCTATGTGAATCATGTTTAAGAAGTGAGTGTTGCATTCTACTGTCTGTAAAAGGAGTTGACAAATTTACAAAGTATAAACATATAAAATTTGGTGAAGTAAGTCCCTCGTAATGAGTTTCTGTTTGGGTGCCTAACTCCCATTTAATTTTGTCAAGACAATTAAATAACATAGAGGAGATGCTCAACTCTGTGTTTAAAAAGAAGGAAGCTGACACATGTTTGTGAAGTCCTTTCTAAAAGTAATTGAAAGAGGCAGGATATTCAAACAGTATTGGTTAGGGACAGCAATTTTCAATTTTATTGCTTTTTTGGAACTCTGGGTATCTAAAGCTGCCTGAAAAAATCTCTTGCTTGTCATGGCAAAAGCAGAAAAATGCCAGAACAGTGACAAATACATTGTTATTCAGGAGAATAATTGAGAATAATCCTAATAGCCAATAGCAAATGAGTCTGATGGCAAACTGGGGCAAAACAGTGGGAAAACTGATACAGAATTTTAGTGGGAAAACCTAAAGCACAGTAACCGAGCTAAAGCTTATTCAATGCATTATTTTAATTCTTTATAGAGAGTATATTGTCTTGCATGGGAAACTTGCTTTTGTTAGTGATGGCGATTACAAGTTTATTTTATAATGTGTGTCAGTTTTTGACTGCTGAAAATTTTTCAATGAAGGTGGGATGTATATATAGCAGTAAACTGACAATAGACTTAACTCTCATTTGTTTTTTATGGATTCCTTGTAAGTACTGATGGAGCCATGGATATGGCTGAAAATTGTGGGTACAATAGGCTTCTTATGGCATTTTATTTAGTAGCGTCAAATAAAATTATTCCTGGATAATGTCAATAAGCGTTTAAGAACTACCTAAATGTAGGCACAAGGCAATCATGATGGACATACTCATTGTGGATTTTTGCAGGAAATTAGCACTAGATTTTCCTGTCAGCCAGTGTTTTCCTTGAGGACGTGGAAATAAATATAAAAATCACTGTCATCACAGTATCATAGCTAATCTCATTAATGTTTTCAGACTGTTCAGTAATAATAGAGGCATTAATATGGAACAGTGCAGGTTGAAAATGAATTGAAATGTGGTCACTTCGAAGTTCCATGAGAACAAGATATGTAGGTCATGTAAAAAAGAAAAAAAGAGGAGGAAAGACTGTGTTCTGGAAAACTACAGCTCTGTAAAAGGTTTCTTCCACAGTGAACAAGGCTTCCTGAGATTATGCTGAGGCAAAGGGCTAATGTGGTTCTTGAAGGTCTAAATTGGAGATTGTTACATAAAATCAGCTGACTCATCTCATGTGACCTCTACACTCAGTACTGACTGACTGACACTGACACATTGCAGTTTTTGCAGCTTTTGTAAAACTGTAGATGATGCAAGGTAAGTATTTGGAATTATTTCCTTAAACTGAGAGTTTGCATTACTTCAATCTTGTTGAGAAACAAGAACAGGAGGTCACTTGATTATCTTATGGAGTACATTCACATAAAGAAGTACTTACATTGGTAAGCAGCAAAGACTTGAGTTGAGAAGGGAGTAATACTCGGTGGATGGAAGATGGAGCTCGGTATAGGTTTTTTTATGTTGAGGGTACTGAATGATGGGAATGTGATGAATTTAAACTTTTCCTGGTGTCTTTAGAGGAAGATTTCTCTGGTGGATATTTACTGAAACCCAAATCATAGAGCTCAGGGCAGGGTGAGCAGAGGGGAATTACAATGACTCATGATGTGTGGAAGACTGGACAAAATCTCAGGGCTCCTCAGTCTTTGCATGCTATGGATTTTCACGAGTCACACATCTTCTCAAATTCACTAGCTTCACTCAGTGACTTGATATTCTGAAGGTGAGGTGAAACAGTTGATTTTTCATTCCTCTCTTGATTTTTGAGGCAACTAGAGAAAACAGCATTTGTTACTTTTGTTCTTCAGCCAAACCCCAGTGAAAATAGGTAAAGAGGGGTCACCTTTTGAGTTGCCAGGGCACAGCTGCTTCTGGGGATAAAGAAAATCAGTTCTGCTCTGCCTGGCACTCTGGTCAGGAAGGGTGAGGTATGTCTCTGGTGTGCTGCAGTTGCTTTGCCTGAGAGTGAAAGAGAGAATAAGATACATAGAAATGTGGTCTGGTGGCTGGTATGAATTATAGTAATATAGTCATCACTGCTTTGTGATCTAAGTAGTACCTATTTAAAAATGTATGTCTTAGTCTTTTTTTTTTAGCCTGGGATTATGTGGTGCTGAACTGATCATATTCATATCTAGGAAAGACAAATCTTGAACATCCAGAACAGCCTGAAGTATCTCTTGTCTTGGCACTAACTTAAGGCTGTCTGTAGCTACTTCTTCCTGTGAATTTTTTACACTTTCTCTATAATTGCGGTTTGAAATCACTGCAAGGTTCTCTGAAACTTTAGTAGTGACTGAGAGAGAAGCTTCTGGCAATGATTCCTGAGCTTGCTTGCTGAAGAGAGGATGGACTGACCTTGGCACTTCTAGACAGACTCCAAAGGTGAATAAAAGGCACAATGTAATATATTTACATGTTTGCAAATCTTTCTTTTGTTTCCTTGTTTAACCTGAATGCTTATTCATGTGAGGATCTGGCCTTGTGCATGACTAAGATTTCCTATGTGATTTCAATTCTTATATGCAGTGCTAACTCTTAAATTTAATCTCTCAAAAAGCAGTAGTTCTGAGCCCTGCAGCTAATTTTTTATTCAAATACTGGTGAGAGAATGAGTAGTGGGATCATTAGTTCCTTGTTTGTTATAATGACTTGCAGTATATTCACTTTCTTGTTGCAAGAGACTGTGTGAAGAATAATATGTCCTTTTGGTGTTGAAATCTATGCAAAACATTATGGGATTCTATGAAAAATTCCTTTGTTTTCTCCTCCTTGATAATTATTTAATGTTTTGTGTATTGCTCTAGATGCTTGGTAATTTATGACCCAGTAGAGGTCAGCCTTGTGACATTTTTCAAAACATGCTCAAAGAAAAGGAGTAGAGACAAAGTTCTTATTATAAAAGCCCTTGGAATTTTGTTTTATAAAATACATTCCTTTAAATTAGAGTTGGTGTGATATTACTGTGTTGTAGCTAGATGTGTGGCTTAAATGTCTCAGTGTAACTTCTCTTTATGTAATAGGAATGTTTATTATTTTCTAAAATTATAACAAATTGTCTCAAATGTTAGCCTCATTGGTATACTAAAATACCTACTTACTGATTTGTTTAGAGTATTATATTTCCAGAGTTGTTTGTGTAGTTCGGTGAAACAACATCAAGAGGGAACATGTGGAACTGTTGTTTGAATACTATATTCTTCAGGTTCACAATGATGTCTTGAAGTAGTGTGTCTGTATAACATTAATGACTGGGGCAGGGCAAGAAAAGGTGAGGAGGGAGGTGGGAAGAATAGGCAAGTATTTTGTCACTTCTTTCTAAGAGTCTATGAGAATAAAAGGCGTTCTTACCTTTCCATAAAAGAGCATTTTTTTTCCTTTGTGATGCTTAAAAAAATGGAAAGTTGGGGAGTGGAGGGAAATCAGTATTTGTCCCCTACACCAGCTCAGAAGCACAAATTATTTGTTCACAATGTAAAATGCTATTCCTATGTTGCATCACAATGCTAGAATGATCAGTGGTGGTTTCTTTAATGCTAACAAGGGTCTAATTGTGTATAAAGTTGATGATTCAGGTTACAGTCCTCATCAAAAGTAGTGGCAGTCCTGTCTTAAATTGGCTGACTGTCTGGGTTATAAGTTCAGTTTCAACTGGCAAACTCAACAGCAGCTGATGTAATTGCTCTGCTTTGCTTAAACACAGTCTTCTGTGTACCTTGAGCTAGCTCCAAAGTAGTTTTATCCAGTTAGACAGTAGAACTGAATATGCAATAACAGCATTGTCAAGGCTGCAGCTGAGTCTTCTGCAATAGAACATGCTTAAATAACCTGAGCATGACATTGGGAACTAGGAAAACGTTGCCTTTTTTTGTTCAGCCAGTTTGTTTTCTGAACTTCGCAAAGATGTTTTACTCCTTTATTGTTACTGCATTTTTTATGTATTCTGAAGTTGTTTTTCAGACATTAAAAACATACTGTGATGAGAACAATATTCTGATGTTTTGGAGTAGCTAATAAAAACATATTCTGTGTCTCTCACAGCAGCAAGGCTACAAGTAAAAATCAGCCTCAGGAATAGAGGCTGTGCTTTTTAATGCTTGCTTTTCTTTTAAAACCCTCCTCTCTTTTTCTCTTTTTTTTTATTTGCCTTCGAGGAGGCAAGATCAGCTTGGAGCAACAGCAGCTACTATGTTTATCTTTTGCAAAAGATGGGTACAAACCACCCAAACACCTGCCAGACAGAGCATTATCTTACAAAAATGTTCTCCAATTAGGAGAGAAAATAATAACTTTGTTAAAATGGAAGCCTTTCCTGAGATGGAAGCCTTTATTAGTGTGCTGTGACCAGAATGCTGTAACAGGTTCTTTTAGAATATGTTCTTGAGGACGCTTAATGTTTATTATTTGCTGAAGAATAGGAAAGCCAAACTATTAAGACAAAGAACCCTATTTAATGTTAATCAGCAACAGTGTACATTGTTCTTCTTCCTGTCCACTCACTCTATTGAAATGAAAATAGTGTTGAATGCTTTGGGCATCCTGTGAACTTAATAGTATGTGCTTATGTAATTAGGCCCTAACCTAAAGGTATGCAAAAGAAAAGATATTGTGAATTAATGTTGCATGAGTAACTATCATTTTATGGTGCTTCCTATATCTTGAGTACTTGACTCTTCTGTCTTAATAGTCTCTCATTCAAAAGCATGTTTTGTGCTTAGCACAATAGCTTTTGCCCAGCACTTTAGCTGTTATATAGAAACGCCAGATTTGTGAGCAACTCTTCAATTTAATAAGCCTTCCTCTAACAAAGAGAAACAAAAGCAGGTGCAGAGACAGGTGCTCTGAATTGAATCAGCTTGGGTCCAGGTGTACTGCAACTAATAAACCCAACTGAACTTAAGACTACATAAGCAGAAAATCACTGGGACGTTTGCACTGTGCTCCCCACCACACCGTCTTTTGAGAATACAGTGCAGAAATGCCTGGTCTGGTTTTGACAGAGCAGCCTGCTTCTCAAGGTGTCACACCGGGTGTGTAAGCCTCGGTTAGCAACCTCTTCAGACTTTAGACATCTGCATACGTAAAGGGTGCATAAACTTACCTCATCCATAAACTTACCTCAAACAAGTGATTGAGGTGAATGGAAATACACAGCAATGCTTAGGTTCTTCTGCGATGCTGTCTACAAAGCTTGTCCTAAACCTTCAAAAGATCTAAATACTTTTGCCCAGTATGTGTTACTCCTGAATTTCTACACATCTGGATTAAACACAAACAACATCAGCCCATTTCTGTCCTTTCAAACTGAGCATGGTAGATTATGAGGCAGATAAACAACATACCTATTAGGAAACAAATTCTGGTAAAATTTACTTTCTTTTTTCCCAGTCTGGGGTGATGAGAGGTGTGATGGCTTGACCCTGGCTGGATGCAGGTGCCCACTAAAGCTGCTCTACCACTCCCCTTCTCAACTGGACAGGAGAGAGAAAATAAAATGAAAGGCTCATGGGTATAGATAAGGACAGGGAGAGATCACTCCCCAGTTATTGTCATGGGCAAAACAGACTCAACTCAGGGAAATTAATTTATTACCAATCAAATCAGAGTAAGGTAATGAGAAAAACAAGAACCAAATCTTAAAACACTTTCCCCCAACCCCTCCCTTCTCTCCCGGCTTAACTTCATTCCCGATTTCTCTACCTCCTCCCCTCCAGTGGCACAGGGGGATGGGAAATGGGGCTTGGGGTCAGTTCATCACACGTTGTCTCTGCTGCTCCTCCCTCCTCACTTTCTTTCCCTGCTCCAGCGTGGGGTCCCTCCCATGGGAGACAGTCCTCCACGAACTTCTCCAGCGTGGGTCCTTCCTGCGGGATTCAGTTCTTCACAGACTGCTCCAGTGTGAGTCCCTTCCATGGGGTGCAGTCCTTCAGGAGCAGACTGCTCCAGCGTGGGTGCCCCGTGGGGTCACAAGTCCTGCCAGCAAACCTGCTCCAGCCTGGGCTCCTCTCTCCATGGGTCCACAGGTCCTGCCAGGAGCCTGCTCCAGCGTGGGATTCCCATGGGGTCACAGCCTCCTTTGGGCACCCACCTGCTCTGGTGTGGGGTCCTCCAGGGGCTGCAGGTGGGTATCTGCTCCACCATGGACCTCCATGGGCTGCAGGGGAGTCTCTGCTCCGGTGCCTGGAACACCTCCTCCCCCTCCTTCTCCACTGACCTTGGTGTCTGCAGAGTTGTTCTGCTCACATATTCTCACTCTTCTCTCCTGGCTGCTGTTGTGCAGCAGTTTTTTCCCCTTCTTAAATATGTTATCACAGACGTGCTGCTGCTGTCACTGATGGGTTCAGCCTTGGCCAGTGGCAGGTCCATCCTGGAGCTGCCTGGCATTGGCTCTATTGGACATGGGGGAAGCTTCTAGCAGCTTCTTACAGAAGCCACCCCTATAGCTCCCCGTGCTACCACAACCTTGCCATACAAACCCAATACAAGAGGCTTACATAACTTGAGAAAATGTGAGAGTAATTGTGCAAATCTGCATGGAAAAGTTGTACCATGTTCACCTAGGCATGGAACACTATATATTCAGACAGCTCAGATTTGGTGAGCAAGACATTCTATGATGTGTAACTAGTTCATATTTTAATTTTTTTAAAGGGCCTAATTTTTATTAACAAACTAGTAATATGGAGTGGACTGTACAAATCAGGTTTGACTTCCTGAAGTTACAGGCTCGCCTGTGAAGTCTTTGTTTAGGCCCATCTGGGAAACACCTGTCTGAGTTTCTTTAACTCAAGCTAGTCTTAGAATCATAGAATCATTAAGGTTGGAAAAGACCCTTAAGATCTTGTTACAGGACAGACTGCTATGAGGGTTTTGTCTTGCTTAGAGCCAAATAGGCTCAAATTTTCCTTTGTTGACTTCCTCTTATAACTCTTTTCAATAATAATGGGTGTTGTTTTTCTGTAGCCATGTTCATCTGTTACTCTGTGAGGCTGTGCAGATTATATGAGTGTGGAACAGTAATGTTTCTGCTTACCATGATAGTGCTCGTTTTCTTACCGTTAGGAAAGAAGAAGTTGTTTGTGCTGGGCATCCTGCGTTACTGCCTGATCTCCCAAACTATTCTGCATATTTCGTTGGTATTGTGCCTGAATATACTAGAAATATCTGCAAAATATTAACCAATATAAATAACTAATGATTTATTCTAGACAACCTGTTTGCTCATTTCACAGGTATTTAAAAGCATAAATTTTTTTTTTTGGTAGGTTTTGGTACTTATTGTGTCAGGAAATAGAATGAAAGAAAAAAAAATAGTTGTATGCTATTCAATGCCAAATATGTGAGTAAACACAAGAATAGACTTGGTTTATAACATCTGAAGAAATCTCCTTTACCCATCTAGGTTTTATTTAATCAAATTCAAATTTATTCCAATTTTATTTTGAAAAACACTGGAACATTGAAATACAATTGTTACCTGGCTTCCATTAAGAAAACACCTTTGTTTGGACACTTGAATCCAGGTTGGAATAAAATATTCTTAGAGGCAATATCAGTTTTGTAATGTTGGCATAAAATATGGTTCCCCCCCCCCCCCCCCACCTTTATATTCAGTTGGAAGTCAAGCTTGCACTACCAGGGCAAGTTCAGTACCAAATGCTGCAATCTTTGTACTTTTCACCCGATTTTGTCAATTTTTCAGATTCCTGTTAATGAAGAAAAGTATTGCCTGAAACCATGAAAAAGAAATTTAAATTCAGACGTGGAGTGATTGAGAAAGCTTGGCAGGCTCATTATTCTCATTTAAGGTGGGAATCATTATATGAAACTTCAGCCATGTAAAAGCTAAATCACAACTGAATCCCTTTTTATTGCCATTTTCAGGGGACTACTTGTCTCCTGCCTTTTGAGATGAAATGAATTGTTTTCAGAAAGTTCCTATATTGCTCTGTTGATGTAACAAAAGTGTAGATAAACTTTATCATCCAAAAAAAACCAGCTTGGTATTTTTTTCTCATGTTTATGAAACCAAATCTAGGTAAGACTGCAGCACTCTATAATATGCTAAACTTAATTTGATGTGGTAACATAGGTGATAATGGTGAAGAGACATAGCTTTCAGTGCAGCTTGCAAGACTGCCAGAAGCCATGGAGATGTACTCTGGCCTACTCAGAAGCCCTTGTGTTCATAATCTTTGCTAGGACTGTTACTAGTGCTAGCTTAACTCAAAGCTATGGCTATGTCTTCATTGTAGGTACATGAAATATGTATTTTGGAGAAAGAACATTTTAAAGGCTCTCTGACCAGAAATTTTTGAAGAACACATTAATCCAAATATAGGTTTACAGAGTATTGTTTTGTATACTATTTTGATGAGCTTGCTGGTTTATTTAAATTGCGAAAATATTAGTAAAACTGGACTGTAAACTTCTATTTAAAGAAAGGAAATGATAATCCTACATGACTTAGGAGATAAATGAAGAAATATTCTGCCATATCTTAAAGAGTGTTATGATGAGTGATAACCTTAGAAATATACCTACGGAAAATTAAAGGCTTAAAAAGAAATTTTGTATTGTGAAATTTTCTTTTATTTTCAGTATTTATCTATGAAAGAAGCACTGTGACATACATGCATAAAGAGATTTTCTTCAAGATAGGGGAAAAACAACCTGACACAGGAATCACAATAAGAGGGGTACCAGCTATGAAATAACCAAAGGAAAGTAGAACAAAAAATTTGGATAGGAGACATTAAGCAGTCAAGGAGGCAGGAAAGACATTGTCCTCAAAAGTTTTTGAATGATAAATCTAACATGCAGAGGAAAAAAGTCTTTTTTTTTTTTTTTTTTATTTTTTTAGCTTATTATTCCTGACAAACTGAAGGTCAAAGCAGAGACAGGGGTAAACTACCGTGAGAAGGACAGTGACATGGTAAGAACTTTAATTTTCTTGCCCTGCATGGACAAAAAATCAATAAGAAAATAAAAACTGTACAAATTATGGTTCACAGTATACAATTAAAATTTTGTTTTGAAGCTTTGGGTCATGGGGTGCTTTATTGACATCTCAGAGTAGCAAAGAGCAGTGTGATGCTGCTTGAGGGAACTCTACGTAGTGTTCACATAGGAGGGACAGATGTCTGATGTCACTGATTGCTAAACACAGAGAGCATGTGGACGTCTCTCTTTTGCATTATCTCTGCTGTGTTACTTGAGGAATTTCTGTCATACTTCATTTTTATTTAGAAAATAAATAAGAACATTGTCTGGTGCCATCCAGCCTGGGCAAAGGAATTGCCCTAATGTTTTTGGGGGTGAGATATCTTGATAATGATGCTGCAGCATGTCATGGACATAGCAGGGAAGAGTGGCCACCACTATTGGTACAGGTGGGTTGTTCCAATGACTGGATAAAAGTATGCTTAAGTAACACTACTGATACCATTCTAAAGACTTAGTACAGAGCAGAGGCTGTCTTGAGACAAGTGTTGAACAAATGAGGCTGAATGCTATCCACATGCTCCAGACTGAGGAGAAAGAAACAAACTATGAATCATCCCACTTTATGAAAATATTTTTCTTTTTTTTTTTAAAAAACCCTACCCTGCAAGGTGTTTGCTTTTGGTGGGAAAGGTTTTTCAATATATGTAACCATCTTTGCTCAGGGAAGAACAGCCACTATGAATACAAACTTCTGCCAAAAAAATTTCTATGCCACTGAAAGCATTAAGTAAGATAATGTTGTAGTCTTCAGCTTCCCATATCTTTAGTCCTTGCCTTAACATGGTTATTACTTTGTTGGAAATTGCCTAAACATAGTATATGCAGAGACTAATCTTCTCTCACAATTTTTTCTGCTGCTGATATATTGAACACTTCGGCATTCTCTGTTACCACAGTAAGGACGAGGTTCTGTATATGACCTCTATAAGTCTAGCTCCAAACTTGATTGGTCATGATTGCACTTGATTGCCTCCAAGAGTAGCAGGACCTTCTTAGTGTTACACTGAAACGTTGCACAAGACCATTATGCAAGTTTGGCAGAATAAGTTAAATTGTTGAGGGTAATAGAAAAAGAGAATGGGGAAAAAACAGGTGACTGGAGAAAAGTGAGCCATGAGATTAGGCAATGTTTGGTCAAAATCAATAAAGTAATGTTACTGGAAAGAGTTGAAAACTTTTCTGACTGTCAAGATGCCTGTTATAGCCATGTGGGAATTGTCTGGCACTGTTAGTACTTAATATGGTTTCATTCAGCTGTATACATAAACGTATGAACACCAGAAATTAAAATAAAGCACAAAAGGGTAATAAGAAAGATTCCATAATGAGACTAGATGAGTCTGATTTTCTCTTTACTTAATGAAAATTAAACCAAGAGAAGACTTGGAAAGTAGACATGGCTACCTGTGGGTAGCTAGGGATTCACCAGGGGGGAGGAAAGCCCGTTGTCTTCTACTTCTTTCCATAGATTGCTTTGAAGTCTTGCAGCTGGCTGAGTTGTTTTCTACTGATGACATGTTTCTATCTTTGCCAAAATGAAATATAATACTGTGGGAGGGAAATGGTGTCCAAGAGTTCTCTGTGAAGAAATGCTGAAAGCTAACGTGCTCAGGAGGCAGGAAAGGATCTTTCAGACAACATTTTAAAGGACTGCTAATTTGCAATAAGCAATAAAAGAACCATGTAGTGTTCTGTATTCAGAAAACCCCTTGCAAGTTTACTTGAAGAGAGAAATAGAAAAACCACTAAGTATCTTTGGGAACAAAGCTGAAACTATTAATCATTCTGTATTACCTTTTGGGATGAGAGGCATCTCTCCACTGTTGCAACCTTGCTATGGTCTCGCCAGTATCATGTGCATTTCCCTATCTAAAGAACACAAGGGAAATTAAAATAACAAGATGTCGTCAAAAATGCTTACAGTCTTGTTAGTATTTCCCTCTCTTTATATTGCAGACAACATTTTCTGTAAGGATGCTTGCGTCACAACACTGTGCTGTAGTTTAAATTGTGGTTAACTACTGTGGGTTTCAAGAAAGAGACTGATGGGTAAGCTTCTGCATCTGCAATGCCTCCATGAGCAGAGATACTCTTCCTTTTTTGGAGCCCATTTTTAGGACTCTTCGGAGTAGTAGGACTGATATTTCCTCAGATTGCCTTAAAAGCTTAACAGGTGCTAATTGTAATCTTGGTTTTGTAAAGTCATTTTTTTTTATTATATTCTTGGGATGTACAAACTGGTAGGTTAAATTAGGAACTTTGTCACCATTTATTTTTCATAGTTGTCTATTGGTGTGTGTGGGGAGCATGTGGGCATGTTTTGCTGTTATTCCACAGCTGCCTCAAAAAAAGTTTGGAGAATAGATATGCTATCATGTAGATAATCCAAGGCATGTTCCTGGAATCTCAACCAGGGCATTATATACTTTGTTCAAAATGATCTGAAGGTTTTGAGACCTATGATTGTAACTGATGATTACAAATGCTTGTAAACAAACAAAAATCAATCCAGCTGCTAATTGCCGTTTTTTTGCAGGGAACGTGTGAGGATGATGTTCTATTATAGGCAGGAGTTCAAACTGTACAACACAACAGTATTTTTTTTCTTTTTTTTTATGAAAAAATATCACTAGAACAATCTGTATATGAATAATAAATTGCACAGGATTTGTCTGTATGATTTAGTACTTTAGTCATTCTTTAAAGGACACTATGTTGTTACTAAAGATGGTGCAGTTTGTTAGTATTGTGGATTTATTTTTTTTTTTTTTTTACACACCCTATTGCACCTTCTCTTTCCCCCTCAGACCTTGATGATGCTTCTCTCAGTAAGCCTGTTTCATTGGCTGTGCTTTGGGATGATCCTAGAAATCTTCTGATATTCAGTGCAGTTCTAGTCTGTTCGATGTTGCTGAAATACCTTACGTTTGGAATTCTGTTTTGTTGTACCTTCTTCTTTTAGGGCAGCTTTGAATATACTGTTCTTCTAGAGGGCCACTGTACCTTTGGGGCCTGGCACTTGGATATAGTGCTGGGAAAACAATAATTTTTCTGCACTGCAGGCTGTCTTGACAGTGCAGGAAGTTCTTCAGAGGCATTGCCCTAGATGGTAAAGCAGCATAATGGGTTTTTATCTTAGAGACTGCTAGTAATGCACAAAATGCCTCACATTAATCATCCTTTGGGTTATCACTGAGACATTGGTTTTCCTTTGCTTGGACCAGTTGCCTGTGAATCTCACGGAACCGGCACCATGCAGCATGCTGCAATTGCCTTTACAGGGCTGCCTGCCCTCCAGGATGTGCCAAGCTTCTGCCATGCCTCTTGGAAAGCACAAGACCGTATTTCCAGGGTCTGTTTTCAGCTGCATTTCTTTCAGTTAATAGGTAAGCTTTTCCCCAGAGCCTTACACCAGTGAGATCCATACTTCTTCCAGGCTAATATCCAGGCATCAAAACTTATATCAGCTACAGCTATTCAGCATCAACCTTAGTGTGCCACACCTCTCTCCTTGCAACAAGTCTACTGTTCCCCTGCCACCCCATGGATTCTTCACCTCCCCCAGCTTAAAAGCCAAAACCATCTTTGCTTCTCTGACTGCAGTCTCTTGAATTATTTCACCCTTCCTGTTTTCCTGTGAACATTTTTGTTTTTAGTGACTGTATTTCTTTATAACTCCTAATTGCTGCCTTGTTTAACTCCTTTCTTGGCAAGCAGACTTAGGAATCCCAACAAACTGTCATAGGTAAGGGTTGTCATGTTTACACAGTTACAGATTCTTTTACTTCAACCTGGATAGCTTGTCCAAAAGGTTTAAGTATGTGTTCTTTGACATGAAGCTTCAAAAAAAGCTTATCTCCTGTATTACATAAGAGCTGAGAATTCTCATCTACTATGCCTAAATGTCATGGCTCCCTACAGGACATGTCCTTTTAATTTACTGCTATAGTTTGTAATGATGTCCCTAACAAAAGATGCATAACATTCAGAGTATTTTAAGAGATGACTTCTTCATTATGAAGAGAGAAATTTTAGTAATAAGAACCTCATTGTCTACAAGATGAAACATAACAGGCTAAAGCTACAAGAAACTGAATTCAGACAAATCTGGATTAGAAATTAGGAGTCACTCATCTATTATACTAGTAGAAAAAATTAACTATTAAAAATGCTTACAAAGGGGTTGTAGTGGGTTTTCATTCAGAGTCTTAAAATCAGTATGGTGTAGTACTTGAAAACTCTATAAAGTTTTAGTCTTCCTTCCTGAAACTCATCTTACTTTTTCCTTTTCAGGAAACAGTCAGTCATTCTCCCTAATTACAACAAGAATTTTTTTACTTAGGTTAGGTATTGCCTTCTGTACTGGACTAGCAAGGTTCCATACTCTAATGAAACATAAATCTTTCCCCCCTCCTATTGCATGGCTTGTTAGTAAGATTCAGCATCAAATGTCTCTCACATTGGATCTTTATAGATTCTGCAGCAGTCATTATATTGACAAATATACTCGATAAAAGCACGTAAATATTTGTCTATAAAGTTTATAGAGAATTTTCATAGAATATTTTTTATTTATAAATAAAAATAAGTATAAATAAGTATCTCTTTATTTAGACCACCTACAATATTAATCACTTAGAGTTTGAGAGATCAGTTACATCTGTCTCCAGTGCATGCTCACACTGGCTTAGAAGGGCAAGACAAGTTTGAGCTGTTAAATCCTTTTGAGGGAAAAGACAGTAGGTTCAAAAAAGTGATATTTTCTCCAGTTCATTGTTAGCCTGGGAGAATGAAGGACTTCTTTGTGCTGTTCTTTGTGCTGATGTTTGCTGGCATTAATGTAGGACGCAGGAAACTCAGTAACTGGAAAGCTACAGTTCAGCTATTGACAAAGGCTACTTTGTAAGGGGTTTTTTTCTTTAATAGATCCTGAACTCCATGATATGTATTATGGAAACAGGAATTATGCAAGAATGTGTCTAGTGCCAAATCCATACTTATTAAAAAGTGCTTGATAGTCCAACAAATACATTTTAAAGGTCAGTTGGCTAGAATACACTGTCTAACGTTTTTGTTGTCAAGCGACTTGAACAATGTTTTTTTAAAAGAGGAAAAGAATTAGTGCTGTTCCATTGCGACACCTAAAAAGGATACAGTATTCATCTCATGTAAATATCCAGAAGCACATTAAACACTGCTGATTTTGCATGCTTTTTTTTTTTTTTTTTTTTTTTTTTATTAAGAGAACAGGTAATGCCAATGAAAAAAGCCAGTACTCCATACCAGAAACGAAAGATATTTCCAGAGGGACTCCCAGACTTATTTGTTACATTGTGGTACGTCTGTAAAGGCAATCTCTTCCTTACCTGGGTATAGCTTGAAGGGCCATTTTCTTGAATACGAAAAATGGAAAGTCATACAAACTTTTACTTTGGACATAGGATATTTATACATCTTTAAGTACTTTGAATATGTAATAGCAAATAACAAAACAACTTTTTGTCGGTTTGTTGCCTTTTAATTTCTGTACATGTCTAGTGGTTCTGGCTTTTTTTCAGACAAATATGTTTCCTTTTTCCAAAGAGAGCTTATGTCATGATATCTCTTAATTGCTTTTTATATGTAGGGTTCTCAGCACCTCTAAACACTTTGATAGTCCTTTCCCATTTCCCATTTATGCTGTATCTGCTTGGATACTGAGTGACCATAATTGAAGAGATAAGAAAATAAAGTGGTCCTATAACATTTTCAGTTCTTACTCTGTTCTTTTCTAAAAGGAATTTAACATTCTTTCTGACACTTGGAAGCTTACACATTTTGTGCCAATTATTTCATTAAGCTGTCGCAATGTTAGCTTTTTAGGATACACAGATGGGACCATGAGCTGGTTTTGGTTCATGACTGGCTGAGCCTATAGAATGCAGTTGGCACAGCAACATACAGCTCTCCATTGGGATGAGATGATTTGCTTACTTTACTTGCATGAAGAATATGCTGGGAGGTCCTTGTGGATGCTTTGCAAGTCCTTAGCTGTGGCTTGTAATATACTCCATGGCAATATCGTCCCCAGTGAACCATCAACCACTTTGAACTCTAATATGAAATTAATTAGATAACTTGGATACTTTTCACAAACTATCGCAAAACTTAATCTGGCTTGCAGTGTTTCAGCAGTATTTATCAGAGGTTGCTCGGGAAGTGTAGCTTTCTTAGAAACATAGAACAGTGAACTAAATTCCTTTTTTTGGAAACTGTATATTTCAAAAGTGGTCATACTATATGGGTTTTTTAAATATATGGCTTTGTTCCTGTTAGTTCAGAGGGTGGACACTGGTTGCCTAAGACTACCCATTTGTCACTTCTTGACTAGTCAAACAAATATACGTGACATGTGAATCTGTTTAAAAATCTAGATTATACAGTTTTTCTCTGTGATTTCTATGGATTTCTTTTCTATGTGTTTTTTATAACCTGACCCTTCTTTTGTACTCTTCTACTCCATACCTCTCCACTGCCCCCTCATCCCCAGGATCTAGAAACTCTTTGTTAGTGACATAAATAAAATGACTGAAAAGCTACAGACTACTACTGTATGCAAGTTGATGTGTCTAGTCAACCTAAATAATTGTCTGGCTGTTTACATTTACTGTTGTTTCAGTACTAATGTTTGCAGCTTAAGGGAAAGAAAACTGAAGAAATAATTAACAGATGACAGAACTCTAAGGCTTTTCTCAGGAGTCATTGGAAACAGTTTTATTTTTTTAGAACAAAAAATATGAATGCCTGAAGACAGGAAGGATATATTGTCTAGGCTTTTGAACATGTGTTCCAAATTTCAATAGTTTTCATTGTGGCAGATAGTGGATGAAAAAGTATTATAAAATCTGCATTTAATTTAAATGTTCAGTTTGAGTCGTCAGGTTCATAAGGACTCTTTCTATCTAGTCTCACAGATACTGTGGGTATTGTAGCTGAGGTGCTTTAGGCACTGCCTAAGGGTAGTTGAGTGGCATTCTGTACTGGTTTTAAGGAGCAATATTCTTCTGTTTTCTCTTACTACTATACAAAACAGGCTACAGAAATATGGTTGAGCCTTTCAGTGATTACTGAAATTGATGTTTTGCTAGTATAAGGTAGTATGAATATTTGGTAGTATTTATAGAATAGTATGAACATTTCTTCTCATAATAAGACTGTAGAAATTACAATGTCCTATATTATTTTTGTGTCTGTGTGTATGTAGCACAATATTTCCTCTGTTAGGAGGAAAGGTAAGGAACCAGTCTTTTGGTAACAAGAACATATGGCTGCTGCTCAGCTTGTGTGCATAATCTTCATGATATGTTACTCTCTGTTGCTTTACATAGTTCTCCAGTGTGATGGCTTGACCTTGGCTGGATGCAGGTGCCCACTAAAGCTGCTCTACCACTCCCCTTCTCAACTGGACAGGAGAGAGAAAATAAAATGAAAGGCTCATGGGTATAGATAAGGACAGGGAGAGATCACTCCCCAGTTATTGTCATGGGCAAAACAGACTCAACTCAGGGAAATTAATTTATTACCAATCAAATCAGAGTAAGGTAATGAGAAAAACAAGAACCAAATCTTAAAACACTTTCCCCCAACCCCTCCCTTCTCTCCCGGCTTAACTTCATTCCCGATTTCTCTACCTCCTCCCCTCCAGTGGCACAGGGGGATGGGAAATGGGGCTTGGGGTCAGTTCATCACACGTTGTCTCTGCTGCTCCTCCCTCCTCACTTTCTTTCCCTGCTCCAGCGTGGGGTCCCTCCCATGGGAGACAGTCCTCCACGAACTTCTCCAGCGTGGGTCCTTCCTGCGGGATTCAGTTCTTCACAGACTGCTCCAGTGTGAGTCCCTTCCATGGGGTGCAGTCCTTCAGGAGCAGACTGCTCCAGCGTGGGTGCCCCGTGGGGTCACAAGTCCTGCCAGCAAACCTGCTCCAGCCTGGGCTCCTCTCTCCATGGGTCCACAGGTCCTGCCAGGAGCCTGCTCCAGCGTGGGATTCCCATGGGGTCACAGCCTCCTTTGGGCACCCACCTGCTCTGGTGTGGGGTCCTCCAGGGGCTGCAGGTGGGTATCTGCTCCACCATGGACCTCCATGGGCTGCAGGGGAGTCTCTGCTCTGGTGCCTGGAACACCTCCTCCCCCTCCTTCTCCACTGACCTTGGTGTCTGCAGAGTTGTTCTGCTCACGTATTCTCACTCTTCTCTCCTGGCTGCTGTTGTGCAGCAGTTTTTTCCCCTTCTTAAATATGTTATCACAGACGTGCTGCTGCTGTCACTGATGGGTTCAGCCTTGGCCAGTGGCAGGTCCATCCTGGAGCTGCCTGGCATTGGCTCTATTGGACATGGGGGAAGCTTCTAGCAGCTTCTTACAGAAGCCACCCCTATAGCTCCCCCTGCTACCAAAACCGTGCCACGCAAACCCAATACATCCAGAAACTTTAGGTCACCTAAAAGACTACTTTAAGGCTTTGGCTTGTTTGCAGCTTTACACAGGGTCTGATTTTTAGTCTATTGCTTCTCCCCATTCACTTACTAAATATCTGTATGTGAATGACAGCTGCAGGACTCTGTTGATCTGCCTTTAAATCTTGGGCACTTGATTTGACTCTGAAATGTATTTTCAGCCTGGAGGTCAGGTCATTTTACTTTGCCAACAGAAAAATCATTGGCTCCATCGTTCTCAGTTCTTTAGGTATGTAGTGGGTTGAGAGGAATGTCTCGATATGGAATGATTAAAAAAAAAATCCAAAATTTTATTGATATTGTGATAACTTATGAAAATAAAGATTTCTTCCTCTTCTCCAGCTGTAACAATACTTCAAGGAAACACAACATCATTAAATTAGAATGTACACTTTTTCTTCTAAAATGTTTGATCTTTGCTTCAGAGATCTGGCATAGCATAATGAACAACAATTTCACAGGAATTTGTCTCAAGCACTTTTACCACATGAAGTTAAAAGATGTGCATAAGGAAACGGTAACAATTCCAAATGTGTCATAATTTTTTTGAGGAAGAAAAACTATTTACATATATTTACCTAGAAGAGAGACCTTGCAATGCAGAGATGCCATCTTAAACAGGTCAGCCAGATATACGCTCTTAAAGATCAAAGAATTATTTTAAGCAGCAGTTGATTCTCAAGAAACAGCTTAGCTTTTTTAATGAATGTATGTGAATTTATGGTCTTAAATTGAGTTGAATGCCTTGCGTTAATTATGTGAAATTGAAAGGGTTTTCATCATGTGTCTCAACTTGTTTATTCTTTAACTTCCAATAACAGAAGTAATTCTTTCACTCATGCCACCCTATAAAGGTCAAACTGGTGTCTGCTCTTTTGGTGCCTGCTGCCAAACAGCTTATCATGCATTTGGATGTGAAAAGGGGTTAAAGGTTTAGCAGCAGTCTTAGACAATGGTCTCCCTTACTACTAAAGCTTCAGATATCCCATTTAGGGCCTGATTGCACAGATGCCCTGAAGAATAATTTCTCCCATTCAACCTGTGCTCAAATGCAAAGGTCAAGTTCTCATTGTATGTGACAATAAAACAAAACTAGTCATTATTCTGTCTCTCAAATGGGAGGAACAGATTTCAGTTCCAACAACAACGTAAGTAAATCTCAGAGAATATAACTCTTTTCCAGTAGTTTAGCAAATGCACGATCTCTAAAAACGAACAACACAGGATCCAGGAACTTAATAACCTTTGATGAATTTAATAACCTTTAAAAACAAAGCTGTTCACATGGACGGTTGAAAAACTGATAGCACAAGGAAGACAACTACTAAGCCTGTCGCCTTGCCTGCCAAAGCAACTTATTCTAACAGGAAAAAATAATAAAAGTACTGAAAATTAATAACTACTAAAAGATCAGATTCAGCAACAATATTAATAATAACAATGTAGCTTTTAAATGACTTAATCCAAGCCTAAAAAGGGAAATAAATGGAATTAGTGAAAGTGATCTTCAGCAGGAAAGAAACGTCCTTGTGTCCATGATTCGTATATCTGGTCTTCTAGTATACATTGAAAATTCTCAGATGTACAGTGCAGTACGAGGCTTTTCTGTTATTTCATTACTATAAGAGAAGGTGGAAGCTGTCCCCTTCTGAGATAAGGGTGAAGAGAATGAGAATGGACAATGCTGGGAACTTCTTACAGTTCTGCACAGAGTGAGTCCAAGTATGAGAGATGACAGTTGTTTGACAGCTAGGACAATTGCTGCCAGTATAGGATATATAGCAATTTACTATCAAAAGAATATTGTTATGCCAGTGTAGAAGTTAGTGGTGTAGCCATATAGAGAATATTGGAGGGGCTTCCACACGAGAAATGAATAAGTAGACCAGCAATCTTCAACCTGGAGAATAGATGGTGGAGGGGTAAAATTGATGTCTACAATATAATGAAAGAGAGAGAAGAATAGGGAACAATGATTTGTTGCATTTTCAAATACAAAAACTTGGAATCATCAAATGAACCTAGGCAGAGGTATTGTATTTGCAACTAAAGGATGTGGTTTTTATAGGCCTCTCTTTGGAATAAGGGTAAGAGGATATAGGATGTTCAAGTGTCCTCTCCAAACTTTTCATATTTTGTATAGAGTGGAAAACCTCTGACCAGAGAAGGCTGTGGATGATCTATGTCTAGACAGTGGATAGACTGTGATTTTAGAGAAAGAAGACTTGGGCAGAAAAGTGACTTAAACCATGACTCATCCTCCAGGCTATTGCTTCCTATGAGCAGAGCAACAGAGAAGAGAGGGTGGCAAGATCCAGCATGGTTTTCCTTGTCACAGGCTTATGCAGTTTGACTGTGGTCTAGAGGTGACACTGACAGTTCTTAAAAAACTATTTCATGTTCTTAAGAAAATTTCAGTTGGCATTTTGCAACCAAAAATGTGACCTGGTCTGCTTATAACTTGATTGCTTAATACTTCCCACCAGAAAGAAAACTCTTCCTCTTAAATCTCTTGTGCTCTTGTTCACAACAGTTGTTTGAGAAAAAGAATACCAGGACTGAAAGAACTGTTTTGTTTAGGTTTTTTTTTTCTCTACCGAGTCAAATCCTACCCAGGTCTAGCTGAGCTATCCAAAGTATTAAATTGCCAGAGTTTTTTCTGAGAAGAAAGAAAAAAGCAATGTGCTAAAATAACTGCACATATGAACTCAGCTGGGCTCACGCTGCTGCTGCCAGAGTGACAGCTGCTGCTTCACTAAGAACATCTGAGACTGCCAGAGGGGGTGAGAGGGAAGATTGAGGCAAAAGCCCAGCCCCGCACAGATCCATCACTACCATTGAACTGTGGGGCTCCCAAAAAAGGTAAAGTGTGGGATGGGTTTTTTTTTCCTCTTCTCCTTTGACATTGTAACTTTAATTTCTTCCTGACAGCCTTGCGCTTCTCCCTTCCCTCTCCCAGTGATTTGGTGGGGGTCTCACAAAGTGCTTTGGGTTTTTCTGGGGTTAATATCACTCTGCATGGATCTCCTGACTCACAGCACCTCTGGAAATTGCACTAGGCAGGCAACATGCTGGTTTAATCTTCCCCACTCTGTTTTGTACCTGGTTCTGTTTATAGGAGACCAAGATGCAATAAATAGTTTGAATATTTCTACTTTTCCCAACTGGGAGCAATGAAAGAGAAGCCTGATGCTCCCAGGTCAGGATAGGGAGAGAGATAGTGGGAGGGTTCATTCTTCAGTACTCATTCTCACTCCTTGAGAGCCAGTGCTTGGTCCCAGTGATCCATCCACACCAGCAGTCTACCAAGTTCCTGGGCTTGTCAGTAATGTCTTTAAATGGTAACTGTATGCTTCAGTGCTTAGTCTGCTGCGTGGGCTGACAGCTATCAGCTCCTCCCAAACATCACTGAAGGTTTATAGTGGCAGATATAATGCATACTGTTTTTCTCAGTATAAACTTCAGAAGCTACATACATATCACCTTTACCCCCTCCCCAAGAAAAGCCTCCCCTGCAATTCCTGTGCAAAATATTACACTGTTTCTGAAATCTAGTACTCAGAAGTTGGAAATGCCAGGTTTTATAGTTTTATAGCTAGTTTCTAACAGTTACTATCTATTCTCAAAGGACTCCAGATTTTCTTACTGCTGGGACTGAATGCATCAATTTTGCGTACAACTGTAGAGCGGTCATTTCTAAACTTTCTAGTGCTTAGGTTCTCAGTGCAAACAAGTTTGTCTAATACCATCAGATTTTTCTGGGGGCAAGAAGGTGGAAGCTTTGTAGGGCTTCCCCAGCTGGGTACTCACTAGGTTTACCGACAGGGCTGCAAACACATTGGGTCTGCTGGGTGCTGAACTTCAGTTGGCTGCTTTCTTAGCTTTTCTGGCATGTGTCTGAGCATAAGGTTTATCATTCTTTTAAAGACATGCTGTCTTAGGCTTTTGGAGACAATTTCATCATTCCTGACCAGATGTTAGTAACTATGGAGAAAACAAGTCCCTTCTTATGAAAATTGGTTCTCTAGATCATGGAGTTTCTCTTCCATCTCTTCATCTGAATTTCTTACCTCTGTGGGAGACAGAATATGTGCAAGTGAAAACATTTTTTAATATGTTTGTCTCCCCTGATTCTCTCCCTTGGATCAAGCTTCCTGTGTATCTGTGACAGTCTATAAATTCATCTATATCTCTCTAGTTAGTGAGACTCCTAATGATGTCCCCATATCTTCTGCTGTTCCTGGAATAATTCTATTACCTTCTCCCTTCATGGACCAGCCAGTGTGGGTGGACTGATTTCCCTTTGCTTCAACCTCTCCTTAGTCTACGTGCAACTCTGCTTTCCAGAGGACCAGTGAGATTTAACAGTCTTCCATCATTGCTAGTCTGGGATATAGGGAATACAACTTTGATGGCATGAAGTTGATTCTATGTATGCAGGATGCTCAGTCCTACAGTAGCAGTTTATATAACCTCACTGCCTCGTAGGTAGTTTATAAGCTGTAACTCGCTGCAGTAAATAGTGATGGAGATAGGTATCTTGTGGCTTGAATCCTGGAGTAAGACTTGGAAGACCGGATTCCATTCCAGAGTCAGTGTTCATGGGAAAAGTTGCTTAATGTTGTGTCTCCCTTGGCGTGTGTTAAACTGAGAGGAATTCTACACTCCCATATTTTTAATAAGTGCTGTACAGAGTGTGGGGTTTTCCTTTCTTTGTATGTGAAATGGGTTATAGATCTCAGTCAAACCCTCCAGGCTTTATTAAAAGGCAAAGGATACTAATAATAAAGCCTATCTTTTTCTCTCTCTCTCTTTTTTTTTTTTTTTTTTTTTTTTTAATTTTTGTGGTGGTCGGCATGTCTTCCACTAAGCACTCCATATAGCTCACTTTCAAATTTGGAATACTGGGCTGAATTAATTTTCAGTCTGACTTAGTGCAACAGTTCTATTAACAACATAAGTAATAGGTTGTTATTCTAGCTACTGAAATAAGAATATTTATCAAATATCAGGTTGGCTTAGAAGTTCTTTGGGGTCTTGAGGCATCTTCATCCTGAGCACAATTCTAGTGCATGCATATAATAGAGCAAAATTTTATGTGGGCTTAAGCTGTGCAAGTAATACAGCCAGACTGTACAACACTATTGTCCCTCCATGCAGAACTGGTTAGCTATGAAAATTGCTTATATTGATTTTGTATTGAAGTTGTCAGTTAACTGTGCATGTAGTAGTGAGTTTAGCACCAGCTGAGCTCGTTCATGTGCATCTGAACCAGTAGTACAGATGAATCCTCGGGTTCCTAAATGAAGTTATGTATATAGGATTTTTCTCCCCCGCCCCGGAAAATCTGCTCTGTGTATACTCTGTTTCTTCAGCTTGTTTTTTGTAGCCATATAATGTAACCTTAACGAGAGGTTGTTCTTGTTTACAGTAAGCAGAAGTTTCACATTCTTTTACATATTGTTTTGCTAAATCATTATATAGGTACATGCTGGATGAAGTCCTTCTGCTTCTGACATAGGATGTGTATTCATGGATCATATGTTCCATTTCTTGCATATTTGCCATGTTTCTTTGTGCACTGTTCAAAAGATTTCCTTCACAAAACTATCATAGGGAGTACAATTATCTTTTATGATCTGGTATTTGTTGGCATTGCTACTGTATAAAATAAAATCAGCATCTAAAGACATGAACAATTTGTTTATTAAACTACTGTATGTTTGTTTATACCTCAAGTCATTCAACACACAGTGCTTGTTTCCTAATATTATCAGAGAAACCTTATTCTTAATGTAAGGTTCACTAGTGGATTATTCCTGCTAATTAATCAGATGAGTAAACAGTCAGAATTTCTCTTGTAGCCTGCCTGCAGTTCTCTACTTCCATTGTTCATATCTGCTATTTTCAATGCTGTCCTAGTCTGTAGAATTTCTCTGCTGCTTTTAGAGCTGGGTGTAATAGCAATATGCCTTTCTTTCCCTATATTTTCTGTGTGTGCATTGCAAGGAGTGATTTTGTAGATACTGCTTGTATGGTTAGTCCATACAGAGAAATTGGTAATAATCACCTGTGTATGAACTTCATGGATTGCAAGTAATCCTAGGAAAGCTAAGCACAAATATGTTCTGCAGGATCAAGTAAATCTGCAGATGTTTCAGCTCATATATATCTGGTCATCTACAGGACACCCTTGGAACTGCCTGAACAAAGGAATGTGAAACCTAAGGGATGAACAGCATAATCTACAAGTGTAGATTCATAATCAAG
This sequence comes from Nipponia nippon, assembly GCF_047370975.1. Classification (NCBI taxonomy): domain Eukaryota; kingdom Metazoa; phylum Chordata; class Aves; order Pelecaniformes; family Threskiornithidae; genus Nipponia; species Nipponia nippon. The sequence continues at coordinate 7,374,044 of NW_028262337.1, read as the reverse complement.
TGTGTTGAGAAAACTGAAATATATTGGAATGTAACTTAATCTCGCATTCTTCTTTTGAACAACATAATTGCCACTGACAGGAGTAGCCCTTTTTTCATAGGTCCTAACTTAGCTAAGGAGAGATGAGGAAGGAAGTGGCACCTATTAGCACTTTCCCATAGAGACAGCTGCGACTACCAAGTTGCCTCACTCATACCTAGGCTGTGCCTGCCTCTTCCAATCAATTAAATGTTCAGTCTACTATGCCCAGACACTTTCATGTATGAAAATGGGATTCCCCTTCAGTCTGCCAGAAAGACTAACCTCAAGGCAAGTAAGTGTTGAAGTTCCAGCTTGATGTGTTTACAGTTTTTTGGCTAACAAAACTATTTCAAATATTGACAAAGAGAAATCATTTTTGGGTGAACCCTTTAAAAAAAAATGTAACTGGCAGAGGAATGCATTACTTTTAAGGTTGCTGACTTTATTAGTAGATGGGAAGTTGATACCAGTGTGGCAGGCCCAGAAACAGAATAAATCAGGGAGTTCTGAGAGTGAACCTAATACAGAAAGAATGAATTACACCAGAAAACTCCTATTATGGAGATGGATAGTTTAACAAGATAGAAAAAAATGAAATGCCAAGGAATGATATCTTAAGTACTGAAGGATTAACTGTATTGCTTTACCTCAGACATTCCAGTTATTCAGTGAAGGCTTTTCTTAACTGCGGATTTTGTTTCAGTAAATTATTTGGTTTAAAATTTAACAACAGTAAACTGGCAATGTGATACTGTCCAGAGTTACACAGCAAATAAGGGAATGGTACCAATTTATTATGGTACCGCGGTGGATTTTGTTTTCAAAACACTGAATGTGGGTGTCAGGCTATGTATATCTCCTGCACTGGTGGAAATGGTAGGAGCTAATGCTCTTTGTGATCTTGAGAAGGAAACCAGAGACTGCCACTCTTTGAGGGTGTAGCTGAGAGCTGTGGTAGTTTTCCTTATTGAGAGAACTAGAGCTAGCACCTTCATGTTTTAATTGTGAAAGTCATAAAGAGAAGCAAAATGTGTAAGAAGGATGTTTTTGGCAGGGAGGTGGGGGAAGCATTTTCCCTCCTACCTGCACAGCCTGTCATAGTCTCAATGGATGGTAGGGCAGAAGGGAGGACTATGAAGCCTTTTCAGGAGGAAAGGCAGCATGCTACTTGAATTAGTCTGAAAAAAACACCTTAGCGTGCGTGTACATATATTCATTTACTCCTTTCATTAGCAAATGCTCTTCTTTGGAGGACGCCGTTCCTCAGTCATTGTGGAAAGAAATCAGCTGGTAATTGCTTTATTTTCTTTATGCTATGGCATCGGGAAGCTGAAGTTAAAATTTACAGGGTTTCCTTTTTCAGTTTGGAGACATAGCTTATAAAGGTAATGAACTCAGTTTCCAAATCTGTGAAGCCATTGTGTTTCTTTCTAGTATTTGTCAAATAGAATATGGGCTGCTGACAAGGTTGCCAACGGATGGATATAGATAACTGAAGATTTTGTATGCGTCCCACAGGTATGACTAGAATATTTTCAGATTTCTAGGTTAAATTGTATAATGTTACCCCTTTAAAATATATTTTTGTATTTTATTTTTATGTATGCTATCACTTCCACTTGCCCCTTTGGTTAGCAATTGCACTTCTTTGGAGGTGGCTGCTCTTCAGTCATTGTGGAATTGTAGAATCTTTGAATAAAGTTATTCCTTTTATCTGTTGCTCAGAATTTTGTTGGACATTGAGAATTTCTTCTAATTAATGGAAGCAAGGTAACTGAATATTACTTTGAGTATCTGTTACAAACTGTTTATTTTCAACACATTGTTTTTTTCTTTTTGCATAGTAATTTTTCATCAAGAGCCATTTAAAAAGATGCAATGCTGAAATAGCTCATGATTACTACATGTAGTATTAGACTAGAGACCTGGGGAGGAGACTGCTTAGGTATGCAAAAAGATCTGATTCATGAGATTAAAGGCTTCTGTTTCTCTAATTCAAGTAATGATGCCCAGCAGGACAAGGTGGTCCAGATGGTCAGCTACTGTCTTCTGGGAAAGTATCTAAAGCTGCAGAATATCTGTAGAAGCTGTTGAATGTGGGTGTCATGACAGCAAATACCGGAGCAGGTTTTATAAAATACATTTTGCCAAGCAGATTTCAGAAATGATTAAGGCATGGATTACAAGACGAAGGAGAAAAGGGAAGGAAGATGAAGAATAACCATATGTAAAAAGGATTTAAAGATAAAGCAACCAAACCTATGTGATTTACATCCTAGTAAAATTCATGCTAACTCACCCCAAGGTATCTATGTTTTCATGAAATATTACTAGGATTTCTGTATAAACATGCTAAAAGCTTTTTTTCAAAAACTGTAAGTTTTTTATGTAGTAAAGTTTTTGTTTCTTGCTTCTTTTTTGAGTAAATAGAAATTTAACAACATGGAGAATTTAGTGGGCATGTGCATAGGCAGATAGTTATGTAAAGTCAAAATTTGTTATCTTGCCAGATTTCTATGTATACTTCACTAGATGAAACTATAAATCTTATTTTATAATTTTTTATAAAATGAACGAGAATTGAAAATAAAATGTTTTCTGTTAGTCTGAAGCACTTCAGAAAAGTTATTTAGCAGAAAACATCAAAGTGGTGTTAGTTCCAAATTGGTCAAACCCACATTTCAAAACCATGGAATTTCCCAGGAAGGGCAACTTTGGCTCCATGTGCTAGAGTGTGTAAATCCTGGTCTGTTCCAAATTGTTTAAAGTGTTTCTTTTTTTGTTATTAATTGAAGGCATGCTTTCTTTTTCCTCTTCTTATCTCCCTGGTAAATGATGGTCTTTTAAAACTTAAAGCCTAAGACCATGCAGATTGCTTTCCAGGAAAGGCTGCTCATTAATGCCATGAACAGCCACCTATGATCTGAAAAAAAAAAAAGTAAGTCCTACTCTAATCAGATTTTATGGAAGGATGTTTCACATTAAGCAGTAACATTATATTTAAATTAAGAGCAGGAGAACACTGAAACAATTGCATAGGAAATATAAATCCAGTTTGCGTAGCTTTCTGTCAATAGTGTGAAAAAAAAAACTTCTAAGGAGGATGGTGCTCTTCTGAAATGTTTTAGATGATGCTACAAATGTTTGACTATAGTACTAGCTATCTGACTACAATGGAAGATTTGCCTCTTGATTGCAATTTATTGTGTTGTTTCAACAGCAAAGCTGCGATTTTTCTTTTTTTTTTTTTTTCTCTGCTTGTTAAATGCTTCCCTCTCTCTACACAGAAAACAATCCTAGATAAGCAGATTAATATGTGGTATAGCTCCTCTTCGTTGTTCTGTGCAGCACTTCCAGCTTTTCCTAGCCAGTTGGACTTGTTAGGAGGAGCTAAGTGATTGGTTGTTTCCTGGGCTCCGTTTCATAAATTATAGCCCAGCATGCACGAGCATGATTCCTACAGTTGCAGTAACCCAGAGGCCTGTCAGTTCCTGATTTTATGCATGTTTCGTCTTATTTGTTTTATAATATTGCACTGGAATTTCCTGTCTTAGATAGTTTGCTATTGCATCTTCAGGACTCTGTGAGTAATTCTGACTTTTTCAACTCTGCTAATTACATACAGTAAACAAGAATGCTTGTGTTTAAGAAGTAGTTCACTAGGAGCTGACACTTGAGATTCTGTGCTGTGTGAGATCAGGTACAGTTAACTTTGTAGCTCTTCTCTTGCTAGGGTTAAAATAGATTAATGATGTTGCATGTGATCAGTGCGTTTGGGGTTCATTCATTTCTGAAATAAGCTGTGTTTGATCCCTATATTTTTTGTTCTTCTATGATAAAATATAATGATGTTGCATTACACCTCATTTGTGCCTAATCAAGACGTGGTGTCTTACATTTTCATACAATTTGTATATTGTATACTAGCAATTGCAGTAGAACTATTGAAGAAATACAAACAATTATCAGCTTGCAGTGTAATAAAGAACCCCCACTCCTTTCGCAATCTCCCCCTTCATCTTCTCTAAATAAGAACAGACATACCAGTAAAAAGCAGTGCAGTGTTAACATCTGGTATTTTAAACAACTGCAAAGCTTAACTAACACCCTCTTCTCTCCCCCACCTTTTTTTTATGGAGCTATGATGCTTTCCTTAATTTGTAGATGTTGTTTTTGTAGCAAGTGAAATGCCAGCATGTTAGAGTTCACACGTTTAAAAACAAATTCTACTCACCGTGAATTAGAAACCAGTGGGAAATGCTGTTCAGGATCTGTGATTTAATCAGATGGAGTTAACACAGTGATTCCCTTGTTGGTTTCCTGAGGTTGTCGGGTGTTACCTCTGTGCAACTGACGTTTAAAACAATAGAGCAGCAGATTGAAATCAGAAATTAGAAAGCTACTAAGCTAGTACTCTACACCTCTCTAGTAAATGCTACAAGGTCATATTCATTGCTACAAAGGCATTACTTCATGCAAAGAACTTTCCATGTTGTTTGTTTTTCCACTGGAAACATCATTTCATTGTGTGGTGTAAGAAAGCTAGCATTTGTGGGAAAATAATTTGTACCAAAAAGTACATACTTTCTGCTAGCAGGATATAAGCCTATGCTGTTTCTTATTAGCTTTCCTTCTTGAAGCCATAGCTTTTCAGATGGATTTGTGTGAGTAAATAATTTTAAAATAGTAAATGTTCTTCATACAGCTGACTTGCTCTTTCTAATGAATATTATAGCTTCTGGGGATATAAAATGCCTTTGTAAAACTTCTGTAAAAATCTTTTTTTGCTAGCAAAGAAATACTTTTCTGAACCTGTAATAGAAAATAAGAAAGTAATTTTAGCAGTATGTTTATCATTTATTGTCAAATTCTTATTTTATGCAGTGGTCAGCTACAACTTGTAAAATTAAAAAAATCAGATATTGAATTTATGGTTAATATTGCAATAAAACAGTTTCTTTTGTATTAGTGGTCTTATGCTTATTGAATTTCTTTTTGCAAGGAGTGTGCATGTGTATTACTTCAAATGGTGAGCTATGCATACTGCATCCTATGGTGAACACAATATTGCTGCTTGCACACCTTACGTTGTAATGCATAGAATCATGCAAGATTAAAGTGACCATCGCAAACTGAAAGGCAATACTATGGTGATACTGCCTAAAGTATTTTTGTTAGATGTGGGTCAGCAAAGTAAACTGTTTAATTCCTCTAAATGGCTTTATGAAGTTAAATAAAAAAGTGTTTTGCTCACAGGTAATATATGAGGTAACTTTTGCCAGCTTTGCCTTAGTGGTTAGGTATAGTAAATAAATACACTATTATATATGTAATATAAAACCTAAACCACAGTAAAATGAATTTGACTGAGATGGTGTGCATTAAGTGAGGCAGCAATTATAGTATAAACTATTAGTTTCTATGATATTTCTGAAATAAGAAATCCAAAGTAGTTCTCTCAGACATGAAAGGCTGGTTTCAGCATAGTTCCTGTGACGTATGCGAAGCACAAGGAAATAACTTTGTGAGATATTAAACCTGGAGAATGTGGTATTGTGGTCTGAACAGCCATGTGACTTGTCATGTCTCATTTGAATGAAAGTTATCTCTGCTGTGATAATTTTTTAAATCTAGTCAGGTAATTTAGCTCTGAACATTGCTACTTTACTTTTCCTGTGCTCAACAGAAAAGAGAGACTACTGAAAAAAACTTGCAAGTTTAAGTGAGTTTCTTATGGCACTGTGTTTGCTGTGACCTTAAGGGGCGTAATGTGAAAAATTGGTCCTGTGCTGCAGCTGAGTACATGCACTGTTTCAATACTGTTAATACCATGTTTCCAGGATCTGAAACTGTATTGATACAGAATTCTATAGGTGATATTTGGAATCTAACATACCGCAAGCAGTGCCTACAGGCTGGGTCAAAGTCCTATTGTGCTGGATGCTGTTCAAACAAGTAGTAAAAGCCAGTCCCTGCCCTTAGGAGATTATAAACTAAACAGGATCGTAAGTGCAGGATGGAAATACGCATAATTTAAACATAACCTTGGGCAAGTCAGAGCAGGTCAGCAGCCAAAGAAGGAATGAAATCCTGGAATATATCTGCAGTATGATGTAATAGAGATATCTGTAGCAAAGAGCTGGGGCAGTGAAGGTCCACATTAGGACACCTGTTTGATCCCAGAAGCGGTATAGGTACATTGTGCCAAGGCTAATTAGGGCAGAATTAGCTTGCACTGAACATTTTACTGCTTCTTGTATAGATGCTCCCCTAGTTCATAGTTCAGTGCCTCCTTGACTATACTGATGCTACTTGAGAGAAACTTTTTGTCTCCTATTATGTTAAATAACTATTCCAATATTTTACATCCACTTTAGGAAGTCTAGATAGCTGTTTTTTTCAGAACTCTCTGAGAAGGTTTTCCCAATTGTTTACTAGAGAGTCTCAGATGTGCATCCTTGTTTAAAACATTCCAGAAGCTTTTCTTTATAAAGGCAAGGGAGCTTAACTTTGCAGGAAAGACTTTCCAAGTTATAGCTTTTATATAGCACTCACCTTTGAGTCCTGCTGGCTGAGTTTTATGTATTGGTGTTTGATCAAAGCAGACAAAATTAATGCGTGTTTGTCTGCTGGACTGTAAGACTGATATGAAGAACTGGTTTACAGAATTTGGAAAAGCTTATAAAAATAACTAAATTTCCCTTTAAACTTGAAGGTCTGATGCTTTGCTAGTGAATTTTCAGTGTGAATCCAAGCATCCACGTCAGCAACATAATTTATATAAAACCTCCAACATGTTTTGGAAAATATTTTTGTAAACATTTTCCTTACAAATATTGAAACTATGTCTGCTCAGTACAGCACCAGAGTACTGGCTGCAGTTTGTACTGGTTTTTACCTGTGTTACAGTGTCCTGATGGACAGTTAATGGTAAGCTGTTTGCAGCCAGTAGAAGCCTTTCTTTGATTTGTGTCTCTGTGTGCCAGATGCCAGTTGTGTGAAGAAACCCCCATCCCAAAACATAATAAAAAAAAAAATGGGGGGGACACCATGAAATAAAAACCAACAAACTTGCCCACCTTAGCCCCTGGACGCATCTTAAGCCTGTACAAGTGGTGGGTTCTTCATGCAGACAACACACAGGAGCGGTCCTACAAAACCCCAGAAAAGCAAGAGCATCGCGTAGCAGGGCAGTTAGCCCATGCCCTTGCTTCTGCTAATAATTCATGGCAGCCTTGGGAATTAAGTGCAGGTCAAAATTAGTAGGGGATCTGACAGGGCCTTCTGTTACTGCTGTTATGTAATATTATTTGAACGATAACATTAAGTGACTTTGAGTGTGGCACTGCTTATCTTGGAAATAAACATTTCTATATTCCTCAGTTTTCCCAGATCCAAAATACTTTGGCTTCACAGAATAATGCATGGACATGACTGCACTGTTATGGTTTTATGTTATAATCTTTCATACAAAAAATATAGAACTTAGAACGAGAAATTTAGAGTTCACAAGAAAAAGAAAAAATAATTGTGCTTAGCCTAAGGTATAAAACATTTTCTTCTCTCATTTACAGTGGTCAATTTAAATTTCTGAATTAACTATGCACTATATAAAGATTATTCCAGAACTTGAATATAAATAACTAGATTAAGATCAACAAAAAAATTTTTTTTTTCTTTTCTTTTTAAATGGGAGGAGGTTTGCTTTCTTCCTGGTTGATCATTAAAAGTTAAAGCAGTCTTGGGAAAAAGCAAAAAAAGTATAATCACATCAGTACAATAATGTAATATATCTTCTTAAAAGAGCAAAAACATATATCTGTGATATCTGTGTATTCTGGTAGATCACTCAACAGATTGAAAGGTGTGGAGTGTGTGGGGCAGAGAGAGAGAGGAAAGAAAGAAATCTAGAAGAAAAAACAAGTGAGTTCCAATCATATTTAAAGACAAGAGGAAGCCAAAGGGAATAAGTGGGAAAGTTGAAGCTCATATTAGTGGTTCAAATTCATATCTTCAAAGTATCTTGAAAATGTTGTTTATACTTTTAAAAAAAGTGTGTGATGCAATTTGGCCCAGAGGGGAAAAGAAAAAACCTCCAAGTCATATTATTAATGAAGCAGCTTACGGCTTGCTGGTGTAATTTTGTCTTTGCAGTCATTTTCTGTAAACAGTTGTGCAGTGACTGTCCTGACACTAAAATATACTTCAAAGATGCATGTGTGGATGTTCATAGCAGGTGAGCATTTACATTTGTATACATGTGGAAAGGCCTTAAGCAAAACCGGTACTGGTTGTATTTGCATTCTCAGGATCAAGGACAGGATTGCTCTGGTTTTGTTGTGTCAGGATTTGAGTTTTGTGCATCTGAAAAAGTGATACTCTGTTCCTGTGTTCCAGCGTGCTTCCCTTGAATGAAAGTATCATTACCCAAAGCAGAATACAGATGTATTTAAATTTTCAGGCTGTAACACAAATATTCTCCCCAAGTAGCATAGCTCCTGGCTTGTGTACAGTGAACATGCTGTTCCTTCAGGGGCTTACTGGAACTTGCTGTTCTCCGTATGAGAAATGATGATGTCCTTTGCATTAAATAATTTGCCGGCAAGTTTTACCTGTCACAGTGCGTTTGAGAGCTAGCAAAGCTTGGCCTTGTTGTAGCCTGGAATCTGAATTACAGCCCATGGATAGTCTGTTAGCTTTCTTGATACACCATATCTTAAGTATGATCTCCAGTTCTGCCAACCATGACCAAAAATTTTTGAATTTTCATGGTCAGAGGCTCTCAAGTAAGGACTGCAAGAATATAATTTGTAAGTTGCCAAACTAAAAATTGAAATTATTCCAGTTCAGTAATAGATTTGAAAAGATGATAAAGGGAGAGAAACAGCTTTTTGTGTATTATCTGTATGGAATTCATTGTGGGTTTTTTTTAGTTGTTTTATTTTTAAGGTGTGGATGACAAACTTTTTTTTTGTGCTTGTTGTGTGTTTGGGAGTGGTCTGAGGGCACATTAGGAGCTGAAGTGGAAGAAGGCAGAAGGTGGCTTTATGGCGTGTGGCAGAAAAAGATCTAGATGGACTAAAGGGACTCTGCTGTGTAAACTGAGCTGGCAAAGCTTGAAAGCTGTCTTATACTCTGTTTCATTGGAAAACCAGAATTTTGAGAACATAAGGGATGTGCATGCCATGAAACATGATTAATCACATCTAGGTTTGTCTGTGGTTGTAGTTATCCAAAACAGCTCTCCTGTATCTTAAGCTTTCTGGTTACTGTTAAAAAAAAAATGCAGTTGGCCGCAGTACATAAATATCTGACACAGTAGGGGAGAGGAATACAGCTGATCTTGCTATGCTGAATTTCAATATGTGACTCAACTGGTTTTCAGTGATAGCTGTATTTCCCCTAGGGTCCAAACTTTTTGCAAATGAAATTAAAAATAAAAAAAAGATTTTGCTCATTTTATCTTAGAATTTTGAAAATGTAGGGCCATACTTAACATTAAGTTCCTTAATGTAGTTATTTTTACAGCATTAAAAAAATAGTGGTTTACATGTGATATTTATGATGATATACCCCCAAACCAGAGTTGGTGTGTGGTTGTACATGTATAAAAATTTACATGCACAGTTAAAAATTGAATTTTGGTGATGCTGATTTTGCTTGCTGTTTTTAAATCTTAAATATAAGATTTTGTTTAATCTGTATCAAAACATTTTGATTCTTTTTTTTTTTTTAAATCAACATTTAGCAGTTAAGAAGTTGAAATGTAGTCTGTCTATTCTTTATCTTATTATCTAGGGATCTCATCCTCCCTAAGCTCTTTGAGATCTGGGCATTGGTGTAGGGTTGTAGTTTCGTTCATTTACAGGCAAGGAGTCCACATTGATTTCTATCTTTCTGCCTCATGAATAAAGTGATATAGAAGAGAAGATATATTTGTATGAGAATGTGTTTTCTATTTCCTTTGCTCTCAGTAATATGTATACTGAGACAAAATGACTGTGGTGAGTAGATATTTATGTGTACAAGCCATCATTTACACAGAGAAAAGCTACAAAATGCAACTTATACTGGAAACCACACTTAAAAATTAAATCAAGGGCTGGATTTTTAATATTTGCACTTTTCAGAATCTGAATACTGTATGCAGCTTCTGGACTCAGCTCATACGGAGGTTTGAACATCTGTGGCTCATCCATTTAAACAGATGGTAGGATCTGTGATGTCCCAGACATTTGCAGTGCAATGTGGTGTCTGGCACAAATGTGTTTGTACATCCACCTATCTTCAACCATTAAAAAGACTGGCCTTGTTTCAGTCTTTTGGTATATGAAATTTCTAGCGGTGTGCTGCCCTTGGCCTTCAGGGATATAAAATCTGTTATATGCCTCTGTTATCTCCAGGTGGATGCTTTCTATCAAGATATTTAATTATGGAGAGAGGGGAAGCTGTTAATCACTAACCTTTTTTATAATAGATTCCTGTATAGTGAACATAACACAGCATGTGTGTATACAGTAAACTAAACAATTAGCTGAAACCTGAGAAGACTAGTTGTCAATATGCTGTGCATTTAATTAAAATTAAAAGGTATAGGAACATCTACCTAATGCCCCGCTAAATGACATTGTGGCGTTTTTTATTTAAACAAAAATCTCTCTCTTTGAAAACCATCTGTTGCTCTGAATAATCTGTTCAAGTTTATTTTGGATGAAGCCAGCTACTCCTGATGACAAAACAAAGTTTGAGAACATAAACCCCAGTCATTACAGCCATTTCCTGAAGCCTTCTCACAGGAATAACAGTAAGGCCCTTTATTCAAACATTCATATTGAATCGCCTTGTCATGTGCCTAGCTGTGGGAATACTGATGTATAGGATAACCCATGGGAAGAGATAGTCATAATGCTGGTGTTCCCCAAAAAGTGCAATACGGACTGATTGAATTACAGTCTTCTAGTAATTTTTTCATGCAAGAGAAATAATGAAAGACAGCATTTTAAATGCAGAAAAAAATAGCACTAGAAAAGAGCTACATCAGTGTAATGGGGCTATATGGCCTTTTACATCCAGGTTTGGAGTGCAATAGGAAAACACAGCAATAGCAGAAGGGGAAAAAAGGGCAGTTTTCTGTAGGACATTTAGCAACATTTGTTGGCTTACTTGGTAGGGTGGGAAAAGAATACGGAAAAAGGTATGAAATAACCCTTTCAGAAGCCATTAGTTGAAAAGCTAGGAAATGTCTACTTCTGCAATGCGTTGGACTAAGAGATTTGAAGGTGATGCTTTATGGCTTGAAGACTTGATTTTTCTGGAGGTCTTACACTAGCTTGTTTCTGAAATGCTACACTTATGTGCTGTTTTAACGAAAGCAAAATTCCTTACTTTTGGATATTACTTCCTCTAGCTTCAGCTACTGACTCTTAATTCTATCTCTTACTAAGTCTTACTGCAGCTTATGAGCAAAATATCACCTTCAAAGTCTGTTACTAATTTGTGATAAAATCATTATAAATACTTTCCAGTCCTTTCCCCAGTTCCCAGGTTTTTAATATAATCCCTGGTTTTAGATACTCTTGATCCATCTAAACTATATGGAGCATTACTTTAAAAATTCCTCTCTTCACTGAGGATGCTTTCCATCCTCAGAAGGTTTTCATGGCTCATTGCAGTTTCCACTTTCAGAGATATTAAGCAATTTACCATGTGTATTGTATTACTGTTAAGATAGCCTGTTCTGGAAAAAATACATTTATTTTCTTCTGTACTTATTCTCCCTGTAATCTGCTCTTTCCTGATCACAATTTGCTACAAGTTGATCACTAAAAGTTATAACTGTGCTTTCCTGATGATAAGCAAAGTCTGTGTGCTGGTTGTGATTTTTTTTTTTTTTTTTAACTGGTAGCTGTTTGCAAGACTGCAGTGGTGGAATCCTTAATAAAGCAAGGATGAAGTTCACTGTGAACTTGAGGCTATGCACCCAGCCATGTTATGCAGCTCTGGGTCTCATGGTGCTAAACCAGTTCAGGCTTCATTTATTTATTTATTTTTCCACTCCCCACCGCCACCTCCCTGGTGGAAAGTATCTAAAATTATCTTGAAATTATGCTTTCTGGCAGAAAATTTCCTGCAGGTGAAATTTTCATAGTATGTAATGTTGTATGTCCAGCATGCTCTGGAGTCTGGCATGGTGGGGGTATTTAAGGGTAAAAAGCCAGCTTGGGGCAGTGAAGGGTGGAGGGAGACAAACGTAGTGAAACCTTGTCTGTTCTTCCTACTGGGAACAGCCCCTCTAATGTGCTACCCTTCAAGACTATGCCAGTTAGCAGGCGTTGTCCCCCGTGCTAGCTGGCACAGCTAGTACTGTGCCAAGAAATATGTTTGCAGTTCCTGTGGGGAAACAGTGGTCCAGGGTTCAAGCTTGCACCCCAGCCACGTTTTGTTTGGCTTTCAGGAGTACAGATCTATCCGCTGTGTTTACTTGTGCTACTGCGTTGTCTTTTGTCTGGGTAACTTCTCAGCCTGCTGACCAGCTTCCCGGTCAGCTCTCCTTGCTTGGGCAGGCAGGTCCTCCCCAGCCAACGGCCCTCTAGTTGCCTCATGAAGGGCAGCTCCGTGAAGAAAACCCTACAGGTAAGAGGAATTCCTCTCCGCAGAGCAGGGACTGCATGTGCATTGCCTCCCGCAGGATGTATGCTGCCTTGGGCACCCGCTGTGTCCTTTGTACAGGGATTTGTACCTGTGGGCTTTGGGCACGGTCTGCAACTAACCTGAGTAATCCCAGGGGTGTGGCTCTACACCAGCCCCCTTTCCTGCTTTGGTTGCTCGCAAGTGCTCTGGGAGTTTTGTGCAGAAAGACTTAAGAAATCTTTGAGTAAAAAACACTGAATTGAGTCTTTGCCATGGGAAGCTGTATCTGGGCTCACTGAGGTGTTTGCATTTACAATATGTCAAGACAGCACAAAGAAAGAGCACAAAACATTTTAAAGTATACAAGAAGTTAAGCTAATGGATTTCAGTGGAATTACCTGCTTGAAATTAAGCACTAAGGTAGTCCCTTGCTGTCTTTGGTTAGTAATGCATTTCAGAGACCTACAGTGAAAAGTTTGAAAAATGCAACTTTTCCCTGCTTTTGTACTTGCACTATTTTTATATTAAAGCCTGTAGCTTTTGCTGTTCATGATAAGCATAATCCATGGGCAGCTTAGCGTGCAGGGATTTTTTTAAGCACTTTGTATTTACTTAGTTTTTTATTGATTTGCTTTACACCATCATGGTTGACTATCCAATACTACACATGTACACATGTAAGTTGCTGTCTCCTGTGGGGGCAAAAAAAATTGTCATGCTGCTTCATGGAATTGGTTGCTATGTGCATAAAATAAAAATTCCAAAATCCGGATCCATGATTCTTTAGGTAATCAGAAATAACACAATGATGTTGCTTGTGAGAGTTAATCCATGAACAAGCAGGCTGTGAAAATATAAATACACACATACATATGATATATCACTGGGCGAAATAAATCTGACCCTGAAGCTACTGTTGAACAATTGAAATTTACAGGTGCCACTTTGTGTGTAGAGTCTTGCTGACACACACACTAAATATTTTAAAGTGTGCTATACTCTGTAATGATCAGATATTCACTAATGACTGAATTAAAGGACAGGTGAATTGAGATGCAAATCATGTAATTACTATAGAATGAAAATTTATAGTAATTTACTGGTTTTATTATTATTCCTCTTTTTTCCCTAGTTGCTACTTAAACTCATTTTCTCATCATTCAGATTTGTAAGTGATCAGCTGTCAAACAGTAATTTTGGAATTCAGTTACACTTTTATTGACAAAATTCAGTGAAATATCTTATATAAGACCATATAAATCATCAAATTGCAAATAGCTTATTTTAAAAGCAGTGTAGTGCTAAAAGCACTTATAATATTAATCCATTCACGAAATTACATTTTACCTTGGTAATTGTAAAAGCCCTAGATTTAAACAAAGCCAACTCCATGGCAAGAGTTTACACAGGACTAGATTTGAAGAAAGCATAAATATAAACCAGCATTGGATTGTAACATGTGTTGCACACCTGGTCCCCACCAGTTTTGATTTGGATCTTTGAAATCAAAATGCAGGTCACAGAAAACATGTAACTGTAGCAAAATTTTAGTACTACTGCCACCAGTTACTCCTGTGCAGATGATTCATTAAGAGAAAAGGAACAGATGTGGGCAGCCGTTTCAGCTGTGTTTTGCTGCCTTGGGGCAGTCCCCTTTAGGGACATGGGAATTCTGGGTTCATTTCCAGGTTTTCTGGGGGATTATTGTTCAGCCTGGAGAAGAGAAGGGTCTGGGGAGACCTTATTGTGGCCTTTCAATCTATAAAGGTGGCTTAAAAGAAAGACTGAGAGAGACTTCTTATGAGGGCCTGTCATGACAGGACAAAGGGAAATGGTTTTAAACTGAAAGAGGGTAGATTTAGACTGGATATAAGGAAGAAATTCTTTACTGTGAGGGTCGTGAAATACTGGAAGAGGTTGCCTAGAGAGATGATAGATGCCCCATCCCTGGAAACATTCAAGATCAGGTTGGACGGGGCTCTGAGCAACCTGATCTAGTTGGAAATGTCCCTGCTCATTGCAGGGGGTAGACTAGATGGCCTCTACATGTGCCTTCCAACCCAAACCATTCTGAGATTCTATGATTATAATCTGGTGGTTATAGCTCCCTCTGTATCTCCATATATCTTTTCTTCCTGTACACCAATCCAGTCCTCACCTATGGCAGCTTCTCCTCTATTTTTCTGTGCCATTCTATGGCAGCTTTTCCCCCCTCCTAGCTAACTAGCCATGTTGATTCCTGTTCCTACTTACTTTCCTCTGTTTTTCCAAACCTGTTAATCTCTCTGTCTCAGTCTTTCCCTTTTCTATCCAGATATTTTCACTCCCTGATGTATTGCTGTGGTTGCTTATGCCTTAGTACTAGCCTCATGTACAATCAAAATCAGTCTTGTAATAGTGAGGAGAGTCGTGGTGGTTAAGGAAACCTGTACTTGCTCTGTATTTGGGATGTCAGTCCACTCTGACTCTCCAGCTGTAGACATGTCAACGGTTTATTCTTTTCAGTCTCTGTGTACTCCAGCATAACATAGATGTGATGCCTGCAGGAGTTGAGATGGGACAGAATAGGATCAGTTGATCCAAGTCTTCTGAAAACTTGGTAGTTGTCCCTGTAGTGCATGTCGTGTGTTAGATGATTTCTTTTTTCTCTTCCTCTCAGAGGTTTTATTATTTAGACATATTTACAGGAATAGCTGAAAGCACATCCATGATGCGCTTCATTTATCCAAATTTTCCTTTCATTGCCTTCTCCAGATTCACTGAACTCTGTGGCTAACCTGTGTCCCAAAAATTCCGTTTGAAGTAAGCATCTGTTAAGGGAAATTTCGCTCCAAACAAATCGTTTGGCAAAATTTATCAGCAACTGAAAATAGGTTCATATGAGAAGAAGAGTAAAGGAATTTTATCTAAGAGGTGTAGCTGGAGGGTGGTTAGCAGTCCTTACCCCATGAGCCTTGTGGGTTTATATCCATAAGGATGATAAGACAGGCATTAGTTTCTTCAGAGAGCAGCGAGGAAGGGGAGATCCTAGTGCTGCTCAAAGACACGATGGGGCTAGGCTAGATGGCAGCCAGCTTCATGGCAATGAACCATGGCAGATGTGGCAGTATTCGCTGCCTTGCTTCCTCCTGTAGCTGGGAGCTGGTTTACACCATCGCCCCTAAACCAGAACACGCATGTGTTTGTTGTCATCTGACGAAGCATATCTGCGTACCAGCATTAGCCTGACTTGAGATGCAGCTGACCATCTGGACCCTGAATTTCTAAAGGATTTTTTCCAAATCAGGCTTAGCATTCCCCTCTGCTCTGGTTTTAATTCTGTTTCTTAGGAAATATGTTGCTGATATGTACAGGGCAGATTCTGTACAGTGGGAAATTTTTCACCTTTAATACAAAGCTGTTTTAGACAGGAAATTATTGTTATTTTTAATCTAAATGTTGTTTTTAAGATTTGGTATACAAGCTCAAATAAAAACTTGTTTCTCCCAACTCAGATGTGAATTGAAGAGCATTTTTAAAAGCTTTTCACAAGCTTTTCAGAGGAAATGGAAGTTTTAAATTCAGGTTTATGGCTTTAGTTTCTCACAGCAAATTTTTTAAGGCAGTTTTGCAAATGTTATTTAAATGATTGTTATATAAATGTTATGTTAATGTTTATATTGTTATAATATATTTATATGTTATATATTTATATGTTATATAAACGTTATTTTATGTTTATATTGTTATATAAATGTTATGTTAAGTGCCATTAGTTTGATACTTGAATTAGTTTTGTTAAAAAACCGCTAAGAAAAATCCAAGATAATGCTTTCTATTTCCTGCTTCAATATCGAGTGGATAATGGAAGGAAACTGTATAGATGATAGTTTGGTTAAATGAAGACAGATTTACAAAGATAGATCCCTAGATCCAGCCTCTCCTTTTCAAAGAAAACTCAGGAATGAATCTTCCTGTTGAAATGTATGTCAGAGCTGCTGAAAGATATATTTTAAAGTGCATGGAGTTCTTTCAGTCACTTAAGAGAATATCTGTTTTGTTGAACAGTTGACCAATGCTTGTGACACTATGAAGTTTTATGTGCAACTTAAAATCGGATTTTTTTTTTTTATCTTATTCTGTACCTAGCAATCTTCTATTTCCTTTTAATTACAATAGAGAGAATAGAGTAGTTGAGGCTGGACAACACCTCTGGAGATCATTTAGCCCAACCCCTTGCTCAAAGCAGGATCACCTCGATCAGGTTGCTTAGGACTATGCCCAGTCAGGTAGCTCCTGTAATTTAGTTTCTTTTGCGATTTTTCTATTATCAAGACATTTTTGCTATTTAAGTCAGGCAACATATGAAAGTGTCTATCATACTCTGTTTGCCCAGGATAGACTTCTTTTGGTGGAAAAATATTTTTCCAGATGATTTTCCCTTAAAAAACATGTCCCTCTTTCACATAAGGAACACAAAAAGCTCTCAGGCTATGGAAACAGGAAAGTTTGAAACTTCCTTTAAAAGTAAATTTGAAAAAACAGAAGAGCCTCAGGGCTCACCCAGTTATCACAAACACACTGTCCTGAGAACAGCATTATGTCTACAAAATAAACAAGGTGATTTACAACAAATAACAGGGGGTCTTGACTTGGGCCAGCAAAAACTGGGGCAAACAGGAAAGAAAAAGAACATGTATCCAAGTTTATCCCCAAACAGTTTGTGGATTAAAGGTTATTTTCACTGAGGCATGTACCTGTAGAAGGAGCAGACTTGCTATTTGCTGACAAAAAGATAAAAGCCCTGCAGATCTTCATATGTATTTCTATAGTAAAAACACACATTGCCATATTGAGAAGAATGCAGCAGTAAGTACTTGGGTATTTACTTATGGTGGAGTGTGAGTACTCCCTGCCCTAGTTTGTTCTTTACTTGCTTTCTTCTTCCTTTATTGAATGTTTGTGTATTGCACAGATGTTGGCATTTCTAACTTTCAGATTAATCTCAATGCACGCTTTGTCTAGATATTTGACTACGCAAAAGAATGGGGATCTAAAGGTAGGAATGTGTGGAATAAATCTCTTGTACAGTAGCAGGTAATATAAATATATTAAAATGTTCCTTATGAGATTACATTAAAAGTTACGGACATTTAGAATCTGCTGTAAAATAGAGTGAAATAGGAAATCAAATGAAGGACTTTACTGAGCACCATGATCTTTCCAGATGTCTTTGTCATGAAAAGAACTCAATTTTTGGGAGCAAATCAATGTTCTGCAGGAATACCTCATATCATCAGGTAGTATCCTCCAAAACCTATTAGTTAATCCATAAATACTTGGCACCGTTTGTGCCTCAACTGTGTTTTGCCAAAATGTTTTGCAGGAATTTTTTCTTTTATGTGAGGCCACTTCTCCCACTGCCAAAGTGTCTCAGAGGGCTCGCTGTGGTGCTGTCGTGATAATAGATAGGATTGCATTCGTGCTTAGATGGCTGATGTTCCCCTCAGTAGAATACCCTTCAAAACCTCTCTGGGCCATCTGTGTTTGTACACAGTCACCCTCACAGTAATGAAGTGTTTCCTGATGTTTAGGAAGGACCACCTGTGTTTCAGTTTGTGCCCATTGCCTCTTGTCCTGCCACTGGACAGAGCCTGGCTCTGTCCTCTTTGCAGCCTCCCGTCATGCATCTGTACACCTTGATGAGATGCCCCTGAGCCGCCTTCTCTCCAGGCTGAACAGTCCCAGATCCCTCAGCCTGCCCTCCTCCTATGGCGGGTGCTCCAGTCCGTGAGGCCATTTTACAGAGACAGCACATTGCTGGCTCATGTTCAAGTGCGTGAGTATCCTCCAGGACGCCCAGGGCCTTTTCTGCAGAGCTGAGAGGGCTCAGCTGCACAAATGCTGCCCAGGGGCCTTGCAAGGCTGTAGGGGGTCACTGCCTGCAGGGCTGGGGGAGTCCTTGCAAGGTGAGGGGCAAGAGCATTTGGAGGTGCCCCAACATTGCAAGGGGATGCAGTTCAGGGGCTTGTGGACATGTGTGAGTCTCCTCATGGGCTGTCCTGGGGAAGACCCCATTATGGGGGAATGGAATGGGTCCCACTGGCTGGGGGAGGAAGCAGTGGGTTTGGTAATACCACTTCTCTGCCTGTCAGCCTGTCTCAGAGGGTTCAGTGTGGTGCCATGGCGAGAATAGATAGGATTGCTTCTCTTCATCTTGGTACAATTGCTGTACGGACCAGTGCTCCTGTTTAGCTGAAGCCCAAGGTATACAGAAGTGCTGGCTTGTTTGGAAACATATTACCTCTTGGGGACAGCTTGATCAAATGCCCCTTTTTTGAAATAAAGTATTTCTGACCACTGTTGGCACCTGATTTGTCAAGTTAAAAACTCAGTTTTGTTTTAAAACAATAATCCCAGAATGGAGTATATTGGAAGGGTTCTCTGGAGGTCGTCTTGTCCCCCTCCCTTGCTCAAGCTGGGTGAGGCAGAGCAGGTTGTTCAGGAGGACCCAGCAAGGACAGTGTTGTCATGCACCTGGACTAGCAAATCCCCAGAACCTGCAGCCCAGCTGCTGGTCAGAGGGCTTGGACTGGCCTGTGCTGGTGCTTGGAGGCATCCAGATGTTTACTGGAGCCTCCTTTCAGAGAGCTTGATGCACAGAAGCCACAGCACCGCCATGCTGATGTGGAGGATGGGTGGCATGGCCAGGTGCACCCCTGCAGCCTCCCAGGCAGAGGTGTTGGAGGGCCCCGCCACTGCATTGCCCTGTGCTGCTCGGTCCCTCCCTGCAGCCCCCGTTCTCCCAGCAGTGGGGCCAGTGATGGTGGGCCCTCGGTGTAGGTGGTAGCACTGCTGTGGAGATCTGCTGCACACCCGCTCCCTGGTTGCAGTCCGCTGCTGGCAGGTAGATGAACCAACCACGTACTCTTGGTAGTTGTTGTCTGCCCTCAACCACGTGCAGGACACGGTGGAAAGGCTGTCTGCAGAGCAGACAGGCAGGTCTCGTGGCAGCCCACCACCGGATGCAGACAAAGCAGAAGCGGTGGCAGCAGGTGTCAACATGGGCTGTGTTGTTCACCTCGCCCAGGCAGATGGGGCATGGGCCGCCTGCTGCTACCTCCCACCATCCTGCCTGCTGCCCCTGGCTGGTGCTGGCTGTGGAGGCAGAGCTGCTCCTCTTCCGAGTCTCCTCGGTGCCTGACGCTGTGTCCTGCCAAGAGAGAGGTGCAAAGTGCCTGAGATTTTCTGGTGCCAGGAGCACAAAAGCAAAGAAAGCCGGAGAGGGCGGTGGGAGAGGGGAGGTGAGGGCCTCCCCGAGGGTCTCCTTGCAGGCTGGAAAGTGCCCTACCACTCCTACCTGCAGGAGGCGGTCAGGGAAGGTGAAAGAACTGGCTGTGGCGTGTCAGTGGTGCCAAGGGCGCCAGCACCCTCCTCGTGCCCACGGCTCCAGGACAGCCCCTGTGCAGGACCCGCAGCCTCGGCCAGCCAAGGCTCTGCCCAAATGCAGCACTCCCAATGTAGGCCCACAGTCCTGTCGCAGCTTGCACACGGTGCGTGTGTGCCCACTGGAGCTCTGGACCAAATGTGGCAGGGCAGAGCCTGCGGTTGCTCAAGAGCAGCGAGGTTGGCACCATCAGAGATGCTCCCAGAGATGTTACAGTGTTCTCTGGGGCTTCCCACCAGCCACCATCCAAGCGAGGATGGGAGATGCCCCAAAGGGGGAATACTCCTGCTTCAGAGGATGTTGGCCATCCTCTGGTGGCCTTGTGCGGATGATTTAACCTCAGGCCAGGTCCCGTGGTGAGAGGTTGGTGCACACGAGTGCAACGGCCCGGCAATGGGGCAGTGCAGCAATGCAGGCGGGGAACCTGGTGACCTCCTTCATGCCAGTGGAGCACCCTGACACAGCTCCTCTGAGGGCTGTCAGGGGAGAAGGACTCACCCGTGGTCTCCATTGGGAAAGCCTCAGAGATCACAGAATGGTTGAGGTTGGCAGGGACCTCTGGAAGTCATCTTGTTCAACCTCCCTGCTCAGGCAGGGCCTCCTAGAGCAGGTTGCCCAGGACCATGTGCAAAGGGTTTCTGAGTATGTCCAAGGAAGGAGACTCCACAACCTCCTTGGGCAACCTGTTCCAGGGCTCAGTCACCCTCACAGTAAAAAAGTGTTTCCTAATGTTCAGAGGGAACCACTTGTATTTCAGTTTGTGCCCATTGCCTCTTCTCTTGTCACTGGGTAACACTGGGAAGAGCCTTTTCTCCAGGCTGAACAGTCCCACCTCTTTCAGCTTTTCCTCCTATGTGGGGTGCTCCAGCCTGTTCATCATCTTACTGGCCATCTGCTGGACTCTCTCCAGTATTTCCTTGTATTTTTTGTCAAGGTGTTTGACAGAGGTTTTTAAACCCTTGTTTTAAAGATATTTGAGGTTTTTGTCAAATCTCAAAAATAATTGGAACAATAAGGGAAATAAAAATTTGACCTCATCACCTAATAAGATTTTTTGATAGGAATGAAGTGGAATAATGAAATAAAATTTCTGAATAGTGTGACTCGGATAACACTATTAAACAAGTACTAATGATTATAATTGGAATCATTAGTTCTTCCTCTTCTTTCCTCATCCCTTCCAGTCCTCACCATTAAATATTCAGGAAAGTATACTTCTTTGGCCTGTGCCAGAGGTAGGCTTCAAACTATTTTTATTAAATTCTTCAAAGGGTCACAACCTACAGGATGCAATAAAGAGCTATGTAGTGTTGTGCTCCAGTGCTACTCTTACTGCTTCCTGTGAGTCCTCTTGAAGTGTGAAACTCTCTCAGCTGGTATTTATTTAGCAGAAAAAGCACCTGTAGCAATGACACCAGTGTCTAGCAGAACTGAGGATTATAGCAGCATTTTTCTTCTGGTGGCAGATTCCATCAGGACAGAAAATAACTTTAAGTTTATATACAAGCTGTCCTTGTGAATTAATTCTCAGTATTACATTTTGTAAATATGTATAAATGTATCTTAAAGATTTTTGGCTACAGGTAACAATGTTGATCCTCGTTGTGGTTTATTGGGGTTTTTTTTTGCTATTTTACTTTTGTCTGCTTCAAGAAAGAAACTCAGACAGAATTTTCCCCTTTTCTCTAGGGTCCAGCTGAGACCCCCTCTCACTAACTGAGGTTGATGTTTTGGATAAAAGAGATATGTCAGAGAGAGGAAGGAGCATATTTGCCTTTTTCTATTAGTGGGATATTTCTGAAAAATACATGAGCCCTTGGCTTGGAGGAAACTTGAGAAGGATATTCTGGTTTGTGAGGTTACTTGGTGCTAATCATTGCAACAAAAGTGAGCCTATTTGTAAGAAAACTCCATAGCATTTAAATGAGTTAAACTCAAGTCTCAGTGGGGATTCTGGGTACACCTTTTGAGAGTTTGTCCTCAAAATTGTCAAACGTAGGTTTTGCTGCCTGGCAGGTAGAGGGCTCAAGGTCTTGCAGGTCCTGATAAATGCATTGAATGGGGTTGAGTGGGGTCATCTGCTAAGCAAAAGGGTTTGCCAAGGACTATGGTACTCTGGGAATTCTACACATTTCTTCATCTATACATAATTTCTTCACTCGATATCGAGAAGCTTCCGAAGTCACTCAAGTGCCCCCAGGACTAATTATTTTTTTCCACTACTGCCTTCTACTTAAAATGCACTGAGGAGAAAAAGCACTCAAAGGACTTGCTTCATAGAATTATCACTAATTTCTCCTTCTTTGCAAGGACTGCCTAGGTATTTAGACTTGTGTTTTGATGTTACTGTACCCCTAACTCATTCTTTGATACAACATGTCTGAAATTCATCCTTGGTAAATTTCCTAATTTCATGCTGGAACCTGGCCTTCAAGGCAGCTCTCATACCACAGGATGAAGAGTGGGGTGAACACTAGATAAAGTGTATGGTATGTTACTGGTGGGTGAAGAGGTAATGCTGCAAGATGGAAAATGAAATAAATGTATTCTGTGTTGAGGTCAGCTCCTTAAAATGAAGAACAGCCTTTTTGTGATGGCCATGTGCTAGGCAGTGTTTGAAAATCCTGTATTGCAGGAATAAAGAGTAATTGACAGCGCATGATGGAAATGTGATTATAAAGAGGTGATTCTTCTATGGACTGAGAACTGAATGTGGTTTTCAGGCTTCTGTAAAATGCAACTAAAATGGCAATAGGTCCAGAAAGGAGAGTAATAGTCTATTTCTGAGAAGAGAACGGGATTACTGTGAGTACACACAGCAGTACTGTGTGCTGTACGTAAGTTGTAAACATGCTATAGGTATGTGCATGGGGCTTCTTCTGATACTGTCTCTAAAGATTGTGTACAAATAATTGTGGTAAATAGCCAACGGTGAGAACTTCAAGGTAGTGCTGCAGAGAGATCCACAAGGATGTGTCAGTCATGGCCTAAATAAATCTTGCAAGTAACAGTGTAAATCTGGTAGTAGAGAATATCCAATACAATACATTCAAACTGGATGAAAGTATTTGTGAAGATGAAAAACATAGCATAAAGAAATCTAGGGATGTTTAGCGTGTAAGCAGAAGTTAATGATACGGGGAAAACTTTCAGAAAACAAATAGTCAGTAGGCAAGAAACTGAGTATGGCTTTCCAGAATGCAGAAAGGACCCTGCAAATGCAATTCAAACTTTAAGCAGTGTGCCTAGAGGTATGGTATGATGAAGCTGAGAGGAAATAACTCCTTGAAATAGACCTCTGATGTAAAAAAGCCTTTATTTGTTTGCTTACTTGTTTGTTTCTTTTTTTCCTTTTTTTTTTGACCAATTCAGTATGAGAAAATTAGAGGAAGCAGAGAGTGAAAACAAAAATAGTCTCAAACTAATTGCAAGCTAGAAATCAAAGATGACTCATAAGCTAATGGAGGCAATTCAGTTGCCAGTTTCAACACTTTTAAAGAAGGGATGACATTTGCACTAAAGCATAACTGTGGATTTTATTGACCAAAAATGAGGATGAGGAGCTTTAAGCAGTGGGAACTTGTGAGTTACTATGTACAGTCTGTGTTCTCTGACTCTGCATTTCTTAGTTTAGCTACACTTCATCCAGGAAATTTTATTTATGAGTGGGGATGCCTGCCAAGATGGTGCCATGTAGGGTTAAACAAGAGAGCCTGGTATATAAAGCTGCTCAGGGAAAAGCGTTTGTGTTCACTAATGTTTCATGTTGATTTCTCAGCTGAGGAAGTTTTCTAAACTTGGCTTTAGCTAAGTACCAAAGAGTGACTTCAAGGGCCTAAACATGGGCACCCACATAAGAAAATTTTAGGCTATCTTTTGGACATGTTAAAGTATCTGAAGATTAAAACTATGTAGGGAATTTATGCTCCTGTTTCCTTTGAAAAACCTGTTAGTTACCTATTTACGTAGTTAGGTGCCTAGCTAAATTTTAAATGTGTTTTTTTATGACAGGCCTAATGGCTATGTATATTGGGAAAAGACATGCAAGAAGCTAGATAGGAAAGGTGCACTTGAATTGAAGATATTTATCTTCCTGACAGTTCAAGGCTTTTGTTATGCATCTTTCACAGGAAAATCTCTGAAATTTATTAAATAATGAATCTTCAAGTTGTCTGTCTTAGCTGTCATTGCTCACTGACTTTTTAGTATAACAGACATGAATAAGAACAGTCCAAGTAAACTTGGCAATCTGCACAGAAAATTTGAAAAATGTTCATTTACTTTCATGTGGTATCCTTCACATTCATTAGCCATATATTAAAATGGATTGCAAATATCAGTAACAAAATAATTTTTAACATGTGGCTGGCAAAATTACACTTACTTTTATGCCTTGCCTCACAGTAACTTAAAATTGCTCTTTGCCAGGGAATATGGTCAGGCTGTTTATAACCAAGTATGACCAATCTCACAAATTTATAGAATGTATCTTCCAGCCAACAAAGCATAATCTTAGTAGAAAATTAAAAATGAAGCCACTATTAAGAGGAAAAATAACATGAAAAAATATTTAATTAAAGAAAAATGAGATCTTTCTGAATGGGAGAGATCTATGTTTATGACATAATCAACAAAAATAAGACTGTTCACTTACAAGGTTTGCTTCATTTAAGGTTGCCTCGTGACTTGCGAGCAACTAATCTTCTTTCAGTGTCCTGTCTATATATGTATTTTATTACTGCTAAGTTAACAAGCCAACTTGAGGTACATCATGGTTAAATTATTTGCCTAAGTCAACAAAGTAGCTCTGATTTATATAATAATGACTGATTGCATATTTTAGGCTTCTCGAGGTTGTCTAGCAAAACAGTATTTGAGTCCCTTTGTATTGGCATCTGAGGCCAGTACTTGGGGAAATAAGCAAGGACACCATACAGCATTAGAGTTCAGACTGGTTTCTCTCCCCTCCTCCGCACCAAGAGTGTGGGTCTTCCCTTTGCTCCCAGGTATAGTTGGGCATGCAACTGGTAGTGCAGCCAAAATGTTCCCTTCTGCTCTAGGGGAGACACATGGTAATGTGAAAACACCTAAAGATTAGGGTGGAGTAAAGGAGATATTGGTTATACTGAAATACAGTGGTAGAGATAAATCTGTGATACAAACTTGATGCTCATAGAAGCACAACAGTTTTAAATGACAAAGAAATAAGGGTAAATGTAATCTTCTGGTGCAACGTACAAATGAAGAAAAGTAGAAATCTGCATTTCTAATCTTAGATACTAGCAAGTTTTCTCTCTCATGTCATCATTGCTTGTGTCAGTCGTGTCCTTTATTCACTGTAAAATGGGCCAGGAAAAGATTTCAGATGCTTTGTCAGTCTGATGTTATAAATATGTTTATTTGCTTTTATTACCTCTCCTAAGAGTAGTTTTGATCCTTATGACTTAAAATACGTCATGGTTAGGGATTTTGTACTTTTCTGTCTGGGAAATCCAGTGCAGACTGTACATGGCATTTGCAGGCATACGATAAAAATCAAGGGAGATGCAGGATAGAGGAGTGCTTTATTTAGAAGCTGTACATAAAAGGAAAGGCCCTAAGAAAGTTGCTTAGTTGGAATGAGATTTGTAAAGGGAAACATGTTAGCTCATTTAAAAAAAGCACAAACCCTGACAATACACATGTGTACATACAGATATAGAAGCATCATTTTTAATTATGATCTCTCACATTGTCCATTTAAGAACTTATATAAACTCAATTTTTGCTTTAAACAGCATCTTTTCAGAGGCTATTGTTTAGCAGTCATGCTTACAAATATAATTGTGAACACCTTTGATATTGATATAACCCCATCCAATGTCAGTGGGTAAAAACAGGTTTCTGTTTTAATTTAAACTGAATTTTGTGAAGTGGCATGGCCCAGGTATATCTGTGGGAATGCAATAATGAAAGTTCCTGCTTCGATGTGGTTGTGGTTTGGGGGGGTTTTCTGGCTTTCTGCCTTTCAAGCCCAGCATTCTTTTGGCCTGGAATGGCCATAATGCAGAGTCCTGCAGTGGAAGGTGCAGGTGCCGAATTGGACTTTCCAAAGCGGCTGTGGAAAAGGTTTTTTGCAGTCCTTCTCAATGCAGAATTGGTTTTGTTACCATCAGTTTCTGAGGCTTTTGTTCCACTGTGGCAAAACAGTTCCTGGGTAAATTTTGCCTGTGTCTGTATTGTTTGACCCCTCTGCATGAGCTGATTAGTTCTTGCCCCGTTAGGCAGAGTTCAGGCAGAACTGCAGCCCCTTTCTCAGAACATCATTATCCATCACTCTGGAAGGTTATGAGGTTCATGAAGGTGGTCATGACATTCTTCCATCCACCCCCACAGAGTCTACTGGGTAGTAAGGAGCTGCAAAGTTTGACAAATGATATAAATATATATCTTAAAGCAAAGCAGCTGTTCAGCTTCCTCCTTCCCCCTCACTGTGCAGCTCTGGGAGTGCAGCATTCCCATTGCTATATTCCCACACTTCAGTTTTCAGTATCATCCTGACCTGCAGTCCTCTCTTCTAAGGGTTGGGTTTTACTGTTTATTTCTTTTCTGGGGAAAAACATCAGCTGATGCCCTACTTCAGAACAGGCAAGAAGGGCAGCTGCCTCCCTTTCCCATGATGAGAGGAGGCACATGATGGACGTGGAAAGCAAGCTGTAGTTCTCCAAAGCATCATCATGTGGTTATTGTATTCCAGGCCAGCAGGAAACAAGCTGACCCTAGTTTGAGAGCCTCTGAGACACTATAGCACATTAGCATGCCCCACATCAGGCAGATTTTACTAGCTTGGGCACTGTCCTGTGAGATGTGCAGCTACCTATTGTCAAAGCTGCTGGCACAGCCCCTGTCATCCTGTCACGGGGAGCACAGGACAAGTGAACAGAGCAATTTGTACCTCCTCGTGGTATGCAGATGCCCATCATTCCTCCAGAGCCTTACTTAGGAAAAAAGTAATTATCTAGCTGTGCTGGTTGTGAAAAATCATTCAGGAACAGGGGCTGTATAACCAACACAGAGATGTTTACAGGAGTCCATAAGGAATATGTAGTAGGATACTGTGATCAACTTGGCTGTAAATATTGAACATCTCCCAAACCATCTAGTGATTTGAGCACATATTCCTCGTTTCCCATTTCCCCCGCCCTGCTCTGGTATACTTTTTTATCCTTTCAAGGTCAAATTATAGGAAGCAAGTAGCGTATAGTTTATCCTCATGTATTTAGAGAGCAAGTGCTGTTTGCTTCAGAAAGTACAGGGAATGTATAGCAATAGGTAGTGGTCTCTATAGGTATAGAAGTCTAGCATGGCTTTGTTTTGTGCTGCTGTAATCAACACATTTACTATTAAGCCTGTTTGGAGTATTGCTTTGTAACACCGTGTACACAAGCTCAGTTTGACTACAGGATCTGGGCAACACAGTGAATCATTTTTTTGCCATTTCTGGTCTCAGTTTCCTCTGTGTGCTCGAGTGTTCGGGGGATTTGGCTCCATGTTTTTTTGCAAGTTCTCTCTACCAAGGTTTTTCCTGGCCGCTCCTTTGGCTCCTTCCTGTGTGCTACCTTCCTTTCAGCTTCGCTGGGAGTCAAAGCTCCTGTTTACTAAGAATCATGTGCCTCTATACCTTCCTGATTTCCTTAGTATTTTAGCCTTTAAAAGCCACTTTTGTTAGCTGGATTCTTTGTTTTTCGTTTAGGAATTTTCCATTCCTCTGACCCTGCCTCTTTTCTTCCTACCAACAAAATAGGGCAGAACAAGTTACACCGAGATTAGACTTATATGTTACTTTAAGCCAAGACTGTTTGTGTGCTAAGAATCTTTAACAATTGCCTTATTTGGAGCAGGTATGCATAGGCTAGCATCCTTGTCTCCTAAATGCCAGGAGTGTTTCTGGGAAAAACGCAGTCTTAAGAACAAGTAGGTAGAAATTTCTGGGAATTGTTACATGAAGTCGTCACTTTTTCATAGACTCAGTTCACATACTCCCATGTTTTTTGCATCTTTGTCTGTTCAAGGAGTTAAATTCAAGTAAACCAGCATTCTCCAGAAACATTAAATATCACAAAAGTGAGCCACTGTAAAGAAATCTAAGAGAAAGTAAAACAATTTTCCCATATATGCATAAGTATATGTGACTTTTTGCTTCAGCAACTCACATGAGCCAGAGGTGTTCTAGGTAAGGATTACCTTGCTGTCTTCAGTCTGAAGCCACCCTAGGTGGCTTTGGGAATGAATGTGAGTGAATAGAAGTGTTTAGGAGCTTTCCTTCTAATTTCTGCCATTGCTTGTTAAAGCAGCATTAGATGTCTGTTTCTTTTCCATTCTCTGGAGAGCAAGAAGAGACCTTTAATGTTTGGTGTACTAGCATGGGCATTTGCAGCTTCCCTCAGCAGTGTATTTTGGGACAATAAGGACTTGAACTGGGTGGGATCTTGGTTTATATCTGCAAATCCACGGTTAGAAAAAAAATAACATCTGTCCCAAAATCTAATGAAACCAATACATTTCAATGTTCTCAGTGAAACAAACTCTGGAAACCCATTTCAGTTGACATGAAATGTTTTGTTTCCATTTTGACAGTAATTCTGCGTACTCTAAAACTAAAACATGAAGAGTTCTGTTGAAATGGCAGAAGAAATGTTCCTTTTTTAAAAAGGTCAAAGCAATTCTTCAGCTATATCAAAATGTTTTTTATCTCTGTAAGTGCCTTTTTGAAGCAAACTTACTTTGAAATGAATAAATTTCCACGTAGCCATTTTTCCTTGATGAAATATCTCATTGGAAAAATTTTAACTGTGTTTAGCTGGTACCTGGAGAAATGCTCCAGTAGTAGCTCATACTTCTTGGGCCTCTGGATGAAAGCCGTTTTCAGCTAACCCCACATTCTCCTCAGGTTTGCTCTCCTGGTTCTTTCAGTGATTAGAATAAAACTTTTTTTCTCCAGGTTCAGATTTTGATGCAGTTGTATGATGTGTTGCCATCAGTTTCAGCCAGTCTGGGCTGAGACCTACAAGGACCCCAGTGGGGTGTCCTCTGCACAAAGCAGCCAAGCATCTATGTCAGACAAGCACGACCACAGGCTGCGTGGAGAACCAAGAAATTTTCTGTACAGCAGCAAACACAGCCAGAAGTTGAGAAACGAGGTTGGTATTTTGATGAAGTGTAGAAGAAAAGCAAAGAATGACTGTTAAGCCTGGTGCCAAAGCAAGAAAAATATTTAGCCCCATGCACAAGAGAAAAGGGTGAAGTTAATTTATAAATGGGTTGCCCATAAGAAGGGTTTGTAGTGAAATTCACCACCTGAGCTGAGGATTTGAGGTTCATTCTGCAGAAGCAAGGAAACTGAGGCATGACAGCATCCAGTTTGGAAAAGTACTGTGATTCTTGATATCAAAGTCTCGGTGGAAGTACACAGCAGGAAATGCAGGGAAAAAAGAACAGTAAAATGGAACTGAGAGTAGATATACGAAGATTCTGGAAAAGATAAAAAGACCTTTAGACAGCATGTTTTCTAATAGTCATGACATTAAGAGGTCAAGAAACTCTGGAAGAAACATAGTAATCTTACCATAATATTGCTAGGCTGGAATGCCAGGCCTGCAGGTCTCTCACTCCCTTATTTCCAAGTGATTGATTCTAATTCTTTTGATCAGCTGGAGTATCTCTAGTAGATGATTCAATTTGCCATAGTATAATGGTAGAAGTAATAACTGTATCTATAAATATTTCTCATATTAAATTGAATTTGGAAATTATGGACATGGCTCTTTAGAACTTTAAATTGGTAGTTTTAAAATGTAGCTGCAGATGTAACCTTAAATGTCTGGTTTGAAATGGCTTCATTATGGAGCTGAAAGGAACACACAGAGAAATGGCAGATGAAATTAATGCATATGAACAATCACCCCCATGCATACTGATTCCTATGTGCTGATGAGGTAGTTACTTTGTTTTGATGATCTTTGAAAGCTCATTAAGAACACTCATTAAGCTTCACAATACGCAGTGAAGTATAGCTGCTGCAGTTACGTGCAGGGTACAGTTCAATAACCTTTTCAGATGACAACAGTTTGGTGGCAATCAGGAATAGTACCCCAGAGACTGAGTTACCAAAACATGATATAGATAAAAACAAACATAGGGACGTTTGGTGTCAGGCTGATGTATTGTCTAGGCTGGCAAGACGATGATATTTTAAGATGCTGAGAGTTAAACTTTGTCACAAAGGGATTGGAAATCAAATGAAAAGTACTGACACTTCATCTGTACTTGTGCAGATTGGTTAGTTTAATATTCTTCTCCTTGCTGCTGATTCTTTCCCATTACTTGAGTTCCTTTATGCCTTTATTCTTCTATCAAGGTCTAAATTTTTTTAACTACGTTGTTTTCGGTCCCCTCCTTCTCTCTCCTGGGAGGAAATCTTTCAGGCCCTTCTCTAGTCTCTGCCCAAACTTCCTGAATTTCTAGTAACTTGTGCCACATCACTGCTGCCAGCCTTCTCAGATCCTTCCTCTGAGACTTGGGGTCTGTTGAAAATGTCTGCCTTGGGATAAAATGTTGCATTTCAATGTATGACAGCTCATAAAGCACTTGGAAAACAACGGGAGTAGGAGTTCACAAGCCAGCTTCAGCTCTGCTGAGGGATGACGCTCATACAAAATTCTGTGAGAGTGAATTCCCTTGTTCCTGTGTGGAGGAAAAGTGTGTTCATCCCTACATGAGAAATGTAAAACTTTCGATAAAACATTAGATGAGAATTATCATCTGCAACTTTTCTTGCCCACAACAGATCCTTTCCTGTTTGCTTAATCTTGTCTCCCAGTCCATTGCTATCACTTGCTCATGAGGCATCTGTCTCTTTTTCCTGCAATGCTCTCTCTGCTGTGGGAAATGTCCTCCTTTTGGTAGCTTCCACCCTTTTTTGGCTCATTCTGCAACTAAGATGGTTCCTGTCTCTTTCCCTTTCTTGCTCCTTCCTTCTGCTGAATGTGCTCAACAGCTGTTTGCTTTCTCTATTGCACATTTGGTTCTCTGACTCAGGTATCAATAAAAAAAACCTGCCATGGATGAATGGGAGCAAAGCTGAGAAGTGTCTCAAAATGATTGCTTCTTAAATGCTGCTTGCTTCATCATACCTATCTCATCTGGAGGGTGTGATGAGCCTTGGTAAGGTTTTGAAGGGCCCGTGGAGGCTTGGGCAGTCCAGTGACTGGATGACAAAGTCAGAAGGCAAAGGCGTTGGGATGTGCTCTCTGTTCTAGCCTAGAGGGACTCAGGGGGAGATTGTTCAGTGACTCTCCTTGGACTGGGCAAGGAATATGGAAGTCCCCTTCTCCATTTTCAACCCTGTGTTGTCAGAACAGGGAATTGAGTGAAACTGAGCCTTAAACAGGGAGACACGGCCAAGTCCTACTCAGCGTCAGCTGGGTACATACTTTGCTGAGAGTCTTCTAGCTAAACTGAGAAATCTCCCTTTCTGGCAGTAGTGAATATAAGCCTAAAACATCAGTTAAGTTTTTATC
The DNA here is from genome assembly GCF_047370975.1 of Nipponia nippon. Classification (NCBI taxonomy): domain Eukaryota; kingdom Metazoa; phylum Chordata; class Aves; order Pelecaniformes; family Threskiornithidae; genus Nipponia; species Nipponia nippon. The sequence goes on along the minus strand of NW_028262337.1, from coordinate 7,342,409 downwards.
TCTGATTTAGCCTTGCAGATCGCCTATTCTGTTAATTGAGGCAGGTATATCTCACAGAATCGTTGCTGGGGCTAGGTTTCAGCTTCGAGCCAGCAGCACTCAGAGCCTGAGAGCAAGTGAGTCACTGAAGGAAGAGCGAGCTGTGGCAGAGCTAGGCTTGAACAGCATAGGAAAAGATCATCACGGGAGATCTGTATCTGAAGGGAGGAAACGGTTTCCTTAGTCTTAACCAGAAGACCAGCCAGACTAGTGGCATGATGCTACAAGCATTATTTTTAATATTATCAGACATTATCCAAGGGTACAGTGAACAAAAGGCTCCTGTATTGCTGTGAATCAATGAATTAGAAAAAATAATTATTTGGGTTTCTTTGCAAGCATAATATTGATATTTAGTCACTGCTAGCTAATTCCTTTTTCAATTTGGACTAATAGGTATTTAACTTTTAAAAAATTGTAAACAGCCCCAGTCATAATGAAATGAACTTTTCTCAATTGTAAGAAGAAATTTAAAATTTTGGGCAGTCAGCATGGCTTTTGAGGGCAATGAGAGATCATCAGAGTAACTTAACTTAAATTAGAGGTGCAACTGCGAAAATGAAAGCTTTCCACCTTACAGAGAATTCCAGTATTCAAAATGTTTATTATTTGGGAATACTCTCTTTCAGCTTCAGAACAATCCAAGTCTTTAATATTGGATCAATTCCATATTAAACTGAATTTTCCTGGCTACTCGAGTTATTGTTTGGGTTTCCAGTTATTAGATTGCATATTTACATGACCTCTACCTTGAGATGGCCATTCCTTGATATAGCATGTCAGTGTCAGAGAGGGTTATGTTGCACCATGGAAGACACCATGTGGCAGAGAAGCCTGATTCATCCCAGATAGTCTAATCTAGCAAAATGAAATATAACTTCAGAAGGCAATTCAGATGCCTGAATCTTACTTAAATGCCTGTAGTGGCAAAGGTCAAAGACCTATCTTTCCCCGTATCCCGTCTCAGTTTTGGTGGGAGAATGGCTGAGAAGGATGTAGAAATAGGGCAAGCATAGACAATGCCTCTTCATAATGTTCTCCTAACTTCCAATGCACTCCAGGATGTCCCTATGCTGAAACAGGTATGGGATTTCCTGAACTGGGTGTGGTTTCCATGTGGGTAGGAGTCATACAGGTCAATTAATTATGTGAAAATAAACTTGGTATAAGCTTTGTGTTATCCACCTCCTTCACTGCAAGCACATCTTCTACAGGCAATGAATGAGAAATTCAGGTTAATATTACACTGTTTTAAAGAGAAAAGTTTTGCCTCTTTTCAGTTGTTCAAAATATGCTGTGTTAGTTGAAATCAACCAGAAATAAACACCCATTTTCTTTTTTTTTTTTTGTTTTGTTTTTTTTGTTTTTTTTTTTTTTTTGTTTAATAAGCTTGAATTTTATGCTAGGTGGAAAGAGAAAGTCTGGTTTTGCAGAAATTGCATATTCTGAAAGAAAATCTTCCCTAAAGAAAACCTTTAGCTATCTCCCATCCTGCTCTTGGAAACACATCCAAAAAAGACATGGTAGTGATTTTTCAATAACCAATGCTGAGCTTCAAATAATAAATCAATAATCCTTTAGTGAGATTGAAGTAATTTTGTTCTTTGCTAGGCTGGTTTGTCACAAATTGTTAGGAGCATTTATTTCCCTTTGGGACCATGACACTGCTGCCATGACAACAGTTATTCACAAAGCCAGATTCATCCCATGATATGTAAAATTATGGAAACTGTCTAGGACATTGCTGAGTATTATATCTTTTTTTTCTTTTGTTAGTAATTTAACTTGGTGGGTGGATAATAATAACAACACAGTTTGGAAGCTTTCAGATGTCTATTTTGAGACTTTCTGTCCTATATGGAGGCTTTCTTGTGGAAAGGTCCAAATCTAATACAAAACACGTGTTTTGCACATGATAAGCCCTTGGTAACACACAACAGCATTAGCAGATGTCCAGGTAATTCAACCAGATTGGTTTACGTTCGTGATCTTCATAGCTATTTTTTATGACTCGGGGTCATCTTCTTTTACATTTTGGGTAGAAAGGGAATGTTAACACAGTTCTTTCACTACCATGTGCTTGTTCTCAGATTATATGACAAATAGAGACTATATCCTAGGCATTACAAGGGGCTTTCAGCAGTAGAGAAGTTTGTTTTGAGCTCAGGAAACATTAAAACAGTTCCTATCCAAGTTTTCTTTTTGTAGGAGAAATATTGCAAGTTCCAGTGCAAGCCTGATTTCAGCTTGATGGTGGTTTTCTTAGCCCTTGCCATCAAATGTCTAATTTATCAATGCAGAATTTGCATGATTCCCTTGCATTTCATCAGTTCTCATTTTCCATTTGATAATTTTTTTCAAAAAGGAGGAGTAAGAGTTGGCATTGTTGGCACTTTTTCTTAAGTCATTTAAAAAATAAAGCAAAGCAAAAAAACCCCTTCCCATTTCCAAAGTCTTTTATAAGGATTAACTGAACCTTCCAGTGACTTGTGCAAGGTGGACAAGTTGCGGCAACGGAATCATAGATTTTGTACTTTCCAGTTTCCACATATTGTCTGCCACAGTGATATGGAGAATCCTTAACTTTCTCCTTCCTCTACTCTGTATCAGGCTGTTTGGGGTCTGAGCAGGTAGCCATGTGTAGGTTTGGGAGTGATTATTTAGCTGGTGGTAACACATGTGCCTGAACATCAGCTCTTCCTTACTGATGAGGAGAAAGAATGAGCTGAATGGTGTTTTGCAAGCAAGGTGGTTTGGCCCATGTACTATTAGTTAGACCACATCCAAATCAAACTAATATTTGTGCTCTCTTGCTGCTCTGCTCAAAATCTCCCAATAGTACCTTGACAGGCTGCTGTTTGGACTGCGTGATGCATGCCTGTGTTTTTAAACTTTCTCTGGTTTTTGGATCAGCCCCATAGCTATCAAATCTACAGTGGCCACTAACCCCTTGTCTTCTGTGAGTAGAGTCTGTCACATCCCTTCCTGAAGTGGGGCCTTCTGACTCAGTGTCAGTGAGCGCTGTGCTATTCCTGAAAGATACCACTATGAGGATAGGTGGTCCCACTGACGTTGTTCTGGTGTGTGGTTTCCAAGAACAGAAGATTGTTAAATCAAATTGAGACTTTGCATTGAAGAACAGTGATTCATTTTACACATTTTAATTCATTTTAGACTGGATAAAGAAGTAACATGTATGTCTGCCATTCCTTGTAGCTAGTTAGTTCCTACTCCTGTGTGCCCTTTGGACTTTGAGTCAGGATGCTTTCAAATTTTCATGTCTCCTTTGGTGTGCTGAGCATCTCTAAGACACGTAATTCTTGTTTGACCTCCTCAGTCTCTGAAATTTCCTCTTTTTATCATCCATTTTTCTGGGTCCCTTTCCCAGTTCCTAAATATATAGACTTCAGCCCTTCCAGGAAAATTCTGCTTCTCCCTCTGCCCCTTCCTGTCCTTATAGACAAGGCAGAACAAACCTGATTTCATAGATTCCAGGTTTTCTGTTTTTCTATGTTGCAGCCATTCCAATGGTAGTCCTCAGGACTGAGTCTCCCTTGTCTCCATCTTGTAGAAATTTACAATCTCTGGTACTAGGTAGCAAAATTGTGTATATCATGCTATTGGCATTCAGCATTGCAATAACTTCCTTAAATCAACCAGATTTAATAAGCTTTTGTGAGATAAATTGCACAATCATTCTGGAGGTGGTATAGAAATCAAAAGAAGATGACCCTGCCTTTCATGTTCATGTTTAGACCATATGATTCTTCCCATTTTTTCTTAAATGCTTGTCCTGACTTCCACTTCCATGTATTGAAAGCTTTCCTCTGTGGAGTCATGCTGACAGTAAATTAGTATGGCATCTTCCATAATGCAGGGCTAGAATTGCTCTCAGTGAGAATTCCTGGACCGAAATCCGTGGCTATGTAGCGTGGATCCCATTGAAAAACAGCCTCAAATCTGAGTTGCAATTTTTAATTTTTTTTTTTTTTAAACTGTTAAAAACCTGTTTATGACTATTGTCCCTCACCCATTTTCTTGGATAACTGTGCTCCTTTTTGTGTCTGATAGGTTGTCTTAGAACTGATTTTTATCTAACCTCACTGTACCCTGCCTGTGGATAGCACAGCAATCCAACCTACCCCTCATCCTTTACAAAGCCGGCAGCAGCAGCAAAGGTTGGTGTTGAGACTTGCCTGCTGAAGAGGACAAATTTGGACTTGCTGTTGGGAGTATAACTGAGTAATATTAAACAAAATACACCACCACCACCACCCCCAATATTGTGTGCATGTATGACAGTGTGCCCTTGTTCCCTTGCTGTATCTTTCTTATCATTTTCCCCTTTTATTTTCCATGGAAGGGGAAAAAAAGGCTTATACTTCATTTGAATAAAAATTACTTTGTTACATTAGAAACTTTGCAAAAGTTCCCATTTCTCAACCGATTCTAGGTATATCTTAATTCTTTGCTTGCTCAATTACCATAACAACTTGGGATGGGACATTTCTTTCTTAAAGCCTTTACCTTGCTGCTTGTGGTACTTTCTAGCATAAGCCTGCAATTTTCAGTGTGTGCACAAGGAGTTTTCTGATGTTTTTGACCAGCTCAGTGAGCTGACACTCTCTGGAAGTCGAGTATAGGACTACAGGGGCAGTGGATATACAAGGCTAACAACCTATAGCTTTACTGTAACACATACTGTAATATAACTCAGCCCTCACTTGTTTGCACCTTTTTCAGGGAACGTTATTCAAATTCATTCATTTGCATTGAGCAGTGAATATTAAGCATTCCCACTATTTAATACATGAAATGTTTCCTTGTGTAAGCTCCATTGCTATACTGCTTAACTTTCAGCTGGGATTTTTTTTGCCTGCAGTATCGTCTATGTCTATCGTCTTCACATTACTAACGTGAAAAGGTAGAGATCTGTTTTGTTTTTATTAAACTTCATTAAAGAAGGAACTATTGTAAGAATCATCATTGATGGAAGACAAAGTGGATAAAAAACAATAATAAAGGAATAAAGGAGTTGTTGTTTTTTAAATTCTAAGAGACAAAAGCTAAATTAAAACCTGTATCTGGCTCCTTTCTTCCTTCCTCCTATCCGGACATAGCATTGTAATGATTTTGAAGGCAAGGAGGAGAGAATATTTGTAAAACTCAGGAAAAACATGAGGTATAAAAATTTAACCCATACATAGCTGCACATGTATTTTTGCTGGATTATGCATCAGTCCTATATGCTACACATAGCTGCTTAAACTGAAGATGCAAAGGAGTTAAGGTTAAGATCTTTGCCCACTGAAGTACCATCTGGAACGTGTATCAAAACCTTGTGCTGATTGCTTGGATATTAAATACCAACAGTTTGATACAAGCTTTTGCAGAAATTATTCTTCAGCTCAGTGCAAATGTGAAAAGGGCAAAAGTTTGTGATATTTCTTTTCAAGGTAGTGTTCTCTTGTAGTACAACTCTTTGTGATGTGAGGCCAGGACACTTCAGAGTGCAACATCATTAGAGATCTGAAACTTGAATAATTTAATTTATAAATTGAAAACTTTTTTTTTTTTTTCCAATGCTGTTAAATTGTAAGGGTCAGTGATCACTCACCAGATTAACCTGGTTTGAAAGGAAAAAAGAAATCCTAGAATAGTGAAAACAGCACAGAAGTAAAGCTGTACTCAGTTCCACTGGTTGATGTGCAATGACTCTGATATATATGCTTCAGAAAATGTGCAGGATCCTGTTTGCTTTTGAATTTAACTTAGTAAGGACTGTATTTTGTGCCTCATCTCTGGTTTTTGTTTTTGTCCAGTAGACCAATATGTATGCTCTATAAATCCAATCACAGGACTTGTCTGAAATGCAACATGAAATATGCCAATACTTATATTAATGGATTTTTTTACTGTGTTTCATGAGACATCTTTAGTTGCTGTTTTTCATTGAGAAGTTTTATGTCCTAAGAGTTGACAAAGGGATAACTCATAGGCATTCATGTGTGTGTTATCACTAATATAAAGTCCTTAGCATTGATAACGCTGTTTTGATTTCAAAATGCAAACTGTTTTTACCATGTAGAATAGCAGTTTCTCCCTGTATCATAGTTTTCATAGTACATTAAGTTGTGAAACAGCTTTTTGTTTTCCCGCAATTGCTCATTATTTCCTCTAATTTTTCATGATTTTTGGGAAAGCCCCAAATTACCCATTTATTATGCTAATTATTTCAAGGATTTATACTTTCTTATGCTGTGTTTTTGTTTGTGATTTTCATTTCTAAATTCAGCACATTTGTACAAAATACTTATTTTTGAAAATGAGTGCTGTCTGTGCACTTGTTCTGTAAGTCAGCCAGTTTGAGGGAGAATTACCATAAATTTTGAATCAACTGAGAAACTCCAAGTCCAAGTACTTCTTCCCATTGCCTATTTCTGGGATTTATTTTTTTTTTTATCTACAAGGTAAAGTTATTCTGATACTTGTCTAAAATTGATCAGTCACTTAAATACAAATACTGTTGAACAGTTTAGTTGGGAATATAGATTTATTAATCTCTAGATATTTTATTAAAAATGTCTTAACTGGATGGATGATTTTAAATTGTACTACTTTCATTACACACTTCATAGCAATGGATTTCATTATCAGTTCACACTGAAAAGTAGGTGCACAAGGGATGCATTAACCAGATCATGTGTGTAGGGAAGGCACGTGCATTTCCTTTAAGAGAAAATACAAGCTTATAAACTGCCAGAGGAAATTAACTTATTTAATTCCCCAAAGTCTCAGCTCAGATTTCATTAAATATTTGAGTTGCTAAGATGCTAGTGTATACTGGATTTTGAAAGAATAACATGGAAGATAGTCTGGGGAAAGTCCTTGTCCCAGACAGGTTATCTGACAGAATCAGATACAGATTCAGAGTCATCAGAGTAACGAGTTTAATGAATAGGTAAACTTTTCTAATAGAACAGCTTTTTCCTCTTGGTGTTGGGTTCCCAGCTGCCACCTCTGGGTTACACCGAAGTTACTAAACAGCACCTGTCAGCACAACACCCTGATCTGTGCATCATGCTGAACTCTTTGTGAAATTGATATATAACAAGGAACTATTACTCTCAAGATTACTAGATCAGCATTTAGGTTTTTTTCTGATGTTGAATTTATGCCATTTGTATAATTTTACAATTCAACAGCTGAATATATAAACCTCGAAGAAATTCTGTTTGGAGGTAATTTTTTGACAGCTCTCTTTTGTGTACATCGTGTTCTTGTTTTCATGAAACAGCTTGTTACTGCTACTTATTCCTCTGAAAGAAATACTGCTTTGCTTTGGAGCATTAGGATGGTAAGAGGGCAAAACAGCAGGAACAAATGAAGTCCAGGCAACTCTGTTTAAGAAGAAGAGATAAAACAAACTAAAAAGTTGTTAATCAACATGCAATTAGCATGTTCAGGTTGCAGAAAAAAATTGTGTTGAATACAAGGCACGTAGGACAAGGACTTTCTCAGCTGGGGTGACCACCTTCTTGTGTTTTTATGACTTCGGACTTGGCCTAAGCATGGTGGAGTACCAAGTGACTCCTGGACTACTTGCCAGTTTGTTGCTTTTCTTCTACTTGTACGTCTTGGCTCAATGCACCTGTGATTCACATTCCTCCTGGCATAGTCCTGAGGATCAACGGTCAGGGGAACATGAGTAACTAGGATGTGCAAAAATTCTCTATTAGGTTCTTCTTGGTCTCTAAAGATTACATTAAATACTTCTGTTCTAGTGTGAATGGTTGTGAGGGATCAAGAGTTTAAATAAAAGAGCCATGAGATATACACATATGGATACAAACATGGCAGGCATAGTACAGGCAAATTGAAACTATTCCTAGATGTATCTGCAATGTGTATTACTTCTTGAGCATGCATTGTTTGGGCTTCTCTTTCATCACTCTGCTGCTCGATGAAGAATTGTTACTTGTGCTATTAAATTTAATAGCTTAATTTCATGGTTTACGAAGGAGTGAGCAAAAAAGCAAACATGGTTCCATTTAAGGTACTTTGTTGCTGGGTGAATGTAATGAAGTGGAAGCTAATCCAATTAGGGATAGTGAAGTTATATTTTGAAACAGTCCCTATTTATCTTTTCAGTTTGTGTAGAACTTATTTATGACAGAAATGGAAAAACTTCAGCTTTAAACTTGAAACATTTTATGAGGTTTCACCTAGTTAATGATACTATCAGCTTCTGAGGGAGGAAAAACCTTTATTATATGTTCTCCAGTTTTACTGGTGCAACTGTATGGGTCACTGCTCTTTATACATATCCAGTTTTGAGCTTGCTGCAAAAAATGGGATTAGTTCCACTGATTCTGAAGGGTGCTTTTGTGGAATCTATTAAGAACTCCAGGGACAAAAATAACCAAAATTACTTTTTTCTGCTGTTTCCTTTTTATATTACTTTTTACCCATTTTACCCATTATTTTTTACCCCTTTTACTTCTCTCCTGGGTCGGTAGTGCTACCTGTTAACCATAAAAGTCTTGGTCACCCTAAAGCTACACCAAGTGTTGTATTCTCCATTTGATGACAGCATGAAGCAAATGCTTATAGAAGAGTATAAGAGGGCATGTATAGAACAATGCTTTCTCTGACATAGCCTCCCAGCTTCTGGGATGGTGATATGCATTGCAAATTAAACTAGTGGTTTGAATTCCAAATATCTGCTTTGTTTTGGGTTAATTCCAGAAATGCGTAAACAAGGAAAATAACAAATTAGTAGATTTTTCCGATTCTGAATATGAAAACAGTCTCCACCTCTTGATAAGTAAAGGATTGTTGCTTTGCAGGCACTATGAGGAAGTCCTTTAAATGTTGTGAATATTCTTTCACTTAATAGTGCATTTCAGTAAGGTATTATCCTCAGGACAACACAGGCTTTTCCAATAAAAATGAACAACAAATATCAATCTTTTTTTTATAGTCAAATGTGAGTTAGTTAGTGCTTCCTGGGTTGCAGAATAACTTCCCAGGTGCTTCATGTGATTGGAGTTTGGAATGCGATATGAACAACAAGATCTTTATTTCTGCTGGATGAAAATAAAGTTATTTTTTATACTATACCTGTGAAAATATAGAATTTCCTGCTGCTTATAATCTAGTATCTCAGCTCATGCTACTTTTTCAGCACTTGTATTTAGAATACAATTAAACATATACAGTTTTGAGATTTATTATACATATTTCTTCACAAGACTTGCAAGAAAACGACTAAGATGGAGTCTGAAATAATGATGAAATCATCTGTGTTCCAAACAGGTACAATAACAGCAATTGCTGACACGCTGCCATAGCAGTGTGCCTGTGGCATCTTCTCAATGGAACACAGTGTAACCAGTTTACCTGTGTCCTAAAATAAATCTTATAATCTCACCTTTGTGGGCATATTTACTTGAAAGTAAACAAAATTCCTGCTAAGGGCAGGAGTCCTTATAATGAACACCCACAGGTCTGTTTTTATCCTTACAAAATTGTTAGTAGTTGGCTTAAAAATTGGTATTAAAATCCAGGTATATAGCATAACTGAGCATGTTCTCATTATTCATATACCTTTCTATATCTTTGTAACTGCTTTGTTTGTCTGGACAAGTAGTGTGGAGTATCTAAGCTTTGTGATAAGCATGCCCGCCCTTTGTGTAAACCTGATATTTAAATCGGGGATTTTGATGATCAACTTTAACAAAGAATTCAGATGGCTAACCTCATGAGGAAGTGTAAGCTTCAGTGCCTAATTTCCTTTTATTAAGTTGCTTTTAAGTCAGTCTGTCTGTCTGTCTCCACACTCGCCCCCCCAAGTATTTGACAAAGAAGCAGATTTTAAAGGTGTTTGTAAGCTTGATTGAAGTTCAGTCCCTTTGTCTTCACTGCTCTTGAATGAAAACCAGTTGGTCTTTGTGCCATCTAGCTAATTTGTGTCAACTATAAAACCAGAGGATGAGGAACTGGATTAAGGTATTCTACACATTTCTTAGAGGCTACCAAACGGCTTTTATTTGATAGTGTAAAGGATGTGAAAAACTATGCAGAATTAGACCCTAAAGCCAAGTGATATACAACAAAATTGTCTTATTATGTGACTAATCATTTATCCATCTAGTTCTGCCCTAAAAACAAATAACTCCATGCTCCTCCCCAAAAGAAAATGACAATATAATTGCATAAGGAAGAAAGAGGTAGGAGTGGAACTAGATTATTTACACATACTACCATTTATTATTGATTTGCTTTTAGCTGTCTTGTCTCTTTATATGTCCAAGCTGTTTTAGTATTTATGACATTTACATGCTTTTACTAAATTATTATTTAAAGGAAATATTTACTCTTGTACTTTTGAAGGAGGGATAAGCTAAATGAAAATCATGGCTTGTTTTCCGAGACTCTTCATTTAATTTCTGCTGCATGTGAATATGGTAACCTTCCTCAGGCATCTGGTAGCTAATGTCATGGCATACATGAGGGAGAGCAGCCCTGAATTTTAATGAATGCCTCAGCATCAGAGGTTTAAGTATACTGATGTTCCTCTTCTTTATCCAACCTGACATTTGTCACACAAAAAAGTAAGCTGTAGGGTATAGTTTTCCTGGAGGAGAGATTGTGAAATAAGAAACTTTCATGTGGCTGTGGTTTGTGAAGATGGTTTTCTGGCACAGACTGTCCCTGTTTGCTGCTGGCTGGCATGAGGATTTCTCTGTGCCAGCAGGTGTGGCTCAGTAATTGCTGAAATCAGCAGGAAACCTCCCAAAGGACTGGCAGACCTATTTGTGAGAACCATTCAAACAGAGAAAGATAAACTTTAAGCATCTATTTCTAAGCTAAAGTAAGTCCTCAGAACAAGTATTTCTGTACTTCAAAAGCAATACTCAGTGAGTGGCATCAAATCCCTTTCTCCTCCACAGAAGAGCTTGTGGTGGCAATAACTGCTGTTGTTTTCCCACTCTATTTTATCACTGTATCTTTGCCTTGCTGTTCAGAGGCTACTTAAGTGAGGCTACTTTCTTATCGCTCACAGTAGAGTCCACATTTGTGTGATTTCGTAGACAAGCTGGGATTGGGCATGGCTTTGCGCTGTTAATATTTGCCCAAGGAAGCGCTGTCAAGACCATAGTTTTATTTTTCTCTAGCTGTTGATAGTGGAGGATTAAGAAGTCCTCCAAATGGTTTCTACTACCTGAAGATTCTTTTTTTTTTTCCTGTAGAGAAGGCAAAAGTGTGCTTAGCAGCAGGGGAGAACACACGACTCTTTGGGAATCTCCTCATGTACTTTCAATGTTGAATGTATTTGACTGAGTGTTCTAATAAAATGCTGAAAAGGAAATCCTGGTAGTCTATACTTCTACTGAGAACAATGAAGGATACTACCTGAATAACATAATCAAAATTCATGCAGTAGGGCCTTCAGCCTGATGTCAGCCTACCGCAACCTGTTACATGTTCCTTTAACAAACAACCGATAACAGATGCAAGCAATTAGACATTAGAGAGTGTTGAAATGCCAGCTGTTGTACCTCTGAAAAATGGAGTATAAGGGTCCCAAGGTAAAAACAAGTGTAGGTAAGGTAGAAAAGTGTTGGCAGGAGGTAGCATTGCTTTATATTTGATGAAATGAGAATTATTCAACTGTCTGCAGTTACAGTCACTCTAGTAAGGTGGGAAGAAAGTGTGGGCATTTCCTATTTCATTAAGAGATCTCTGTGGTAGCAAAGTTAGCCTTGGCAACATGAGATAACAGAAGCAGGTGAATGCCCTTTTTATTCCTAAAAGATTTTATAGCTCACATGAAAATTTCCTCTGTACCTCTGTTTTAGAGTTTATATGTGTTACCAATGATTTTATGTAATCTATAACTTTTCTACTCTAATATAAAATAACTCAGTTAAACTAAGCTGATTCAGCATATCCAGAACTTGTCTGGCACAGTGCTTTAGTATGTTTAAAGTCATTAAGATGACTTTCAACACTTGTTTAAAACCTATGCTCCTTACTCTTCTTGTATCCTTTTTTCTCTGTCTTTTCATTAGTTTTTTCATGCTTCAAATGTGGGCTTGCTAGTCTGTTGATTGCAGGCCTCATCTGCTTGCTTAGTGTTTGACACCTGAGGCACTGTAGTGTTTCTGTATCCATTAGATCAAGAGTGTTAAATATTGCCTATGAATACTGATTGGAAATATGCAGTGTCAAGCGCCCTCTTGACTTTTACAAAATCTGCACTACTGTTCCTGAATATTCACTGTGATAGATATACCAGTCACTTGCCTTTTTCTTCAGCTTTTTGCCTTTGATTAACATGTATGTTTTGCTACATTTGAAGAAAGTGTTCTGTGCTGATATTGTTACCAGGGCTGTTTATTTCTAAAGTATGTGGAAAAATGTATTGTTGGGGAATTTATAAAATTAAAAAGTGAGATGAGACTTTCTGGTAACTTAACTGCAATGCAGCCTCAGTTTGGCTACAATTATTTTGAAATGTTAATAAGTAAGGATATAAAACTTGCAAAGGGTATATTCCTTTTAAAAAAATTACATGGCAGGTCAATAGGAAGAGTGAAAGTTACTTTTTGTTAACTCTAGTATATGTCTGAAAACAACTTGCCCCATCAAAATGTGTTACTATGTCATTACATCTTTATTCAGTCTCTGTGGTAAACTTCCTACATTTTTATTGGAAGATGTCTCCAAAATCTTGACACTCTTTAAAATAAGTAACTGCTTTGTGAGAAAAACCTAAAGAACCCCAAAGGATTTTTGGCTCATTTTTGGAACTGTAAAAAGTCATGACTGGACATTGTTGCACTCTTTGGAAATTGCAGTATTTACTTTTACCAGAAAAAATGTGGCTAGTTTTAAAGGTAATGGTGTGGGGGAAGCGGGAGAACTCAGAGAGGGAAAAATGTATGATAGTTTCCAGACAGCTGACATTTAAACAAGTGACAAACTGTGCAGAATAAACATTAGTTTTGGGAGAGTAGAAGTGTATTCTAGCATATAGACTTTAGAAAGCTATTGGTAACATTTTAGCTTTCTTGTGCAATGGTTTAAGTAAGTCAATGTGAAGTATTTCTCTCTTTGGAAAAGCCAGTGAAGAAGACAATAGTACCAATTCAGACTCATTTCTCCTCAATGCAAGGAGGTTATCTTTCAGCCAATCTTTGCTGAGAAAATGGAGAAAGCACTAAGCTGTCTGAAATCAGAAAAGGCTGCAACTTTGAAAAGAAATGCTATTGATCCAGAAAATGCAGCTACAGTTGTATAGCTAACAATTGAATGGCATTCCTTCTTGTTACCTGTTGTCCTACACCATTTCCAAGTTATTTTCACCGTGACTGGCCAGTTGCAGAGTGAGCTCTTGCTGCCAGCCTCTGGCTGCAGATGAAGCACTTGTGTTAGAAAACAGCTTGCAAAAGAATGATAAGGTTTGGAATTGACAGTAAAATGAGATTTGTTTTCCATGTCTATCTCCTGACCAAGATGGCAAGGACAATATTTTTATGGATTCTCCTGGTCACAGTAATTGAGACAAAACAGTATTTTGAGACAAACAGTATTAAATAATGCAAAATAAGCTGAGAATGAGAAGGAACTACACAAGTGCATTTTGCCACGGTGCTTTAATTCTGGATTTAATTCTTGTCACATATTTATGAGCAACTTGTCCTTATAATTTTAAAGCCATTCAGGCATGGAGATGAGTAATGGATTTCTAAAAGATTGAAGATGACAAACTATCGCATGGCAGCCACAAACCACTGCTGAAAAACTGGATACTTGTAAACTTTGATCATTTTTAATGGTGACAACTTACCCTCTTATGCAGAAAATAATTAGTATGAATCTTTTGCAGTCAGGTGCTCAGCATCTGAATTCCTCCTCTTTGGTGAATAAATGTTACCTTTTCTTAAACAATTCCTTCAAGGAGAGTCTTAATTGGAATAAAGTACACTCATGTTCCTCTGCCCTACTAAACCAGACAGCAAGTTATTTGCGATTCCTTTTTTTTTCCTGCTTAGGAAGAAGACTTGCTTCTTCTTGGCTTTCTTCTCTGGCAGGTTTGGGCTGAAATATGTCTCTTAATGATTGCAATATGCTAAGCTTTTTATAACTTGAGTTGTTGTAAAGGTTTACAAAAGAGCTTTGGATGGACATAAAATAAGGAGAAATGAGCTGTTTCATGAGCAAGCATCTACTTTCAAATAAGGAGTGCTGGAAATTGAAGGAAAATCTTTAAAAATGTGACAGATTTATTAACTGTCCACCTGATAAATATGGAAATAGCCTTCCTGGCATTTCTGAATAGTAAGAGTTGCCCAGATAAATCTTGAAGTTTTTCACTTAAAACTTTAAAATAGCTTGTTCTTAGAAGACATTTCAGTATCTTCTTTTTATGCTGTTTTTGGCTGGATACGGAGAAATGCAAACTTTAATCTTGAATTCCTGTTTTCTACTCATTGTTTTTCCTCCTGCTTATTTATCCCTGGTGTTTTTTCCATACCAAGATAAAAAAAACCAACCAACCAATCAAACAAACAAAAAAAAACCCAAAAGCAACCCATAAGTGGAGAAAACGAGAGGAGGAAAAACACGAGTAGGGAATCCAATCTCCTGGATCATTTCCAACCTTGAAAAGTCTGAAAAGACCTGTAACTGGTCTTATGCAGCAACCCAGGCTAAGCAGCCACAGAGCCCTGGTGGTGAAAAGTTGGTAGGAGCTGTGTGCTTTCTTGCTTTCATTCCAGACTTGCTCCTTTGAGAACTCCTGGACTCTTTCTTCTTCTGCATTTTGTTAGTATGTGCCTACTGTGATGAAATTTTTGTGTGGGGAGGTATGGGGGACCTCAAATTCTGGGGAAAAAATTCTAAGTTTAACTAATGTTGTATGCATCTAGGAAGTGCATGTGATTAAAATAGACTCACTTTCTCACTTGGTCTTTCTGATAATTAGCTGGCAGTTTTGGTGAATGTCTGATTACTTAATTGTTGCATAGAAATAATTCTCTGTTTCTGCCTGGCTTGTTTGGCTATTATTCTCTAGATAGAAAGAGACTTAGTCAAGTCAAGAATAGAAATACACCAAACCCTATATTTTCTATATAAAACACAGTGTTTGACCAGTCGTTAAGGTGACTCCCTGCTAATGTCATTGTTTGGGCCTGAATTTTTATTCATTGAAAGGCATTTTATCTCTTTTTTTGTTTGTTTCCTTTTAAAGCCTCTCATTTCTTTTTCTCTTGTTATATGAAGGTGAAGTAACATGCGTTGTTCATAGTCGTATTCATTTCTGTAAGCATATTTGCTTACAGACCATACATCACTCCATATAAGTCCACTTGAAAGCCTAATAAAACCCTTTTTGCATGGAAACTACTCTGTTATTAAGGGAAAAAGAAATGTACTCCAAGGAATGGGAGTAAATAACCAAAATAAAGGGAAGAGAGTATTGTGTCTGCCTGTCATGAGGACAGTTTTTTTTAAAAATTTGTTTATCAAGAGCAGAGATCCATTCCTCCTTAGGCCCAAAATAGATATGCATTTAGGATTATTCTCTTATATGGGATTTAATAGCAATTCTCAATACATTTCTTGAAGAAAAACTGTAAGAACTTGCAGAAATGCTCAGCTGCCTCAGCGCAGCTATCCCTGGCACCCAACCTAAGGTGAGGAAGAGGGTGTGCTCTGGATGAAATGACGTGAAGAGACAGAAAAGACCATGGCTCTGTTATTGATGATTTTCTGCGGTGTAGTATGCCAGAAACCGCTAAGAAAACTAAAGCTCCCTATGCAACCCCATGTCCTGTCAAAGATAAGCTTCTAGTAAGCTTCCTTGTCTTTAGGCTGAGAGGTGTGTAGAAGGCTACAAATGCCCTCCCTTGGATCCAGCTACGCCAGCTGAAGAGAGCCCTTCTGTGTTGTTCATTGTCTTGTCTCCAGTACTGACCTACAAGTCCACTGCTGAAAGAAGGGTTTGTAAGACTGCTTCTTATATTCCTTCAGGTAAAGTCAGCTGGGCAAGATTAAACACCTGATGAAGGTGGTTTGCGTTATCTTAATTGGTCTGGATTGTGTAAGTACCTCATAACCCATCCCTTCCACTGGGAAAGCCATTGGGAGGTTGTGTAAGATGAACAGTAAAAAAACAGCTGAGGGACAGGTAACACCTTCAGTTAGCACTGATATTTGCTAAGCTGGATGTTTATTCACTAGGAAACACTTAACATTTCTTTAGGTTTATAGCATTTTTGGCCTGTGCTGTATTCACATCTGGAGGGTGCAGTGTGTAATTTATGCTTCGAAGTGCCATTTTTGGGGTCTGCTTTATGGTCCCTTTTAAATTGCACAAAAATGATAAAAAAAACCCCAAGTTGAGACAATAGGCAATAATAGCAATCAGTCCTTAACTTATACCACATTGCATTGCACAAATTGCATTGTATATTCTTGCTTATCCATTCTCAATCTGATTCTGGTTTTTTTGTTTGGTTTTCTTTTTTTTTTTTTTTTTTTTTTTTTTTCTGCTACTGTATTGATCCTGTGCTGACTCTTCAGCTGTGTAACTAGGAAATTCACACTTTCAAGCTGTCTTTGAACTCAGCCATGTTCATGCCTCTGAAACATGAGCACGCCAATTTCATGCATCTCTTACTGTACTAGGTTTTTGGCACATCAGCCTTGTTTAGGAGACCTGATGGCTGTTGCAGTTCGGTATATTGTCTTTCAAACTCAGTCAAGCAGCTTGTATAGAGTGGCCCGTAACTGTTTCATCTTCCCCTTAGAAATGTGATGGAAACTTGGGGAAGGAAGGAAGGGGCGGGGGAAGGCTGTTTAAAAAGGCTATTAATACATAAAATGTACTCCTCAATGTAGTGTCTCTCACTGGACTGGGGTATATGTTTTGTTTGTGAATTCTCTACCTTATTAACAAGCATTTTCTGGGACAGCCTGATAATACTAGAAACTGCAACAATTTTTACAAGGCTTCAATATCCGTTTGCAAACAACAAGTACTTAACGCTGCTTCAATTTCTAGTTAAACCACATTTCCTTCTTTCTGAAGTGACGAGGAAAAAAAGATACTGCTTGAGGGGACCCATTTCTGACAATCACTGCCAGCAGAGTCAGTCTTTTAACGCCAGATGGAGCTGCCTTTATGCAACCCCATGTGTCTGTAGGTGAATGCAGGAGTAACCAGAACTCCTGTCCCGCAGGCCTCAACGCAGGTGCCAACTTGCCTGATGCACTTGGAAATACTCTATCGTGTCTAACAGCCATTTGCTTGGTACAGTAGCAGTGGTATTTTCAAAAAATATTTTCCCTCTGAATTGTTTTAAGCAGCACCACTAGAACTTGGGGGAAAAAAAAACCAACCAACCAATAACACACCACCCCCCCAAAAAAAAAAGAGAAAGCCAGTTCAGAGCTTATTTTATGGTGGGGAGGCAGGGGAACCACTTTTCTCCTTCACCTTCCTCTCCTTTAAGAAAAAGGAATTTAGAAAGCTCTGGCTGTCACTCTCTCTGCTTTTAGTGCAGAGTACGGGTGGAAGTAGACACAGCTCTTCCACAGGGTAGAGAGGAATGGCCTTGTGATCTGAAATTGGTGTCTGAAGTGACAAAGCATTGTAATAACGCTGCACCTCTTATCTCCTGTCATGAGGGGTGTGGTGGGGTGACCCTGGCTGGCTGCCAGGTGCCCACCAAAGCCGCTCTATCATTCTCCTCAGCTGGACAGAAGGGAGAAAATATAATGAAAGGCTCATGGCTCGAGGTAAGGACAGGGAGAGATCATTCACCGTTTAACATCACTGGCAAAACAGACTTGACTTGGGGAAATTTAATTTATTACCAATCAAATCAGAGTAGGATAATGAAAAATAAAAACCAAATTGTAAAACACCTTCCCCTCACCCAGGCTCAACTTTACTCCCAATTTCTCTACCTCCTCCCCCTCAGCAGCACAGGGGGATGGCAAATGGGGCTTGGGGTCAGTTCGTCACACGTTGTTTCTGCCACTCCTTCCTCCTCACTCTCTTCCCCTGCTCCAGCGTGGGGTCCCTCCCATGGGAGACAGTCCTCCATGAACTTCTCCAGCGTGGGTCCTTCCCATGGGCTGCAGTTCTTCATGAACTGCTCCAGCGTGGGTCCCTTCCACAGGTTGCAATACTTCAGGAACAGACTGCTCCAGTGTGGGTCCCCTATGGGGTCACAAGTCCTGCCAGCAAACCTGCTCCAGCATGGGCTTCCCACAGGGTCACAGCTCCTTCAGACATCTACCTGCTCTGGTGTGGAGTCCTCCAGGGACTGCAGGTAGGTATCTGCTCCACCGTTAACCTCCATGGGCTGCAGGGGGACAGCCTGCCTCACCACGGGCTTCATCATGGTCTGCAGGGGAGTCTCTGCTCTGGTACCTGGAGCACCTCCTCCCCCTCCTTCTCCACTGACCTTGGTGTCTGCAGAGCTGTTCCTTTCATGTATTCTCACTCCTTTCTCCTGGCTGCAGTTGTGCAGGGTTTTTTTTTTCCCCTTCTTAAATATGTTATCCCAGAGATGCTACCACTGCTGCTGATGGGCTCGTCATTGGCCAGCGGTAGGTCCATCTTCAAGCCCGCTGGCATTGGCTCTATCAGACATAGGGGAAGCCTCTAGCAGCTTCTCACAGAAGCCACCCCTATAACCTCCCCACTACCAAAACCTTGCCCTGCAAACACAATACAAGGAGATAAAATTCCTGTTATGAACTTGGTGGGTTTTGTTCAGATAGGAAAGCTAGCGCTGCTTCTGTGTATCTCCAAGAAGCTGGGAAGAAGAAGTTATGCTTCTAGTTAAGGTGGCAACCTTCACTTTTCCTGGGTCAAGCCGAAACAGTCTCTCTGCAGCATCTCATTTGGTGTTGTAACCAAGGTTGACATTGCTCAATATATTTTTATGCAAACCACTTAAATTTGAGATTGTAAATACTATTATTTTTATGACAATTAACAGGGTAGTTGGACTATGGCAGAAATAATAATGTAAAAAGCTGCTATCTAAAGTGATTTTAGTGTGCCAGGCCAAAGTTTGGATTTACTTGTGTGCTGTCTCAGTGTGAGTAGGTCATGATGCAGTTTAATTTTCTCAGACTGTCAGAAATCATGTTTTATTGAGTGTATTCCCAGGTGGAGGTAACTGAAGAAGCAGCAGCAAGTAGGCAGTGTTTAATACCTGAGGAAACAGGCAGCTGGCAACAAGACCTGCTTCTTCCTCTATGTGGTTTTCTAGGCACAGAGAGGAGAGCTGGCTAGCCCCAGGGTCCCTCTGTTTTAGCAGGTTCCTAAGCCTTCTACTTCACAGAAATCCATTACAAATAATGATTCCTATCTAGTCCCTGAAAAACTCATTAACTGAGGAACAGAAGCAATGGTAATGATTAAAATTTTTAATTGTAACAGGTGGGTGTAACCTGTGTTACTTAAATGCTATGGGACCTTCATGTAAGTGAATCTTACCACTATAATCCATGTTTCTGCTAGTATCAAAGGATATCTCCCATTTCTTTAACCTGAAACTGATGACTGAATTTGATATGAATTCACAGATAATATTGATCCTACCGAAGGTTGTGCTGTTCACTGAAACTTGCTATTCACTGAAAGATTTCTCTTAGCCACAGTATTGAAGGTCACAAATCTTAATGTCTGGATTTGTTCCCTTTGAGTGTCACTCTGTTACTCAGATTTGAAATCATTCAAATTTGGAAGAAGCCTTGGACACCAGCTGCAAGTGGTTTCTGCTTTGCACTCACATTTGCTTTAGAGTTCAACCAATTCTTCCAAATATTCATAGATGTCTAAAAATATGGCATGAGTTTCTACTTTCCATTTATAGCTGAAAAACCATGACATGCATTGGTCTTGGGTTTTGTTATGGTGTAGGTGTCTTCACTACTCCTCAACTGGCAGATTCAAGAAAGAGCTATAAATAGAGACGTTTTAAGGGCAGACTCTCACATTCTCAACAGTTGTCTACGCAGAGGTGTGTGTA
Source organism: Nipponia nippon (assembly GCF_047370975.1). Lineage (NCBI taxonomy): Eukaryota > Metazoa > Chordata > Aves > Pelecaniformes > Threskiornithidae > Nipponia > Nipponia nippon. The sequence continues at coordinate 7,322,304 of NW_028262337.1, read as the reverse complement.
TTTGTCAGTGTGTAGTAGATAGGGTTGTATTAGCTGGATGAATAGAAAGGAGATGGTATTATAAATGCTTTCAGGTTGTGTCTATGTACCTTCCCTTATCAAATAATTTTTAATACAGCTGTTCCATAGTAGAACTATTGCACTTGGTGCACCTTTTTTTTGGTTAGTAACTCTTTGCTTATTTGATTCAAAGTCAACAGAAGCTTTGCTATAAAAATATTAATGAAAAATCCATTTCCTGAATGACTTTTAGATTTTTCACTGGAGTCTCCAATGTTCAACATATTTTTGCTCACTTGTTACTGTGGCTGCAGGAGCAGTCAGCAACAAAAAGTTCTTACTTGAGCCTTTCAACCTTTTAACTTGGCAGAATGGGATATAAAACCTTTACTGTGGTGATGAGTGAGATCAATAATATGCACATTTGACAGAACAGATGGCTCATACCGTGTGAACTGCAAATATGTTTATAAGTCCATGGATGATTTTCAACATGTTTACTTTAACTCCATTTAGAATCATAGAATCATAGAATGGTTGGGGTTGGAAGGGACCTTAAGGGTCATCTAGTTCCAAGCTGCTTGCCGCAGGCAGGGACACCTTCCACTAGACCAGGTTTCTCAAAGCCCCATCCAACCTGGCCTTGAACAACTCCAGGGAGGGGGCATCCGCAACTTCTCTGGGCAACCTGTTCCAGTGTCTCGCCACCCTCACAGCAAAGAATTTCTTCCTTTAATCTAAATCTACCCTCTTTCAGTTTAAAACAGTTACCCCTCATCCTATCACTACACTCCCTAATAAGGAGTACCTCCCCATCTTTCCCGTAGGAAATAAGTACTGGAAGACTGCTATAATATCTCCCCAGAGCCTTCTCTTCTCCAGGCTGAACAACCCCAACTGTCTCAGCTGGCTCTCACAGGAGAGGTACTCCAGCCCCTTGATCATTTTTGTGGCCCTCCTCTGGACCCACTCAAGCAGGCCCATGTCTTTCTTATGGTGGGGGCCCCAGAGCTTGATGCAGTACTCCACGTGGGGTCTCATCAGAGCAGAGTAGAGGGGCAGAATCACCTCCTTTGACCTGCTGGCCGTGCTGCTTTTGATGTGGCCCTGGACGCCATAGGCTTTCTGGGCTGCTAGTGCACATTGCCAGCTCATATTTAGTTTTTCATCCAGAGCAGCAGCTAGTGTGTAGTTTGTTGTCTTCTCCATCTGCACTTTTAAAATGTACTGAGCGTGTAGTGATAGAACAAAAGATTGCAGATTTCAGTGTTTACATCTACTGGAAAGCTTTAATGTACTTCAGAAATTATCTCCACAGTGTGTCTGTCCCTTTACATACAACCCTCCATTTTTACTAGGTGGAAATTGGAATTTACTCCGAGGTGGAACTGTTCTATGTTTATCGGTTGTCTATTTCAAGTTACCTTTTTCTTTTGACTACCCACAAGTCCTCTCTGGTGGTTTCCCTCCAGCAGCTCCCTGTTAGTCCAAGGCACTCTGGGCTGTTATGTAGCAGACAGATACTGGCAGAGCGTGGGTGTAGAGCAGCAAGTGTGCCAATCAGCTGCGTGGCCTTCGTTATGTCGGAAGTGCCCTCTGCCCCTGAACACACACCCTGAAGTGTCCTAATCCAAAGAGAATATAGAATACTTTGTGCGAGGCCAAGGAAGAAGGGAACATCTGGAAACACTGTAATGAGCAATGTACTTTACTAAAATAGACTTCTACCAAAAAAACCCGTCTAAGTAGAGTCTCTTGAGATATACAGACTCTCTTCTTCCAGGGCTTTCCCTCGCACCAGACAGCTAAAATGTTCAGAAAGCAAATGTGGCTTATACTAACATATTGTGTTTTTTTAAGTGTGAAAGAAGACTTGTTATCAGATAATCAGCCAATTCTCATACCAGAGATGTAATGAAGTTGGCGTGATCTGCATCATATTGAGGATGTGTGATTAAAATTCTATTCTTATAAAGATTTGGACCAGAGAATAGAAGCACGTATGCAAGTGCTCAAAGTCCAGGACAAAGCATCAGAAATGTACTGGTTGTGTTTCATAACTGAAGTGTCTATGTTACTTTTTGCTCCCTTTAAAGACATGTCTTTTCAATTCACCACAACTGTTTTTTCTACATATTTTCCTCTTGCATAGGAAATAAAAACAGTGATTACAGAAATTTCAGAGGAATTTCTAATCAGGGCAGGAAGGGGTCAGGAAAAGATGATGCAATATACTGTTGTATAAAAACATATTAGTTACTTTAATACAACCTGATTCAATAGCTACAGAAAATCATTGCCATCTTAAAACTACTTGCAGGCCACCTGCTTTGAAGGTCTCTGTGCTGAAAGCAGCAGTCTTGCAACTGTTATCTTTGTTAACTATTTAATGGAAGATGAAGGAGTGAATATGGAAGTGTCGACCTGCAGTCCCGTGTGTACAAAAATACAGGTTTTCTTTTCACTGGTTTTGGATATATGGCAACACTACAGTGAATCTGAACCTTAATGGCATGCTTTACATGGACTCTGAATAGGACCCTGGACAGGATGAATACCTCTTAGGTATAGTGGGCATTCAGAGAACAAGAAAGCTAAACTTGTAATGTGGGTTTTGGCACAAAAGCTTCTGGATAGACCTCAAACAGCCACAAAGACAGATAAATGAATAACAACACAGGATACTCCAGAAGAGCACAGGATACCATTTTTGCCAAAGAGATCTGATGTTTACCTGGCTGAATAAAGGAGGCCTGATTTCCTTCAGATGAAATAAATACTAATGGAGCTGCTAGCAGCTCCATCCATACTCTGCTTGAAGCTATGGAGCCATTCCCTCACGAAAAAGTCTCTTTAAGTGCCTCAGGTTTATCTGCAGTCAAATTTAGCAGCATGTATCATCAATGGGGACAGTGTGGGGAATGTTGCAGAAAGCTGTGAACAGCTGAACTGCGGCTGTTCCCCAAACGTCACACCACAGATAAATCGGAGCAGCCAAGCACTTACATCAGAAAAAAATTTCCTCTTTTTCAAAAGATACAGCATTAGGACTACATAATGCAGGTTTCCAGGAGCAAAGCTTCAGTGGCAGAAACTGCAACTAATTGGTACAGCAGAGTTGCAAAGACTGTGTGGAGAATGGCAGATTGTGCTGGCCTAGGTACTTCATTGCAAATATTTTTTGTCATCCTCATAATGAAAGATAAAGCCATTTCACTGCATGCAGCACCCTCCAGAATAGTAATTTTTGTCAGTTAAAACCAGGAAACTCCTCCCATACCTCTTGCAAGTTTTCTTGTAGTAGAAATTGAATACGGTAGCTCCTACTTAACTGTATCTCTGGCAACACTGGAGCATCAGCATTTGCCTGCTGTATAAGTGATTCTCGAGGTTTAGCCTTGAATAGCTTTTCGAACTGTGAATGCAAGATTCCTATTAGCCTATCCATCCAGGACACTAAAGTCTGGGGTACTTTGTACACTGTGATCTGGATGTAATTTTTTTATCTTTTCTGTTGCTGTTTCAGTCCTAAGTGTTTCAAAGCATAAAAACAGAAAGTTCCTGCTGAGAAAGTAATGGTGACATAAAAGGTCAAACCTTTTAGTACAGTGGCAGGTAAACAGGGAGTTTTGCCTGCCACCTTTAAATTTGTGGTAAATGTTATTTACGCTGTTAGGTACTCTGCTTCGTCTCCACTTTCACTCTCTTTTCTGAGACAGTTTCACACTAGAAGGTATTTAAAGTATTTTGGTTTTAACTGCTCCCTCTCATGCTTACGCTTCTCTTCACTCTTCCACTGCATGGTCAGACAGGTTAGTCTCCTTCCTGGATTTTGTGCTGAAATGGTAGAGAAGCACTCACATGGACAGAGATTGGTCTCAGTGATTAAATGTCAAATGATGTGAATCATCATCCAAAGAACAGCACATACAGGGAGTTCGGGCTCCCCAAGGACAGCTGACTCACTTCTGATGCCCTGCTCATCAGAGGGCTGGATTGAGAGCCAAGGCTGTTTGAACAGTCTGTGAGTTATGGCTAATGCTTGGACTGTAACAAAGAGGCACTAACTAAGCGTGCAAACCCAGCCTGTTCCTGTGCGGCTCTGCTCAGCTGGCAGCCTGCTTGGCAGGCTTTTGCTGAGTGAATTGCAGTGAGCTGTTTGAAAAATGAAGGGATGCTGCATGGAAAGACGGGTTAAACGCTGACTGTATATGAACTAGAAAGTGTTTTCTGGTGTAGGCAGTAGAGTGGGAAGTGAGTAAACAGAAGCACTGGAACATGCAATGCTTAGGAATTATGGAATGGTACCAGACCATTATCTCAGCACAATTCAATTGCACCTTCACTCAGCTAACATTCTTAGCTGTCTCTTCACTGAAAAGTGGATCATTTGGAGCTTGTACAAAGGAAAGATATGGACGTTAGCTTCTATCTACACTTGCAGAGGCTCAAAGAGCAGATTCAATATATGCATGATTATAATGCAAGGTTTAAGGACTGTTGCTAAAACAGTGTAGGGGCAGAGGACCAGTCTGAAGTGTCAAAACAACCCCTAGCAGTCTCAGGAGCAAGGAAACACTTCTGAGGACAGAGTGCAGCAAGGATGCCTGGTCTCAGCTGAGCAGTAGGGATGGGTCACCTGAAAGTGACACAGTGTGGTTGGCATTTGGTTGGGGTCGTGTGTCCCACGTACCCCTCCTTTAGAGACAGGTTAAAGGATATCTCGTTAGCTTGTGCTAAGAACAGTCAATTCAGCTTGCGAGCTGGGCTTTGCATAGTTATGTTGTGAACAAGGGCAAGACAGGATAAATTTCAATGTATTGTCCTTGCTTCTTCAGGTAGGCTGGAAGGCAGATCTTCACTTGCTGTAACTGAGTGTTTCCACTGCTTTCTTGAGAGACTCTGCAATTGTGTGTGATTGGGAGGTGAATAGAAATAAAAACCTTGTGCTAAGGTTGAACGTAGCTCATTTCTCTGTCTGAATCTGATGGGTTGTATTTAACATGTAGGGAACTTCTATGTGCTGGAGGTTGCACTGAGGAGTTATCTTCCCAGGATTTAACTCGCTCACAGCATTATGGTGGAGTCACTGGGCCGGAAGAGAATTTGTTGGCTTGTGCTGCTGTCCCATGGCACAGTTAAATATACCTATATGTCCACTCAAAAGAGAGTTTTTTCTAGGAGGCCGCGGTGTTTCCAGGTAGCATATCGCACTACATTGCCTTCTGTGCTGTTAAAGTCACCCTAATATCAGATCTTTATCTTTCTTACAGAAATAAATGGTTTCAATTCAGTGCTCCAAAACTGGTCATAGTCTTGCAAGGAAGACATTAAACTATTTAAATTCCATTTATTTTAAACATTATTTGTGCTAAATATTGAGGGAAGAGTCTTGAAGTTACTTGTGAATCATTCACTGTTGTGATTGGTGATTTCCTTTGCAAGTTTGAATTATGCAAAACTACAAAAGGCTTTTTTGCTTATGTCTATAAAATTTTGATGGATAATTTTTTTTATAGATAAATCAGTGCTTGGGAGTTTGGCCTTTGTAACTGGAATTTAGGGTCCTGATAAGCCAAGATGAAATATATGGGTACAAAAGGCATTCTTGTTATTCCTGCTCCATAGAGGTGTTGAGTAGAGACAAGTGTCCCAGATATTGTTCTGCTGTTTAGATGATCATGGTAATGTCAGTGGAACTGGTTGTTGTGGAAACCAATTCCCTTTTTTCCATTCTCTTTCTAATAGAATATTTGTGAATCAATTCACTAATTCAACTGAAAATTAATTTGAATTGATGTATTCTGAGTTCATTTAGGAGCCACAGTTATGCAGACAAAATAGTATTTTATCCGTGGTTGTCTTCAAGAATTGTCAAGACCTGTGCAAAGTCCTCAAATCTCTCTCTCTCTTTTTTTTTTTTTTCAGTTGAGCTAAATGGATTTGCAACTAGACAATGCCAGAGATCTAGGATGTGAATTATTACCAAAACCTGTTGAGATCTTTGACTTATTTAGTAATTAATCTGATAGGATTATGAATCAAAACTTTTGAGGTTTTTGATCTGCAAGTTTGTAAGACAAACTGTTGAAAAAATAATGAGCATGCCAGCAATAGTGGAAAAATTTGTCTCACTTTTTCACTGATAGGTCCCTACGTAATTTTTGCATTTTGTTCTTTTCCATCTTTTTTTAATTGATTAAGTGTGCATTTTCCATGAAAGTGGGTTCATGTCCTTTAAGGTATTACATTACACTTGTATTATATCTTCCTTCCTTCTCACCCCCATGGTATTTTAAGCATAAGTGGGTATGTACTTTTGCCTTTGAGGCAGGTACACAGCACAAAATTTATGTGCAAATTTAATAATGTGAATAAGTTGCTTGCATTTTAAGCATTGGTTACTTACACACATGGAAGCATTATTTTTCATGTGTGATTATTCACTTCTGTTTCAACTCTTAATGATATCCTGTCTTAAAGGTGTATGTATCTGCTGCTGTTCATACTAATACTTTGTAGATGAAAGCTGCAGCAGGGACATCATTGCTCTGGTAGCTCTGCATTTGATTATATTTTAGATAGCAAGGTGACTCATTAACAGCAAATGTTGCTTTTACTAGACCATGTAAACCAGAATATTTAAATCTTTCACTCTTAGTCCATCAGCAAATAAAATGTCAGATCATGCAGTTAATGCTATCGTGTCTGTAGCGTATCATATTAACATTTAAAAGAAAATTATTTATTTAATTCAAGTAAATAAGAAAAAAAAGTAAATGTAAAACCAAAACATATTTTCTAGATTCCTGTCCACCCTATATTACATGTGTTCTGCTTCTCTGTGGTTATTGCGTGCAAGCAATTGGATCTTTCTTGAAGTACATCTGATAGGGGAAAGAAAAATAACTAGAAAAAGCATAACTAGTTCCATTTCCCCAAGTGTAGTCTACAAAATTGTTATACAAGTGCTACTTTGAAAACACTGGCTTTTTTTACAATGTAGTTCAAGTAAACCCTCCTGTATGTTCTGTTTTTCAGTTAGGTACAAATCTAGGTTTAAAAGAAAATGTTCCCCTCACCTGTCTTCTTGGTCCATTTGTCAAATGGAAGAAGTGGTGCAGCATTTTTGAGCACTGATGTCATTGCCAGACCTGTTCTTGTGTTTGATGCATAGAAAAGCTATCCTGGAAGGAATATTGAGTTATACTAAAAATGTCTGAATCTAAGCTGGACATCTGGTTCAAAATTCTGAAAATACCCTATGCCTATTTTTCGGAAGTATCTAGTATCCCAGGAGACAAGGTTCTTTATCAATAGAGTTCCACGGACACCTACAGAATTAGACAGGCAATTCCTGAACCTTCAAAAAGTGCTTATTCCTGCAAAACCTATTGAAATCAATGGAAGACAGATGCCTTGAAGTTTTCAAAGCTCTCACTAGGTAATTTTTGCAACTAGCAAGTCTTTGAATATCTTTGATGTTAAAGTTTCGGTCTTTTTACCTTGATGTGTGTGAACAAGAACCAAGGACAGCCGAAGTCTTGATGTAATAATGGACAGATAAATAGGAAATTCAAGGCAACAATTTTTTTTTTTTTTAAAGGGGAACTTATTTAAGGGACGTCATAAAATTAGATAGTATTAAGATTGTGGTATTGGTGGACATTTAGCAAAGCCATTAGAGAAATAACCATGCCTTTGCTTTTTGCAAATGTTTATTACACAGCTGTTTAAAAGCACTTCCTAAAATGTCACTGTTCTTTAAGGTCACTGCAGTCACTTCCAAGTGTGGTGTCATGATTCAGAGCATCTTGAATAATGGTGTGTGAAAAAAGACTTTTTTTATATAAATGCAGCTAGGTGATAAGACATAGTTCTTATTCCTGGACCAATGAGTACCTGGAATGTGCTTGGCTCTTTAAGTTCTCAGAAGAAATGACCTATCATATTTATTGTGACTAGAAAACCAACTGCACACTGACCAGAAGGGAATAGTGTTTGATCCTCATTTCATGGGGCAGAGAACATGGTGGGGTTTATTTTTGCAGAAATTTTGTTTTTAACAGATTGAACAAACGCATATGAAAATAGAGCAAAATTTTAATGCATTCTGTTTTAATGGAAACCCATCAAAAGCTCTGGCTAGCAATACTCAAAGTTGTAAGGGACCAGTGTTACTGGGGGGAGGTTAATTTCCCTGTGTTTAAATATAAGGCAAGCTTCCTGTGTGTAAGCATAACCAATTGGGTAGTAAAACCCACCACACCTCATTTTAACTATGTCTGACACTGAAGCCCAGGTTAGACATCCAATCTTCCTACACAGCTGGAGAAAGGTAAGATGCTAACCTCACACATAATCACTTGATGCTGGCAGTAGTAAAGCCAGTTGAGGGCTTATCTGCCCCATCCCACCTTAGCCGGCTTTTCCCTGTGCAGCGATTTGCTGTTTTGTCAGCTGCATCAAGAGACCAGGCTGCAAACCAAAGCGCTGCAATGATCTGTGTTAAAGCAGCCCTCTACAAAAACACGTAGTGGGGGAGAGGCATCTTTAATCATTTCAGTGATCTGGTTTCAAATGGTGTTGTGATGGCTCTGTTGTGTTACTATACCTTTGTGGAGGCAAACCGCAGTGACACACAGCTGGAGAGGTAGGGATAGGAGAGCCTTAAAACTCCTTTGCTATAAGAGCCAAAGTGTCTGGTACCTCCACCCTCAGATATTCTGTATTCCTCACTGGAAAAGCCAGTGACTATATAGGTACCTTTCATTGCTCAGTCATATCTCTCAGTTAGATGCATGAAATAAAATGGTATGAAAACTCTCTGTGCTACTATTTTTTAATTACAAGAATAAGCTATATACTATAACATAGGAAATGGAGAATTTGTAATGCAAAACTTATTGCTCATTAATTCCTAGCCTTTGTGAGGACTATTACAGAATGCCTTAAAATGGAAATAATTCATTAGATAGAAATAATGGTGATATGTAGTTTTGCTTTTCTCCAGTTTAGACAATACAAGATTTTTTCTTTCATGCCTATTTGGGTATAATTGTTACATGGTAAAATGAAATGTTTTGAAAAAACAGATACTTTGAAAACCTAAAATGAAGTGTTACACATACTTTCAACAGAAAATAAGTTGGGAAAGATATTATTAATAAAAGGGAGTAATTTTGTCAAGGGAAGACTTGCTCTTTCATCAGCTGCCCCAATGCTTACCTCAGCCTAACTCTGCTCATGTTTTTCAATTCACCCAGGGAGTAAGACATATCTTAGACATGATTATGCTGGACCTATTCTGCTCACAGATTCCTATACTTGCAGAGAAGAATGAATAAAGAATTAAACAGAAGGCTTCTGGAATCATAGCATTGATTTTCATGAAAAACTAATATAATATCTGTCTTCATATTTAAATTATCCCCATTTTTCTAAGAAGGAAACAAAAAGGTTGTGGTATTGTTAAAGACCAGTCTTCTCACAAACTTTGAACAAAGTATTAAACTGCTGAGATTCTGTAAAAAAGAAAGAAAGCTGGAGATAAACCTTTAATAATAGAGAAGCCCTGTTGTTCTTTTCAACTGTCATTGTAATATATGGTGATAGAAATCTTTCTTCTCTTGCTAGCACAAACAGATTTAGATTTCTGTCTTCCTCCATAATTGTTTATTAAGCGATTCCTGTTTAGTCACTTTAGGCATGTAATAGGGAATAAAAAGAATTGTGAAGATATTGCTGGTTTTGTCCGATCCCACCATTTTTCACATAACCATTGAACTGGCTCTGATAACAAGTACATTTGCATTTGGCTTTATTCACTGCTGGTTTACTATGCTATTTGTGAAGGCATTCCAATAAAAATGATTGCAAATTACAACTCAAACATTTTCATTTCTGGGTGAACCTGGCTTTGCCTTTTGTTCATGTGTAGCAATTGTTGCTGCATTGTCTAGACTTAATTTATATTTTAATTGAGTTTTAACAGATGATGATGTACCAAGAGATTATGCTACCATTTCAGTAATGGAGATAAAAACACTTTTTATAATTTGTTTTAATATGGGAGACTCAGCCATAAGGAAAAATATGTTGCCAATAGAACAGAAGTTAAATTTTGATAGTATTTTGACACGAAACAGACTATACTAGAAGAATCATGGGAGCCAGATGGTAAAAGCGATATTTCCCATAACAGCCAGCATTAGAAATCCAAGCACTAGTACCAGCTATATGCTACAGGACATAGTTATTTCAAAGTCAGCTGAATTGTAAATGCAAAGGTAGATTGAGTATGTAAATTTCCTTTTAAAATTAAAATTTCACTTATGTTATTCTTTCTGAAATTTTAGTGTCATAACTGCTATAGATATAAAATAGCAACCTTTAAACTACCTAAAAGAGAAATCTCTCTTTCCTTCATGGCACTCCGGTAGGTAACTGAAAACAGATGTCTTGATGTTCAGTTCATAGTTCTCCAGGGTTTTCTTTTATGGGGAGAGCATGGGAAGAACATCAAGAAGTCTTTGATGATTCTGTTTCCACTGAGAGCCAGTTTGTATTTGTTCCCTTGTAGTAACTGACTAATTGTTTTGTATTCAAGTAAAAAAGAATTAATATCAAGAAAAATTATTTAGAAGAGAAAATGTATTTTGTTTTCCTAGAATTCATGACTCAATGTGAATTCTGAATGCTTTTGTAGGTGAAGAGCTTCTGTTCTTATTCTGATGATGTTCTCATTTCAATTATCTGTCACTTTAGTCAGATATGAACCAGACTAATGTGATTTTGCACTGTTAAGGTTAGAGAAGTGCTTGATGCAATTTACAAAGTTTAAAAATTCCAAATGAATGAAAAGCCTAAAGGAAAATGTAATACTTAAAATAGAATTCTGTAGTATTATAGGGCCTACTTTCTCTTATGCTTTAAAGCTACTATTCCCATAATTTCACTGAATTAGTTCAATGGCACCCTCTTTTAAGCATTGTATTTGAACTTTTTAAGGTGATCTAGCCCTTTTAAATCATCAAGCTGTGTATGATGTGTATTTGATAAATTTGAAGAGAAAATGATTTCAGCATAGACAGTGAAGCCAGGAATAATTCAAGGACCTTCTGAAATCAGTTATAGTTTCACCTGTCTATTCAATAGATAAAACTTTACCCATAATTTACTAGTGATATGTTAGGGAGTGGAGAGGGGAGGCAGGAAAGATAAGATTTATTTATTTATTTATTTTATTCCTTGTAAGTGTACACCCCTGCAGTGTATCTCCTGTATAATTAGGTATATCATCCTATTGGAACTTTTTCACTGCAATTTCTTAAACTGCCTAGTTTAGTCTTTCCAAACAAATGAGAAGCCTTAAGTTTTAATGTCATATTGGAAAATAAGCTGACCTCATGATAATAGTCCTATGAATGCCATTTAAGCAGAGAACTGTATATAAATAATTGTAAAATATGCTGTATTTTTATATTTACAAGGACCAGTAGTTCTGACAGGGAAAACTAAAGCAGCTTACATCAATATAGCTTCAGTGTTTTAATTGAGACAGTTTACAAACTTACTAAGATAGCAAATTTATTCTTGTGCTACACATTTATAAATTGAAGTACAGAGAAAAATCTGACTTCCTGTTGCACTCCCTCTAAGACAGGGAAATGCCAGCAATGTAATTCAGTTTCCTAAAATCCAGCTTTGACTGCAGCAAACTTCTTTCTAATTTTACAGTTAGAGTAGTTGCTAAGCCATCCTAAACTCATGGGCAGAGTCTGATTCAGTTCTGTTGTTTTAATGAGATGCTACTTGTAATAGAACATATAAGAAAAATCAGCAGCAATGTGATCAGCATTTTGTAATTTCCTCACTCGTTAATCTTCTAAAGCAGTGTAACTGCATTAGAAAGGTAAAATTGAGACAAATATTTCCTTTCACTGTGTTCCTTCCTTGCTCAGCTAACTCTCTTGTGTAGATGTTATTTGTTTGCATGATCTAAATCAGATCTCGTTCAATATCTAGACAACGATGTGCTGAAAGGAAAAGTATATGCTTTAGTGAAGGAAGTGAACCTGGGGTCATAAGTAAAAGTGCTGATATCCCAATGAGCTGCTTGGTTGTACTATTCCTGAAACAGAGATATTCTGTTTGAGGTATCTCTCTAATCTGTTTTTAAAGCTTCATCTTTTCTCCTAGTCGCTGCATTCTGTTGTCTTAGAATTTTACCTGATGCAAGCCATATCCTTCTGCCTGGGCCAAGACAAACTCCTCAGCTGTTAGGTTGTAGCTGGTTCCTCTAATGCTACTGTTCTGCTCATAAGAAAATGTGAAGGTAAGTTATTGTCCTTGGCAGTGTGTGTTGCTTTCCAGAGGAACATTTTAGTTTGTTCCTGTTGGTCTCCTGGTACAAACTTAAAGAGTTTTTAGAGATCCAAGGTTTCCTGAGAGCTCTTAGAGAGCGGATTTCAGGGAAGCCATTAATAACCAACAAATCTTGCTGCCTTTTTAAGCACATTTACTGGGCTACTGAGTCTACAGAATTATAAGGGTTCTTGTGAAGGTTGGTCTGGAGTTGATAGATTATTTGCATTTATTGATTAAAGTTGCACCTCTACAATGACTAGAAGCTTGTAGCCATAACTAAATAGCACCAGTACTAAAAGCTAGTGCCATGCACATTATGTATTTGCAATATGCACTGTATATAAACAGTATATTTTAAAGGCTAGAAGGGACCATTAGGGTGATATAATCTGACCCTCATAACACAAACTCTAGTAGTCCGCAATAAGTCTTGCACTAGACCCAGAACATACAGAAAATCATCCAGCCTGGAATAAAAGCTTCAACTAACGTAAAATCAAATGTGTCCTTTAATAAATATTCCAACGGTTACTTAAGCTTCTTGTAGTTTGAATTTATCTAATGTCAGTTGGATCCTTCAACTGGTTAGATTCCTTAACATATCTCTAAACATCGATTCAGTAACAACACCCTTATGTTAAGCAAGTGTGATGAGAAGATGGCAGTAGGGTTAAAATATAAGTAAGGAACAAAGGAACCAGCTGGTAGTCAGCTCAGGCACACTGCATCACAGCAGTGCTTTGCGATAAAGCGTTCTGCTTAAACACTTTTTTCTGCCTTAAAAAGGGTGCTGACATGCTGATGAGTATGCATTTAGATTCAGCGAGTCACTTCTTCCCACCTCTCCCTAATCTGAGAAGATTGCTCTGAGTACCACTTAGGTGTCCCAACAGATATGTAGCAGGGGAATGCAAATTTGGTTTGGAATATCGAGTGTACAGTTAAATTATACAGTCTATGGTTAGCTGAAGTGAATGAACCTCCTTTGCACGCTTTCTGGGGCTGAAGTTGATACTCAAGATAGTGAGTGCCTCCAGCTAGTACTCCTGGAAATCACTGAATAGGCAGGTCTGTGCAAACTCTCATACATGACAGTACTGAAACTCTTCGGTTACAATCCATAGTATTCCTGCCGGTTCAGTCTGGGGCTCCCTTGAACATAAAGGGCAAATTGTGCTAAACTGTGTGGTGGTTTTGTGATATGCACAAACATTATTTAATGATTGGGTTAAGTGATCTCATTTGCCTTTCCAAACATCCCGTGACTTTTGCATTACCTACTCTGAAGAATCTTAACTATTAGTGATTGGAATACAGTTTACTAACTCACATTTAAGCATGGTGCATCTGCCAGCTTGTGTAACACACCACAAATAAAGAAAGCATTTACTATTGTTCTGTGGCTCTCACCCCAAAATACAAGGTCCAGCAACTGTACAAATGTTTTCTTTAGTCAAAAAGGAAAAAATTTTTCATGATGAGGGTGGTGAAACACTGGAACAGGTTGCCCAGAGAGGTTGTAGAAGCCCCATCCCTGGAAACATTCAGGGTCAGGTTGGACGGGGCGTTGAGCAACCTAATCTAGTTGGAGATGTCCCTGCTCATTGCAGGGGGGCTGGACTAGATGACCTTTAAAGGTCCCTTCCAACCCAAACCGTTCTAAGACTCTATGAAAGTGGTTCCTAAATATGCATTAATAAATGAGGAAAAGTCTTAAAACCATCGATAAATAACACTTATACCATTTCAGAAAGTGGAGACTGAACTTCAGAAAAAAAGGCAGCAGGAAGCCTCAGCAATCATTTCCTTTCTTCTTTCACATGTGTGTTTGTTTTGTTTTGTTTTTACCACCTTGCCTAGCTATTAGAGCTGGTGGTACTTCTGTGGTAACTGGTCCAGCCTGATGCAAATGTGCTTCAACAGAAAAACAGGGAGGTGTTCAGATATTCCAAATTCATAAATAAAAGTCAAATAGTTCATACAGCATTTTTCTTTTGAAATTGAGCTGCCTGCAAAGCATGGGTAATCATGGATGAAGAAATTTCAAAGGGAAAGGCTTGTTACTTTACCTCAGGGCACAATAATTTTTGCTTTTAGAAGGCTGGCCTGGGAACAGTGCACTAATTCCAAACATTACCCTCTTAGTTAAATTATTAACGGGAAGGTTGTCTGTCTTCCATCTTCCTCTTTTGCCTGTTGCTGTTTCAGGTGCTCTTTTCAATTCTTTCAAGTACTTATTTGAGTTTTACTCAAATAGCAAAGGCATTAGGAGTAACACTATTTGTTCTGCAAAAAATGAATGTCTTTTTATATCTTTGTAGGCTATTTGACTAATCCTCCCTTTTGGGACGCCGGGCCATTTATGGCTCTTGGCTTAAAATGAGACGTTTCTGTAAATGAAGGGAAGACAGCATGGAAAAATGATATAGCAGAAACCTGTCAGTTTTTCTTGGTTGTAGATGCTGTCTCATTTCCCACAATCTCCAGCTTTTCTTTTTTTTCCAGTGTTTCCCTGAAAAGGCATGGGTTCAGTGCGTTGGTATCTGGGGCATTTGATCATTCCATATACTTGAAATCCAATATGATACGTGGATTCCTGTTGTACTTTTGAGTAGTCATTACTCTGAGCTGAAACTACAATTTATTTTGCAATATTGAACAACCCAATTGGCTTCTTTATTAAGGAATTACATTGCAGATTTAACTATACTATCAATGCTAACACTTATGACAATGGGTAAAGACCTGGAAGCAGACTAGAGATTGAAAATGGATGAAATTAGGTCTTAGGGGAGGCCAAGGGATTCCCTCAGGTTATATTTTTAAACACTAATAAAACTGTAGTTCTGTATGCTTCCTGTCTACAGGTGGTGGTGGCCAATGTAGAATGAAGGCGAGGCAACGCTAACCACATTTTGCATGAGCTTATCTATGAGTATACTAAGGTTACTGATTGAGGCCAGTGTTGTTTTTTTTTTAATGCAGAATTTATCAAATAATATTTCTTTCTTGGATTTTAATGGAAATAAAAGCGGTGTCCTTCTAGTCTCAAGAATCCATGGTAAAGCACAGTGGAGTTTGATTAATAATTAGCCTGCTGATTTCTGTTTTTATGGGGGCCTCTGTGATTTCAGGCAGAATTTCCAATTTATCTGGATGATGTGAGAGTTTATTTTACCTGTGCAGTGAATATTCTCAATTTAGTTATGTATTTAATGTCTTCTAAGAAAGGATGAATAAGAGGCACAACGTTTCATAACTGAGATGCAGCTAGTATAAAGGACAACTCTGCTATCTTAACTAGTTTTGTAACCATTCTAGGTGGTATCTAAGCAATTTGGCTATATCTGGTTGGCTGCATACAAAAGGTTTTAGTGTTGTGTGGCAAGTGGTAATCCTATAATTTTAGGAACAGTCTTAAACTGGAAAATGTTGCAGGCCTTTATAGTGTTATCCTTTCAGGAGTGAGACTTAAATGGAAGGCAGAGAATGAATACCTACCAGCTGGCTATTACATGTTTATTTCCAAAAATACTTTTAAAAATCTGTCAATGTCTTACAAATTCACATTCTGTTTGATTTTAAGCTGTTCTTTACTTGATGCTTTGTAATCACAGAATCATAGAATTGTTTAGGTTGGAAAAGACCTTTAAGATCAGGTCCAACCGTTGACCTAGCACTGCCAAGTCCACCACTAAATCATGTTCCTAAGTGCCACACCTACACATCTTCTACATAACTCCAGGGATGGGGACTCAACCATTTCCCTGGGAAGCCTGGTCCAATGCTTGACAACCCTCTTGGTGAAGAAATTTTTCCTAATATCCAATCTAAACCTCCCCTGGCGCAACTTGAGGCCATTTCCTCTCGTCCTATCACTTGTTACTTGGCAGAAGAGACCGACCCCCACCTCACTACAACCTCCTTTCAGGTACTTGTAGAGAGCAATAAGGTCTCCCCTCAGCCTCCTCTTCTCTAGACTAAACAACGCCAGCTCCCTCAGCTGCTCCTCATAAGACTTGTTCTCTAGACCCTTCACCAGCTTGGTTGCTCCTCTTTGGACACTCTACAACATGTCAATGTCTTTCTTGTAGTGGGAAGCCCAAAACTGAACACAATTTTGGAGGTGCGGCCTCACCGGTGCCGAGTACAAGAGGACAATCACTTCCCCAGTCCTGCTGGCCACACTATTTCTAATGCAAGCCAGGATGCCCTTGTCCTCCTTCGCCACCTGAGCACACTGCTGGCTTATATTCAGCCAGGTGTTGACCAACACCCCCAGGTCTTTTTCTTCAGGGCAGCTTTTCAGCCACTCTTCCTCAAGCCTGTAGTGTTGCATGGGGTTGTTATGAAACCAAGTGCAGGACCCAACACTTAGCCTTAAGTATACACTTAGTATACACTGATACTGTTTGGGTGTCAGCTTTTTCTCAGTTGAAAAATCAATTGTCTTTTAAATGATTTTATAGTTGGCATTAAATGTTTCATGAAGTGCAGAAATGAAAATGACTGCAAACATTTCATGCTTTAATGGTTGCAATGGCAGTCCGTGCCGCGGACTGGAGCTTCAAAAATAACCTGTGACTAATCACTTTGTGACCACATTGTTGAACTCTCAGATCCCCACTGAGGCGGTTCATGAGATACCCTGACATATGTCTTGCTGGTTTACAAAGTGACAATTTGTGATTTTTTTTCTATATTCACAGTTGTGTGCCCTGGTTTTTTATTGCTGAAAGTGGCCCTAAAAGTGTCAGGAAGGGCTGTGGGGAGCAGTGCAGTGAACCCCTCATTGTGGGACTGCACAGAGCACAGGAACAAAGAAGGGGGAAGGACAGTAGCTCCTGTGACCCTTCCCTTTATCTTCTGCCAAATATATTGCATTTTGGGGGAGGAAGGAGGTGAACATAAACCTGTTAGGCTTGCAATGCTAAATATACTGTGCTTCATTGCTACTTCTTAAATAGTCCTTTTGGTTTTTAGTAAACATGTTTTAAACTGCTCTGTGATTACATGTCAAGTCAGAGTTCTTCAGTTTCACACAAATAGAATTAAAATCTTTTTCCTTTAATCAATCAGCTGCTTGGTTTTTTCCTGTGTACTGTGACAGCATATTGAAGAAAGATTAGAAAAATGTGACAGAGTTCAGTTGAGCGGGGTACCTTCCAAAAATGATGTAATCCTTATACTGAGTGCTGCCCTTTAAAAAATAGAATAATTTATGCCCGATATAAAAGCTTGCTGCTTAAAACTTTCTAATAAATGACACGGATCACGCTAGTGATAAGTCAGTCAATTTTTGTTTCTTCTTGGGAGGTCATGTTGTTGTATGATTTGAGTCTTTCCGTTTGAGCCTGTCAAAGCTAAATTTAATCACAGAGTTGCTGAAATACATTTTTCCTACAGTCCTTCTGTAGATCATTTGTAAACGTGGCTTGTGTGTGTTTTCATTGGAAATTCTACTAATGAAAGGAGAAGAAGCAGCACTAGCAGCAAGGAGAGTGACTGCTCCCATGTTTGGGTCACAGACTCCAAGGCTTCACTCTGCTCTGTCTGTGGTAGAAACTGCAGCCAAAGGCCACCTGTTCTGGAGTACTGATGTGAGGAAATCTCTGTCACATTCTCCTTTTCTTGACTTGACCCGTTTCTCAGAATGTTTCTCCAACCTGTGCTGTTCCCTGAATGTTTCTCCAACCTGTGCTGTTCCCTTCTGCTTTTTGAGCTTCTATATCTTTCCAGATGCATGTGCAGATGAGAGACCTCACCATCACTGCTCAACTTTTTTGCTGGTGGGAGACTTTTTGTATACTTAACATGCTGCACAAGCAGATTTCAGGAATTACAATATCAGTCAGATACTGCAAACTTGCTCTGCAGCTAGGTAATGGGGCAAAACAGGAGATGAGAACAGAAGACTAAGGTTATTGTGCATAGCCCAAGGTCCATGATACCTATTTCTGAACATTATTCTTTTTTAAGAAGTTACTGACTTCTGTAGGAAATCTGACTGCCTTTCAAGTAGCGCCTTTAGTATTGTCCTAATATGGAGTTACAGAACAATTCAGAGCTTTCACTGCACCAATAAAAGTATTATTTCAGATGTCAGAAGTGCAAAACTGAGGTCTTGTTCATTTTTGATCATTCAAAATGCTATAGGACTACTGAAATAAAACAAGGATATTAAACTCTGTGTTCAGACCAATATATGACCTAAGTATTCGTAACAAATACTCCATTATTTAAGGTTTATCTCTTGTGAAAGATATGAGGTTTTTTTGCTTAAAAGGCATGAATGATTTAATCTTGTATGGTCTGGATCTCAGAAGCAAGGAGATGTAAGCTCTCTGGTTAGGTGTTTTGCATCTATCTCTACTCTTAGAATGAAAAATACTTGCTATTCAGGCCTTGGCTGATGTAACTCATGGCTGCTTTGTGAAGAAGTACTTGGAGAACGCTCTAGATACAAGACATATTACATTCATGTACTGTGAGATGTCTTTTCTTCGAGAAGCCCCATATAAGACAATTCTGCCTATAAAGTAATTTCTCAGTTCTATAAGATTTTCATACTAAAACAACTCAAGTCTGATCCATTAATTATTTATTTGCAACATTTGCACTCTTGCTATAACTGACTATCTTATACAGCTCTAAAAAGCAGGGCCAATGATTTAAGCTTGCAGGTGATGTCCCAAAAATAAAATGGGGAAAAAACCATAAGGGAATATCAACTTTGAACTTGGCCCTATGGAATAAAATTCAAATAGATAATGAGCATTTGTATTATTCTATTGATTATTTGAATATAAATGTATTTTCACAAGGGAGACGTATAACTTTTTTATACCATTATTTAGGTGGATGCCAATGGCATAACAAAATTATTGCACTTTTAAAACAGTTGTGAGCTCTGATAGAAAATCAGCAGCCATGTGAACTTACTTTTTCACAATAGCCTCTAAAGTTGATTTGTAAGAAGGCCAATGCTAGAATAATCTTCCTACTCAATTTATCTTTCTATTTGCGAGTTGTGCAAACTGTTGCTTGAGTGCTGTGTTGAGTTATGGAAACTGAAGTTCAGGAGTGATGAAAAATTAGAAAATGTTCAGGCAATATGACTTGTCATGAAAGGACTCAAGGAGTTCAATCAAACTGATCAGAGGATTGAAAGTCGGACAGGATTAAATGGCTGAACATTGAAGCAAGACAAGTTCAGATGATTGAGGCACTTTTTTTTTTTTTTTTAATTTGAGTGTAGTCAATCACAACACTAGTTGTTAAGATTGCCATGGAGTCTTCATTGTGGCAACATTTTTAATTAACCTTGGATATTTCAAGAATACATCTTCTCAAATGACAATTAAACCTGGGCAATCATTTAGTCTGGATTATGCAGGCAATCAAGTCTCATCACAGTGATTATTTCAAATTTTGTAATTCATGTAAGCCATTTTAAATTAGAAGTAGAGAAAGGGGGAATACATTGGAGTGCTGTTAGAAGATTTCATGTGTATAAAAATTTTTTATAGTCTTGGATAGACTTTCCAATTAAGTGCATATGGTTGATTCTGAAACCATTTTGAAATTTTTGTTATATTGCACTAAATATTCTTTTAATAAAAGAACATCTAATGTTTGTAAGGGCTTTTGTTGCACACAGGTTTAAGATTGTGCAGTAATTTCTGCTCTTTGGAGGTAAATGAAAAGCAGTTTGCTTCAGAAGTTCTTGCTTGCTTGCTGACATTTAATAAGGCTGTGAGAAGTTAATCTAAAAACATATTGAGCCATACATGTCACTTGTATTAGCTGCTCTATACTGTGGGACACGAGTGGTCATGTGGTCGTATATTAACACTCAGCAACTGTTTTTTAAAATAAAAGTGTGATTTTGGCATTTATCCAAAGTCAGAATTTCTCATGCTGCTTTATACTCAAATTTATCAGCAAAACAAGCAGAGCTGAATGAAGACTCAGTTTGACATGCTTCCTGTTGGAAAGATCAACTTTATCTTTTGCAATTCTTCAACCACAATGCATTGTGTGGTTTGGGCTTTTTAATTTGTCTGTTGTCTTAATTGGTTCACAAGGTGTCCAACATTTTCTAGGCCTGCACTACTACGTTGGTCTTCCAAGAATGCATAGAACCATAAGAGTTGTGGGGTTTTTTTCATGTGTGTCATCTTACAGGTATGTTTCACTTGTTTCTGTCAGCATAATAGTTCCATTTCCACTCATTAATTTGGTATTGTTCTCTTTTATTTTCTGGGTTTGATCTGTCTGCTCTTACAGCTACAAGGCAATGTTTAACAGCCTCAGTATTAATTTCTGAATTGTTGACTTATTTTTGTCATGGCCACTTGAAATTTATCAAGCTGAGAGAAACAGATAGGCTTTCCTACTTGCTTTTAGTAGGCTCCATCAGATTAACACTTTTCTTCTTGAGCATGTGTCTCATTTGCCATTCTCAAGGTGGCACATTACTGATATTATCTCTTCATTTCAATCATGAGAAAATTCTTATAAAGAGAGAAGATCAAAGATAGATGCAGTCTCATGAAAAATATTAAAAGTTTCTTCAAAGGTAAATATCAAATCCTCAGTGCATTCTTCTCTTCATGCTTCATCAAGCAAGTAGACCTCTTTTTCTAGGTAGAAAAAGATGATGTATTCCAAAAGCCTTTCAGCCGAACAAATTTAATGACTTGCCATTACCAGTATTTTCTACCTCTCTTACTGCCTTTATTATATTACTCATATTCTGTCTTACCAATAGGCTTAGAGTGAGCATTTTTACAGTATAGTCTCTTTAGATTCCAATAGCCTACAATATAGTATGACATTTATTTATCATTCTAAATTGTATAGAAGAGAATAGTCATTATTTGAATCTTTGGCTGACTGTAGAAAAATGTTCATGCAACATAGACTTTTTCACATATTTTGCAATTGAAAATTAGCAGTTATTTTTATAATCTATAAATTGAAATGGGTGACATTTATATTTTATTCATCTGTGCACTGTATAGTGATATACATTATAGCAAAATAAACACTTATAACTTGGAATGTAAAAAGGACCTATTCTAGTACCTGTGCTTATAGTTTCTTTGAAGTTAAAATGTATTTATGTGAAAAGCATGAGTCTATCTGAAAGTAGTTTTCTAGCTCATGCAGTTTATACAGGTTTCAGGTGACTTATTTCATAAAAAACAAATGTGTCAAAGGCTATTGAATACAAGGACATTACTTTGGCTCATGGTGTCCCTGAACTGGAAGTTGCTGGACTCTGGGAGATTATGCAAATAAAACATTATCTATGCTCTTGCTGTGTTCTGCTCTCCCATGGGCATCTGGTGTTTGCCACTGTGAAAAACAAAAAGATTGGGTTACATGGACTTCTAATCTGATGATGTCATGATCCTTGTACTTTTAAATTTTGACCACAATATCAGTTTGTTTAGTTATAAACATACTTCACAAAAACAAAACAAAACAAAACAAACCCAAAAACAACAACCAAAAAACAAAAGACAAAAAAACCAAACCAAACAAAACAAAAAAGTGGATAAATAACCTGATATAAAAGTTTTCATGCTAACCCTATTTATAATGCACATTCATCATCTCTTCTATGCAGTACCCTAAGATGCAGGGTACATTTAAATGTCAGACTGGATTTTAGTGAGGTAGCATAAGATGTTATGCAAAAAGTAACCCTTACTTAGGGTTACTACACCACTAGCTGGGGTAAGTAGTAACACAGTAACAGCTCCTACTCCTTTCAGGGCAAAGTAAAACAACCGGCATAGCTTTCACTGCTGATTCATGGCCATTTGTTTCACTTTGCCCCAGGTTACGAAAGTGTAAATGGCCATTACTTACCTCTTTTAGGGTTTTGTGAATTCCACCCAACTGCTGCAACTACGAGCTCTAGGCTGCAAAACATTTTCCATTCACTCCGTGAATGTGTGTCTACCTCTGCCATAAACAGCCTTCCCAGTAGATTGGCTTTCTCTTCTCATTGTCAGACTGTTTAACACCATCTCACACGCACAGTGGAATGGCTGCCTGTCCAGCTTCGTGATGGTAACAATCAATATAACCTGTGTCTGTGTGTGTCCCTGAGAAAGTAATTTTGGCTGGCATTTCCTTTGGCTGGTGATAGATAACATTGCTAGAGAAAGGCCTTGTGCACAGACGGAGGTGAATTAATTTAATTAAAGCAGGTCAGACAATTTGAGCAAATCTGTATAGATGCTCTTGATTCCTTAGCTTAGCTAAACTCCATTTCTAGCTGACCTTAGTAAATCTCCATTTAAACTACTAGTTATTGTTAATCATGTGAAAATAGACAAATTACCTGAATTAAAATACACTTATTTAAATTAACTACTTAAAACTTCTTCAACCAGTCAATGTGAGGACCAAAGCTGGCTGTGGATTGGACACAACACACGCTTCTCTCAATTAGGATAAAGACACAATAGTAATGGTCAGGCTGTGCTATAAAATGAGCTATAAAGTACTCTAGGAAGATACACATCTGCATTTTCATGGTTTGGGTTTTTTTTTTTTTTTTTTTTTGAATGAGATTTGCCTTTGTAAGCACCCATCTGTGAATAATTTCTGGTCTTACTCCTTGCCTGAACTCTGGCTATAATCCTCTGAGTATGATGCTGTTACCGTTTCCAGACCAGTTAGTGATGCCCAAAAGAAGTTTTCGGTATGCAGTGGGGAAGCTGGCCTGGTTAGACAAACTGTATGGTGACAAAGATCTTGATTTCAAACTCAAATATCTTTTGTGATGTAAAACAAAAGAAGCATAACAGAGGGGCTGAAAAAAAGGTGGAGCCATGCAGAAAGTCTAAATGGAATTGGATTTGAATTGTATTTTACTTTTAAAGGAGCATTTATAGGGTGTGGGATGGGTTTTCTTGGTTTGTTTTGGGTCGTGCTTTTTTTTTTTATTTATTTTTTTGGGGGATTTTCAGACTTGTAAATCTGGAGTAGGTTTACTTTTACTCCCAAATTATGTAAGTTAATGTATCTTTTTAATCTTTTCAGATGTGCTATCATGCTCAGATCTGTAAAGTTCAGGACAGGGACTTGAAAAAAGGAAATATATCCTCATCTATAACACGCTTATCTTGGGCGGGGAAGCTCATCTGAGCATATTCTGTGGGAGGGGAGAAACAAAAGCATGAAAAAAATCTTTTTAAAGATGCCTGAAAACACAAGGGGAATGAATGGGTCTTAGTCATCTCCAGCAGGATTTCTGTCCTGAGCAGTAACTGGTTAGTGTCCTGGATATAGCAGCTACCTTTCCACTCAGTGAGGGGACAGAGAACCACTTCTTTGTCCTACTGGCGCTTACTCAGTGGAGGCCACTGCCTTACAGATCTGCCTGCAGAATGGACTAAGTAAAAGATGGGTTGCGGAAGCTGAGAAATTACTTTGACTGTCAAAGTAGTAAAGGGGCCTGTGCTTTTGAGGAAAGGCAGGAGAAAACAGCTGAGCACAGGGCTAGAAAGAGAGATGAACGTACCAAAGTAACACTTGTAATGTGGTCCTGGAATAAGCACAGAGTGCTAAATAAGGTTTGGAAAAAGGTTTCCAGGCCCTTTTTATACTGGGGAGTTAGATCTCTAAGGAAAGGTACTGCGTTTTACTTTATTTCTGATGAGCTAAAAGAAGGGGATCTCTCACCTCTGCCTCCCTCAAGAATAGTTGGGACTGCATCAGAGGAAAAAAAACTTATGCTGTTATAAAGGTTTTTTTTTTCTTCGATGATACAGTCTGTGAGTTTTTGGCTACCTCCTCTGTGCAAATGCAGTGATCTTAGTTTGCAAATAGAAAACTGGATATTTTCAACATTTTTGTCATTAAATGTATCATCAAGCACTTATTAACACCATTTCTGAGAAGTGGCATTTTAGATAAGTATTTCAGTGTGTATTCAAGAAGTCTTAATAGTTTTTGTAAGAGAAGGAGGAAAGCAATTTTTTCCACTTTTCCCTGATGTGTTAAATCATAAGCTATTTTTCTAATTTTTCAACCACCTTGTGTTCTACCTGCAGTAGCACTTGCTGTACTTTGTATCTGATCATATTTCTAACTCCTACGCTACAGAATCCCTGAAGATCGACTAAGAAAGGACATTAGCAAAGAAATAAAAATGTTTTTGTTTTGTTTTCTTTGTTAATCATGCACTGTACATAGTAGAGCTATGTCTTTGACTTGCTCCTATACTTTTGGCTTGTTTAACCTCAGCAGAGGATTGACATGGTTAACTGACTCCAACCTGTGGATCCAAGAGAAAGTGCAAAGAACTTTTCTCTATTTGCTTCTAATTTCTCAAAAATCATTAATTCATCTATACTGTTCTTCATAGCACAGGTTGAACATAGATGCAAGGATAGCTGTTTCTAGTGTCATTCAACTGTGCAGACACAAGAACAGCCCCTTTGAAGAAACTTCATCTTGAATGACAGCTACTAGCTGTCATTAAAATTTAGCAGTTCTAGGAGCTTATCCTGTTACACAGCTGTAAGCTAGATGTGGAAAGGATGCTTTGATAGGTCCCAGACAGAAGTTTACTATGGAGCAAAGGGAAACTGAATAAGTTGGAGGATAAAAATAATTTTTGGAATCTGCTTAAAAAAATCGTCAGTGCTTGAAGGAAAATTTGTGAAATCCTTATCATTAAGGCCATTGTCCACTTGTTATATTCTTGTCTGTCTTTGCCTGTTACTTTTTTCCTTTTAGTCAGCCTGGATGTTAATACAGGAAGAATGAGAAACAAGCAAGAGGAGCTGAAAGTCTTAATGCACAATTGACCTTACAACCTAATTGACATAACAGAGACTTGTGGAATAACTTGTCTGAGTAGAATATTACTATAAAAGGAGGGACAGATAAGAGGGAAGATGTATGTTGCTCTATAAATCAAAGATGTGTATGCTTGGTCTGGAATTCAGAATGTGGAAGGAATGGGATCTGCTGAAAGTCCATAGACCATATTTAGAGGAGAAAAAATTGGAGATGCTATTCTGTTGATGCTGCACGGCATGCCACCAAACTTGGAAGGACAGGTAGACAATGCTTTCTGTGAGCAACTACAGACTAAATCAAACCATTGGATACTGCAGTAGGACGGATTTCCCGGACATCTTTTGGGGAAGGAATACAACAAGATATTACCTGTCTATCAGATTTCTGATGACTTTGTTACAGCTTCTTGGTACAGAAAGCTAAAATACAGCTCAGATGGATATTGCCTAAGTAGTGGGATTTCTTTGAATATGTGAAAATGGAGGGCAACTTCCTGAAACTGATGAAAAGAAGGGAAAGTTAGAGAACAACAAAACCAAACCAGTGAACTTCAAGAAGCCAGGGTCCAGACTTCAGTGCAGTGAACAAGTGGGTAGATTAAATTTCTCAAAAGGCAAGTTTAGGAAAAATAAAGCTATTGTAGTTTAACAAACAAATGGGAACTGCAGCAAAGACACAAGCTAATAGTAGGTTTAGTGAATGGCAACATGAAAATAAATGAAGCTATTTATGTTGTCCCCAAAATGTCAAACATCACATAGGGATGTTGCAGTGTAACCTGATGTTGCACAGGAAAGGAAGGCAGAGCATTAGGTAGGGATGGACACATGGTATTTGCATTTGGGAAAAATTATCCTTTGTGCTTTAAATGTATTTGACAATGTTGAAGCCGCTTTACTGTGAGCTTTTCTATGTAATTTGGTTGTTTCTGTACCAATATATACATATTCATATACTTTAAATTTAAAGGTCAGAAATATTTATAATGTTTTAAGGAATGCTTTTCTTGGATTGAAGTATGCATGTAATTTGAAATATGTCTGTAAATTACAGCAGTTAGAGAACAATGTTTCCTTTTGGTTGTAATCTCTCAT
The DNA here is from genome assembly GCF_047370975.1 of Nipponia nippon. NCBI lineage: Eukaryota > Metazoa > Chordata > Aves > Pelecaniformes > Threskiornithidae > Nipponia > Nipponia nippon. The sequence goes on along the minus strand of NW_028262337.1, from coordinate 7,296,010 downwards.
TTGTATACCTTTGATTTTTTTTCTTTTATTCTACATAATAGTGTTGAATTAAAGTTTACCACTTCAGTAATTTCTTGAAATGATGAGGACTTGTGAAGGAATTGGACAAAAAAGCCCCAGATTTCTAACTTTATTTCAAGTTGTCAAGACAGTATTAGATTTCTGGTTTCCAATAATATCTTCCTATAATATAACATATAACTTGTTCATAATATCTGGTTGGAGCATGGGTATGTATGTTTTGAGGAGAAAGAGAGAAAGAAACAAAGAAAAACCTTTTCCTAGCTGGTTTGTAGGAGTTGATGCTTAGCGTTTCTTATGCTGCATAAGTGCCATTTTGATAATTTTTATTCCTTTTGCTTTTAACTTATTAACATGGTGACTTGATGGCTGTGGTGGGTTGACTTTGGCTGGATGCCAAGCTGCTCTATCACTCCCAACCTCAGCAGTTCAGGGCATGGAGAAAATAAGATGGAAAAAAACCCTCATGGGTCAAGATAAAGGCAGTTTAATAAAGCAAAAGCAAAGGAAAACAAAAGATTTATTCACTACTTCCCATCAGCAGGTGATGACCAGCCACTTCCGGGAAGTAGGGCTGCAGTACGCACAGTGGTTGCTCCAGAAGGCAAATGTTGTAATAATGAATGCTCCCCTTTCCTCTTCCTTTCTCTTAGCTTTTATTGCTGAGCAGACATCATATGGTATGGCATATCCCTTTGGCCAGTTTGGGTCAGCTGTCCTGGCTGCATCCCCTCCCCTAGCCCAATGGCAAGGGGGGAATGTTGGAGAGACAGCCTTGATGCTGTGGGAGCACGGCTCAGCAGCAGCCAAAACACTGGTGTGTTACCAGCACCCTTCCAGCTACCAATACAAAGCACAGCACTGTGAGGGCTGCTGTGGGGAAAATTAACTCCATCCCAGCCAGACCCAATACAATGGCCTAGGAAGAAATAGACATATTATGAACATTTTTGTCTAGATTGTTAATGTGAATATGCCACATAAACTGTGTGTTTTGTGACAGAAATAGCATACTGGAAGGATTTTAGGCAGTCCTTCGTTCCTCAGCTTTTAAATCTAAATATATATAATTATCCATTCAGAAGTTCTGATCAATGCAGATTCTCTTATTTAGTTTGGAAAAGATTTTCTTCTGGATTATATGGTATCAGATGCTTTCTCACCTTCATGTGTTTTGCTTGAGCTGTGAATTAAATCCCTTCTGGATATAAGTAATGCTGATTTTTATGGCCTCTTTTTAAGTGCTTCATGAAGTCACAGTCACACAAATTATCTTAGTCACATTCTAATTAAATAGTATGAGATCTGTGTTTGCATTTCAGAATTCTGTCTCCCACTCATCATAAATATAGCAAAATGTGTGTATTTTTGCACAGGCAAATGTATGTGTGTATGTCTATATATGAAAATATGTAAAAATATGACATGCCTCACACATCTGTTTCCAGGCTGAGCTCTCAAAGAAGAAAGCAATAGGATTCAAAACTAGTTTTTGGTGGAAACTGCAGATTCTAGTGGTTAACTGGGCAATCCAATTAAAAAAAAAACAACAACATGTAGATCTTTGTTACACTGCCTGGGCTAACAATTTAATGCTAGATAGTGGAAAAAATAGGCAGGCAGAATTGGTTTTGTCAGATGATGATATTTCATTGCCTGACATGAGGACGCTTCAGAAAAGCAGAATTTTCAGTACACTGCTCATGTAATGATTACTGTAACAGTGGTTTATAACACAGTCTTTGAGACAGAGCTTGCTGTGTAAGAAGAAATTTAAAGAAAGAAAAAATCTTATTGTTGTGAATGGTGGAAGAACCAAAACAAAAAAGATTATTCCTTGAATATAAAAGAGTAATCTAGAAACTAATATGAAAATCTAGACTTACGGATTTAAAGTTCAGTTTTGTAATTGTATCAGGATGATTTCAACCAGTACCGAGCAACAGATATCTAATGAATAAGGTTAAAGATGTGCAATTAAGCTTGTTTACTTTCTAAACATCCACTTATTGGCATTGTATGTACTTAGGTTACTAGAACTAAGAAATAAATGTGGGTCTGTGCCTGATGTAGATTTGCTGTCATAGTTTCCTATTATTTCATTATCCAGACATCAAATTACATAGTTTGAAAACTTTAGCCACAAATATGCTCACATTTCTTATGTACAGTTTTGTGGTATTTCAGATTCAGCATAATACTAAAGAACCTACTAAGATAAACTCATGCCATTTCTCTCAGCTGGAAAAAAACACACACTTCTGAAATGTCAAGGACACACTGAATGGCAAGTTCTTCGTTTGCCAGCCACACAGTGGAGCCTGTTTAACCAGCTGGTAAAGTCCTGGCTCAGTGAGCCAGGCCATGCAGTCTGTGTGTGCTCATCCTGGTTATTGCTGTAGCCACAGCTCAGATGGGATCATAATCAGTTCAAAAGTAGAAACTCAGAAATATCAGCACCATGTTAATAGTAATTGTACTGTTTGTTGTGACTGCATTCTGCTATTTGCATTTATCTCATGTTTCCCTGCCTTGTTTCACTTTTCCTAACAATTTTTTGAACTTTGCACAGAAACAATTTAGCAGTATCTCTACTGTCACATCTGGGGAAGAAGTTTAAGCCCTCAATATGTAAATGCCAGGTCTCACTACTCTTGGAACATGGTCTGTATATAAATGCCTAGACCTAAAATGCAGATCCTCAAATCTGTTCCCCGCTGGTAGCTAAATTTCACAAGTGTCATTGTCTGTAAAACTGCTACTGGTCCATTGCACCATAAACAGGCACCACTGAAGAGTTCGGCAGTTAATGCTCTGCATGTCTAGATTTTCAGGTGGAGTGTTTCTCTGGTATCTTGCCTGTGGGGATTAATCTAATAATCATTCTATGATTATGGGCTGCTGAACAAGTTCTTGTGCAGTAAGCCAGTGTGTGTACTTATGCTGAGTGTCAGTTTCTTTCTACAGATTACAATGCATATTCTTACCTTGCAGAAGAATTAAGGGAATTCCTTTTTCTCATTGAAGGTTCAACAGAATAAGGCTAAGTTACTCCAGACTCAGAATTTGTCTTGAATACATAATATCCTGCTATGTGAAATATTAGCTTAACTAACTGCTATTCTTTGATGTCCCCTTTTGATACTGTTACTGAATTTGGTCTGATCTAAAACATAAGCAGGAAGTAATGGGGGACTTTACGGACAGAGCACAAATTTTCTTCTCCTTTAGACACCTGGTTATAGTAATTTGTGCAGCTCCAGAAGAGAGAGCCACCTCAGAATCAACAAAACATGCATCACATGTTACACAGAGCACTCCCTTGTGAACTGGAAGATCCATATTCAAGGTCCTCTTCCAAAGTGGGCAGGGGGTGAAGCTCAACCCAGAGTATCTCCCAGAGCTTTGGGAGCACTTAGATTTTTTAAATAAAGAAGATAATTAGAAAAGACTATGGGGGCTTCCATTGGAGAGGAAGTATCATCCTCCACATTAATCCGAAGTTCAGGAAAGGTTTTTCTGGCTGGGAGATGCATTGTCTTTCAAATTAACTCTGAAATTGAGGACCTTGAAGTCCTCTTTCAAATTAACACAGCATGCATTTTCTTGATATTCCTTCCTTCTTTGATAACAAGTAGGCAACTTGTGGGCCTCTTTTTGCTTTAATTTCTGTGATGACTTTGATTTCTCATAGCTTCTGTGATTGTTTTGGTATACCTCATACATGGAATCATTTTCATTTTCTTGCCAGAATCAAAACTCCAAAAGAGGCAGTCAGGATATTTAACTAAGAAACAGAGCACAACCGAGTCCTCTGTATGTTTCTCAATTGCTCTCTTTCTTCTGCCAGAAAAGAAGAGGGAGAAAAATCCAATTAAATACAAGGTGTTTCAGCCTTTCCTGGGACTGCAGAGATAAAGCTTTAGATGTATCTTTTCTGTATCCAAAATCAAATGCTTGTCCTGGAGTTTGTCTTGAGTTAAGATAAATCTTATCTGCAGCGCGGGAGATGACAAAAGTTAAGATATCATGAAGCCCGTGCTAGCTGTATCTGTGAAAGCTGCTGTCCAGCTGGATATAAAAAGGTAGGAAAAAGTCATAATGTGAATACATGGCATGTGTGGAAGATGGAAAGCAAACAATTACTAATGTCTTATAGTAAAACATTTTTAAAGGGGACAGCCTATGCTGACCTTTATACAGAGAATAAGCTATTTTTAAATTAAGGTATCAGATATGAATTTTGAGTGCTAGAACTGTATCAGTAAATTCTAACAGATGTAGTTATAATAGAAAGAAAAGAAAAGGTGGCTGTGTTATTCTGAAATGGTGTTATTGATATCCTTTATTCAAATGAGTGTATGATGAGATGAGGAAAGCGTGAACACTTCCAGAAAAAGATTTCAAAAGTTGTATAAGTAATACTCCATCTCTGTTGTGGTATTCTCTCAAGTGCTTCCTGTATTGCATGCAGAACTGGAAGAAGAAGCAGAGGGCCGAAGTTTCATCATATGGATGAGAAAATATACAAGAATGTGAGGGATCTATGCTTCTAGAACAGAAGAATTCTTTTTAGAGGGATAGACTTTACTTGAACCTCAAAGGAAGCAGGTAATATGTATCAAATCAAGACATTGTACTAAGGTTTTAACCCTTTGAGGTTGAGTTATATCTGCGGTTTTAAATTCAAGAGTCAGGGAACACAGGTAGTTCTGAAAAAGCACCTTTCAAAATGATGCATTCCCCTAGGTAATTTTTATATCTCTGAAGAAAAGTAGAGTTAGAAAATTTTTATCAAATATGAAATTTGAAAGAACAGAACAAACAATGCCATTATTATCAGACACAGTAAAGAAGAAAAAGGACATGCTTCTATAAAAATAAATTTTTTTTGTACAACTACTAGAAGCCCAAGGAAAACAATCGTGAGAATATGAATATATAGTTTACAGTTTTTTAGAAAGTGAAAGAAAGCTGACACAGTGAAATAGCAGGATAGAGACAGTCCCTGAAAAGAAAAGACATCCTTCAAAAAGTTTAAGTTTTGCCCAAATGAGGAAAATAGAAAGCATTATAAAATCTGAGAAGTTACATATAAAAATGCAATGAGGAAGACCAAAAAAGGGCAGTAGAAACAAAGGCAGGAAGATATAAAAATCTGCTAAGAAACCTATTCCAGATCATGAAGTCAGCTAGAGAGATTGGAGGCACATAACTAGGATTAAAGGAACATTTGGCAAAGGCTTAGTACAGAAAATCTTGAGAAGCCTCTTATGACAGGTTTTTTTCTTGTAAGAGACACCAAATGATCTGCCTCAGATTTAGGTAACAGTAGAAGAGCTTGTTAAATAAACAGGTGAAGTGGACAAGGACAATCAACAGAACAGTTCTAAAGGAGCCCAGGAATTAAATAGATGAATTACTAAGTCTGAAATGTCACCTTGCCAGGAAGCAGAGCTTTGTGCTGTTCTATATACTAAAAATGATTTGAAAAAAAAAAGTTTGGTGATACTAAGCTGTTCACAGCATTAAAGACAACTATGTAAAATTGCAAAACTGCAGAATGTGATAAAATAGCAGATGAAATCTAAAATGAAATGCAAAGTGATGCGCACGGTAGGAGGGGGGCAAGCTTAAACTTGCATGATGGGCTCTGACTGAATATTGCTGTGTAGAAATGAGGTCTTCAGGCAAAAGTAAACAGCTGTATGAATGCCCTCTCTTGATGCTCAGAGGTCAAGGAGGAAGCTGAAATGTTAGGAAGTGTGTGGAAAACTGCAGAAAATGAAGGAGAGACTGTCATTATGCTGGTGTGTACATGCCAGGACCACCTGCATGTTGAGCACTGTGGAAGGTTCTGGTCAGACATCTTGAAGTGTACCCATTTTTGTTAAATAAATGCAGTATCCATTCAGTGCTGCGAGGATATGCACGTGTTTGAGAACTTGCAGTATATTACAGCTATTTTAAGTCAGTTCCTTCCTCCATTAAAAAGAAAGCATCCTTAGAACAGTCATTATCCAACAGGCAGAAAACTGGGGCTAGCAGTGCCTGACTGGTGCCCCAGGTGCCTACAGGACACGCACAGTATTCTCTTGCACATGTGATATTCAAAAAGTTTGTGAAGGAAGGAAGCCGCCCCAGGTACAGTGTGACAGAGCACATTCAGAAGAGGGACAGGGGTGATTCAGGATGAGAAATCATTAGACTGACCAGGTCAGTTTAGGCTATGAAAGAGATGTCTGAGGGAGAATGATGGCTGGCCCCGAGGGGTGTTCCCAATATGTCGTGGGTGCAGTCCCCTAAGGAAGGGTGTCCCTGCTCTTGTGCAGGTTGCCCATGGGCCGCAGTCCCCTCAGAGGGGCACCCTTTGGGGCGAAGTGCCTCCTTTCTCCAGCCACATCTCCCACAGCACCTCCAGCCGCCCCTGGCCATGGCCACCTCTGACCAGCTGAGCCCTGGGGCCTGCGGAGCTGCTGGCGGCACTTACGAACCGGCCAGAGCTGGCTCCAAATGCCTCAGGGCAGTGTATGGCTGCCTTCCACACAAGGCACTGCTGCTGCTCCGGCTCCTTAAACCCTGCTGTTTACACCCAATAGCCTACATAAAAAAAGGTAGGTGAGTGGTGATGGGGAGGCGGACGGGGACAGGGAGCTACAATGGACTCTGCTGTTCTGTTCACAGGGTAGTTCCCACCCTGGTTTGGCTCCGGCCTGCTGGTGTGCTCCCAGGCAGATGTGGTAGTTTGGGAGCCAGGGCAGGCAGGCTATTCTCCCCCCCATACACAGTACATGTGCTGCCATACTGGTTTTGAGGCTAAATTTAATGTTTTGGATGCAGGCTGGCAGGCCTTGGTGCCAGACAATGCTCCCAAGGTATGTCTAATTTGTCAGGTCAGACATAGACTGATGTGCGGCAGTATCAAATATGTTATTTCACTTCAGTATGAAAAGGACTTCCCTGACAATGAAAGATTATGTTCTTTTAGTTAAAACTCTATTTAAGTAGAAGTTAGCGTTACATTACTAGAAGTGTTGATATCTAATGCTACTCTCATTTCCTCTCTGCCAGAAGAGGCAGAGGACCAGGGAAAAAATACTTTGTGATGTACTGTCTCCAATATTTTCTGTCTTCCTTTGATCTGTTTTTAGCATGAGAAAAAGAAGAATGTTTTTACTGTTTAAAAAAAAAAAAAAAAGAAAAATATTACTTGATTGTAAGATGAGATTTTCCTCAGTGTGTTAAAGGTGAGCACGCACTTTTCTTGTGGTCACACTTCGTAGTTAGCCTTGTACATGTAATAGGGCTGCATATACTTTGGAGGAGGCCTTTCTTGTTTTGTTTAGTCTTGATACAATCCCTAGGTCTGAGTCAGCCCAAGTCCCCGGCTGTGAGTCCTCAGTGCTGACACATAAAACTCATGAATGACATACTAGCAATTGGTCTGTAAGTTTATAAATGCAGTTATCAAATATACAGCCATAAGGAAAATACATTTAGTGGAAATATTCTTACTAAAATTGCTTCTTCATGCCCCCTTCCCAGCCTCAATGCCTGACTGAGTTCCCCAGCTTCCATGTCTCTGTCTTTCTGTTCTAAAGCATTTTTCTGGGGTAAGTGCTAGGCACTTACTTCTGGATAGATGGAAGTTATTTAAAAAAAAAAAAAAAGAAAAAAGGCACTAAGTGGACTTTAGTATCCCCCTAGAGGTCATGCTGTATTCTGCTAAAATCACATTCCCTGTCTGCAGAAAACCAAGCTTTATAACTTTATCCAAAGAAACAAATAGATAATCTAGCAATAGGAGCATCTTTTCATTCCTCTATGCTTTATAACCTGCTGCAGTAATTTTACTCCATTTTTTTTGTTTAAAAGCCCAGCATCCTGCTGGCTAATCTTCATTATCCAACACATGGCTGTGACTAATGACATTTCCAGAAGCAAGTCCTCAGAACTCTCTGACATCAGTACTTGCATTATATCAATACAATAATATGCCTTCTCAAAGAACTTCTGAAAATAGAAGGCTTCTGCAAAAATTTCCTGAAAAGTTGTTCTTATTACCTGCATTTCAGTTGTTGAAGAAAGTATATAGCAAAGTAATTCTCCAGTATTGCTTAATTTTATTCAATAGCATCTTGGGAATTTGAGTCCCCCCCAAAAAAAAAACAAAACCAAGAGTACAGTACTTAACAATTGAGGGTTGACAGTAAAAATATTTGTTAGCTGATTGCTGGATTTGTGATTAATACTTGCAGAGGCATTATTTTTAAAGTGAATAATGGTAAATACTATTTCCTTTTGAAAAAAAATACAGAAAAAATGGCTAAAAATACAGTTTTCTGCATGTGTGACAAGAGTTCATGTCTGTTCTACCAAAATTAAATTTTGATGTTACCCGGATCAGTGTCAAAATTCCCATTTTCTCCACTGGAGAGATTGTTCACATATCATTCATGCTATCAGAAGAGATTATTGTAGGAACAGGAAATTCCAAAAAAGCACTAAAATACAAAACATTTATGAATGAATTTGATCTATTTCCCATGTTTAAATGCTATTTTTATGCACTTTTCAGAGATGTTAATGTTGTATACAATACATTTCTCCAGGGAACTCCCTTGTAGTTCTGAAAGACTGGCTTTTATAGGAGTGTTTTTAAACTTTGGACAATATAAGGAAAGTAGAAATGGTTAGCTTTTCAGTTTAATAATACAAGTAAGGTTTTCCTCTTTTTTTTTTTTTTTTTGACTGATGTAGCATTGAAATTTTTTTGGTACAATGTTCATGTTATTGCTTGCTCTGCATTTAGCCAAATGTAAAGAATGTGGAATGTTCACAGTCATGCTAATTATGCTCTTTTAAAAGCAGTGTAAATGTATATAAACATTGTTTGATATTATGAGATTCCGTATAAATTTCACTGTTCTAAAAGAAATTAAAATACCTGAGATTTTGGCAGGGTTGTTCAGTTTTCAGCTTCAGTTTCTGGATATTTGTTTTCTGTAGAACAATGGAACTACTTTGATTTAAACATTACCTTAGACTTTATTATTTAAATTGCTTTCTCTCTGTTCTGAAAAAATCCATGGTTTTGAAAAATGTCTACAATGTGAAGCAGACAATACAGAAAATATGTCGTATTGAATGAAAGGGGGTAAAAGCTAGTTTAGGTAGACACGTTTGACTGATTTCTGGGTTATGCTTTACTGGATGGTTAAGGAAATAAATGGCCTGTAGCATGATAATAGGAATATATTTGGCCTTGCATATTCAAGTATTTATTGGCACAGGTCACTCTTAAGTATATATTTCTCATATCTCAGTAATAGCCTATGCGTACAAGCTGTTTTTTCCTACTCAATGATAATAACTAGAGAAATACAGTGTCTTGCTTAGCATAGGAGGGATGAATAAAAATTGAGCATGTACTCTGGAAGAAGATAGATCTAAATGAATTCTTATTTTGGGGCCTCTTTCCTCCTCATGCTTTTGCCTTTCTTTCACATCTGTTCCAGTTGTTTAGGTCTTTCACAGCCTGTTGCTTTGAAAATTTCGTCCATGTGGCTTAACACATTCACTGGAGTGTCTTTGCTCTTTTGTTTCAGCTTTTTGTGTTTGTATGCTCTTGTGCTGGGGAAGAACAATGTCCCTAAACAGCAACTCCAAGTGAAATTAAACAAGTGAACATTAAAGTGTTCCAGAATCAGTCTTGGCCACTGCATGAGTCATACACTGCAGAGAGAAGCTCAGGCCTTTTGGATTTTTATCCTCAGTTGTTGTAAAGGGACACTGCTTTGTTTGTCTCTGAGATTAGAATCTGTAAATAACACACTTTTTCAGACCAGTGCCAGGTCTCTTACAGCAGATCAGAGAGACAGGCAGATCATTCAAGAGATCTCTAATCCTCTATGATGATGTGCTTTTTTTCCTATCTTTTTAATTAAAAGAATTTTGGCTACCTTATCAGCCCAGAACTGCTCAGAAATAGAGATGTGTCACAGATAAACCGTGTGAGTTCTTCGTCTCACTCGTGCATATGGATGTTGGGTGGCAACAGGGAGTAAGTCATATCTTAAGCCCTTGTTACACCTTTTATGGAAAGATTTTAGGCAGTGACTGGCAACCTAAATCACTGTTAAAAATCTTTCTAGATCATGAATGTTTCCAAATGATAAAATGTAACATTTGTATTGTTGTCAATCAGAAAGGAGAAAAAACCTTAAGCCTAGAGCTGTATTTTATTAAACACAGCTCTGATGCAGACAGAGGTGCCTTTAGAGTCAGTTTTAGAAAGATAATAAATAGTACCAGAATCTTGCTAGCTGCCAGCAGTCTGCTCCCCAAAATCACTTCGTTCTCAATTCATATATTGAAATTCCGTTGCTCAGGTTTTAGATAAGTACCTAAGGTAAACAAACTGAAACTACGTATGTAAGAGTGAGAAAGCACAATACACAGGCATGGAGAGTGTTAACTCCTCAGGGAAGACAATGTCTTCACCTTTCTGTTTGTTAAATACCTCATAGAGGGTGGATGGGCAGCTGTTGTACACAAGCATTAAACACTCCAGGTTGCTCATGGTCAAGTCATAAATATTAAAATAATGTAAAAGCTTCCTGGCTAGTTTAATGTATGCCTGTGCAAATTTTAGTGAATATTTTTGAAAAATAAATAAAATTAAATGTAAGGCTATCTGGCAAGCAGAAAGAATGCAAGCCCATCAAACTGTGCAGCAAGGATTACTTCACAGTGTTCTATAGCTCTTTTTAAATAAAATATGCTTCTGTGAAGAGGCAGACATACATACAAACAAAAAAACAAACAACAATAATATCCTAGATATTCCAAGAATGTCTCTTACTTACTTTTAGTATCTTCTGATTCACCCTGGAATCTGCTCAAGCAGTCTGGCCAAATTTTTTGTTGTTTCTTTCAAATATTTCTCTGGCACTTTTTTTTCTAAACATCTTAGAATTTCCTGAAGTGAATGATAGTGTTTTGCTTTGTGTGAATATGCTGTTTTACTCAATGGACCTCCACTCCATGCAAATATCTTGAAAGAGTAACGAAAACATACACCTCGAAACAGAACACAAATAGGAAGTTGCTTGTATTTATTTTGTCATCTCTTAATCTCCTGTTCAGAAAAATAAAAGTGTTTTGTAATTGATCTACCAACTCAGTAGAAGCATTTGCATTTTAATTGTCCTTTATTGTTTATAAGATAAGCAATATCAGAAAAATCTTCAGCTTGAAGTTACTAGCTTTTTTGTCAGTCTCTGTTGTGTTTGACAGTTTCTACGTGAATAGTAATTATTATGGCTTAATGACTAAGGTGATGAAATAAAAGTGTATATATATGGTTCTGCTTGAAGTCCACTATGAATACCTTCTGTTTGCACTATTTCTTTGGCTAATATTTTGGTCAGATCTGTCATGTTCAACAGGAATAAGGTTCATAGTGCTTTGAATGAAAACTTGGGAAGCTTTAAAGGTCTGAAAGTAGGGCATCTGTCTGTATGACTCATGTCCCTGTTGTAAACAAACTGCACCAGTCTGGCTGCTGGAAGCACCTCTGGGCTAGTTCAATGAGGTCTCTTCTTGTGATGTCATGTGCCAATTCTAGGTATTACATCCACAGAAAAATAGTGATCAGGGAATGTTTTTCAGTCTCTTTGATCAAGTGTACATTGGGCAAGAAATAATCTCTTCAAACTTCATCCTAGCAATGAATAGCCTTTGTTTTCTCGCTTGTATTCTAGAAGAGCTCCACTATCGTGCTTTCTGGCTGTGGTATGGATTTGTGCATTACGAATGTTTGCATAAACATGACGGAAAGTGTTCGAGACAGAAAGTTTCTTAATATGTGAAACAAATAATTGACCCTCATTTAATGTGCTACTACTGCTTTCCTAAGTTAAAGCCATAAACTTGTACCTTGGTTTCGTATGTAGTCCCAGATATTTTATGTGACTTCTGTTAATTTTGTCTAAATGCATTAACTAGTTTAATTAGCTAAGTATATTTTTCTCTTGTGTGTATTTTGAGCATTGCTGGAATGGTTTAAACAATGATTTATTTACTTTTGTGTCCATTTCATCCTGTAGCTATTTTAGATAGAAAAATTAATGTGAAGATACTCTTTTGTGGATACTGATTTCTATGTAGAGATGACAAGTAAAAGACTTGTCACTGAAAATTCTTTTTTCTTTCCACAAAACTTAGATAGATATGCCTTTTATGTATACCTAAATATTCATATATGTTAGATATAGTATATGAGTAGTATATGAATAATTTATAATACGATAGTGTTCTAGGATGCAAATTAGCTTAAGGAAAGCCTATAACAATACATCACAAATTAATTAAGATCTTGTGGATTTTTTTCAATGCAGTCTCCACTACTCACCTCCTATGTGCTCCCAAATCTACGCTGTGATTCTTAGGTTTCTCACATAAAGACTCTATCACTTGTGTGCAGAAACAATACATGTATTGCTTTAGCTTCTTTCAGTGGACTCCAGAGAATGCTGGAATAAGATCTTTCTCTTCCCATGTGCTCTATTTCGGTGTTCAGACAGTCCCAACATTTTTCCTATCAGGTTCCCACGGTGTGGACATGATGGATTTCTGTCCAGGACTTTCAGAACTGGTGTAGCCTTGGCTGGCAAATCTCCACTGGTAGCCAGGATAGGTGTTGATGGCAATGGAGAAAATTGAGCCATGGCTCCTGGGGGCGAGGATTTCTCCTCCTCCTCACTCTCTGCCTCCATTGAGCATGGGCTGATGGTAATGCCCCTGAGACTTGGAGAGGTAGGCACTTCGTACACCTCTGGCAGCCTGGCCAGCCTGTCATTCTGGGTGGAAGAATGTCACCATTCCAAACCATCAATCCCTGAGTTAATAAACTCCAGTCCACTCAATTTCCTCTTCCACCAGTCTCTCGTGATCTCTGATGTTTCTGACGACCACTTTGTCTCGCAAGTCCAATGGACTCGTTTGTGTGGCCACTGATACGTGATGTATCCTCAATGTCTGACCCATATTGTCAATTACAATGTGAGGGTATAAATAAGCCGGACGGCACTACCCTAAAGAACTGCCAGGCTAGCCCCAACTATGTACCTGTGGGCACAGACTCCGGGCAATGATACAAAATCAATGGCAGAATTTGTTTCACCTTTGTAAATAACTATCGAGTGGTTGGTGAAGCCAATTGATAGGGAGGAAGCAACTAGAACTCCATCACACTGGGGCAGAGGCTAACTTGGTTACTCTGAAGGGCATCCAGCAGGACCATGAGGAGGTGTAGACTCTGCAGTTCTAATTGCAAATTAGATCCTCTATTTCATTGTTGTAAAACTGCCAACAACAATATTTGTATATATGATATCTAAATATGAAAAAAATGATCTGTTTCCTCAACAGTTGCCTTTGTTTCTCTGTTACTGGATGCTGCCAATAAATAATTAAATACATAAATAATCAACACATATTTATTATTTATCTGAAGAAAGTGGCAGAGTTTTAGAAAACAAATCAGAAGATCAAGTAGTGTGCTGGAGACTTGCTCATACATTGAGATGAGTGGGTTTCTTAGGAAGGAAAACTAGAATTTTAGATCTCTCACAGGTCATGATGTTCTCCTGTGGGGGCAGGAAACTACCCTGTATGTGTGTATACCTGTGTAAATATATTTGGCTCTTAGTATCATGCTGACATTTAAGAGCTCATTTTCTGTTTTGGCAGAGGTGGGCTTTGGAGATTCTCAAAAACTTAGTCATTTTAAAACAATACGTTACGCTAGCAAAACTATGCTAGTGTGGATGATGCCTAACCTAGGAAAAATTTTCTTGTACCCATACAAGTTGCATCAATGATGTGCCTGCCCATGAGGGAAATAAGACATACGTGTAATTTTGCTGGTATGATTGACTCTATATTAGGAGGTTTTACTAGAACAGATTTGTTGGTCAGAAATTGCACTTTACCTCATCTTTGGCTGACAGAGCTAAGGAAAAATATGTGTGCAGAGATGTACCTGGCCAAAATGAGAATATAAATCTTTCAACTTCCTGATCCTGGAGGATATGAATTTCCCTTCAACTCTTCCATTATTACTGCTATGCTGTTACCCAGAGGCTGATGAATGCTGTGTTTCAAAGCTGCCATGCCATGCCATGCCATCATCAGTTGCTAGCACTTTTGCTTAGTTATTATTATAATACAAAGACCAATTTGTCAAACTCTGACAACTGTATGAAAGTACCCAACTGCTGGTTTAAGCATCCTTAGGCACCTGGATTTGAAAATTACTCCAGCTGACCTTCTTCCCCTAAATTTAGCATATGTCTGCTGGTCTGAATAGTATATAAGTTAACAGATCCCCTTAGATTGAGAAACTGGCTAAAAATACCCAATAAGGCTTATTTCATTATTACAAGCAATACTGCTGATATCCAGTTAAATAACTGTGGCAAAAAGCCCTGCCTCAGAAGTCTGCAACCTTCTGTAATTGCTTGGGTTGGAGTGCATTTTTGATTGACTGGAAAGCATGCACTGTTCATAGATACGCTTGTATGGTTCAGCATAACTGTACGTGTTGTATGATTTATTGATACATGAAACATCTGCTCGACTGGATCTTAGAATGTTTGCAACATTTATACACTGAAGCAGTGGCTTATGCCTGGGTGTTGTACAACTTGCAAAGACCTTGATGCTAATGAGAAAATTAATTTCCTTTCAGTATAACAGCTGGTATTTGGATGGTCAAGGGATAAAACCTCTCCTTTGAAACTTGCAGAACACTGACATACAGTCACCATGAACAAGAATGCCTATACTGTACATGGGAGGAGCAAAAGTGTGAGTAGGTTTTCTTTTCCTTGCTTCTTAAAAATTAGTTTTTTCTTGAGCATTCATTGAAATGTAAGCTTACATATTATCTATAATGTACTCAGTCATAAATGTATGCCCCTGCACTGATGTTGGTATCAGGGACTGCACTTGATTTGGTAATGCATTGTTGAAATATTGACTGTGTAATGTTCCAGGAGACCAATGAGACAGTATGCTAATAATATGGACATAGATTTGGATGAGGTTTAATTTTGTTTGTTTTCTAGTCCTTCTGGTGTTTTTTTTATCCTATGTATTTATGTCTCCCAGTACCCAAGAGTACTAATGAAATAGAGAGGTCTGGATGCTGCTGTAGCCTTTTCTGTCTTCCAGATGCTCATGGAACAACATTAATGTATGGTATTATATACCAATGACTCTGCCTTACAGGCACAGATGAGAACGGAATGTTCCTTTCTAATATGCCACTGCTATGTTTAAGCTGTTGAATATGCCCCTTCTCCTAATAGACAAGGACACTTTATTTAAGTGCTTTGGTAAGTGATAATAGAAAAGTTCTAGTGTGCATCTGCAAGAACACTGCATCCACAAGGACAGAGGATACAGTTATATTTCCTTGTTTCCTGAGGGGCTCTCAGCTTGCATGTAAACAGAGTTCACTTGAGAAATATTCCAAACCACTCTGGATCCAGATTTTTTGTTTTCCCATGTTATCTTCTACCTTGCCCTGTAATGACATTGTGACCGTTGTCCCTGCTTTGTCGCCACTAATGCCTTGGTGTGTCTGCTTCCTTCTCCCCTTTGCTGCCTCAGTTTCCTAATTGAGTGGGATTGGTTGTTGGAGCAAAAGGATGAGCTTAGTTGACTTTATCCAGAATTGCTCAAGCTCCTTTCTGTTGTCTTAGCTGTGGGAAGGCAGTGCAGACATCTCTGACCAGGCCTTGTTGGAGCTTTCTGAATCTGACAGGCTGTATCTGCTTGAGCTTCTGGCTATTGGAAGCAGGTGCTCTTTTTGGCTTATTCTTAAGAATTCCTTTTAAAAAAAACCCAAACTCTATGAGAGATATTTTTTTTTCTTTCCTGTAATTTTACTGTACATGCTATCAGCATATGTATGTACAGCCATAGGGAGAAAGTGACAGAAGTATGCTAAATTCATCATGGTGCCATGGTTTGATATGTGGATCAAATAAACAGCCTGATATGTCTCAATAGACTGAAGACAGGTGTTCAGAGTGCTTAATAATGCTTCACTGTTGCTATTGTCTGACATGTTGAGGAATTATGTGAAGCTGTCCATAAAATTTTTAAAAGACTGCAAAGCGTAGAATTTTAATGTTAGCTGATCTAATACGATTTCATCAAATTTGGAGGAAAGACTAGCATTGTTTCAGTTTAAGTTAATGGAATGAATTTTTATCAAATAAATTAATCTTTATTAATTCAAAGGATCTTCATATTTTAGTACAAACTTCCTAGTATATATTTTGTGAAATTAAGTTCTAAAAGTTCAGTAAACATATTGAACATTTCAGGCCCTGAAAGAGAATGTTTTAACCTATAAAATAAACTTCATTATTTTTAGTGTTAAATCCTAGCACATCTTGCTGTGTGAACTTAATCATAACCACCTGCAACTATTTTTCTTTAAACTGGGCATATAAAATATTACCTACTGTTTGTTTGTTGTTTTCAAATTGTAAAATATGTAATCCCTAAGAAATCATTTTATCCATGTGGTAGCATGCTGTTTAAATAATTCCTCGACTACTGCTTGTAGTGGGATAGTGGCACTATTTGAACAAAAGTGACTTCGGAAAAGCTTCTCATTACACTTTTTGAGTACAGCCAAATATTTCAGATCACATGATGGTGACATCAAATCTTCCATCTTACTACAGGTCTGGCAATTTGAATTTGCATTGTCAAAGTTATCCATGGTCTGCCAGACCAGCAATTTCATCAAAAGACCACCTAATGAATAAGTAAAATATCATCAGTGAACTGAATAATCTTAATAATCTTAAAAATGGAATATAGCTTTTATTTTTATTTCATGGGATGTTGTCACATGGCTTTCAAAGAGGTTTTTATGTTTCTCGAAGCATGGCAATCAAAGTGTTGGTTCAGTGGTTTCAGATGACATGGAACATAATTTATCTGATATGGAAGAAGAACCTGCAGATATGTGCAAACATTTTCGTTTTTTCACCAAATGTAGAACTAGCTGTGCATCATGAACCAGCTGAAGCTTAGTTTAACAGTGTGGAATAATACAAACTGCAGATATAGCATTTGCATTTTTTTCTGACAATGTGTCTAATAGTGTTTTTAAAAAAATCATTTGCAAGTGGTCTTGTGTTGTGGTTTAACCCCAGCCGGCAACTGAGCACCACATAGCCAATTGCTCACTCCCCCCCCGGTGGGATGGGGGAGAGACTTGGAAGAGTAAAAGTGGGAAAACTTGTGAGTTGAGTTAAAGACAGTTTAATAGGTAAAGCAAAAGCCATGCACAAGCAAAGCAAAGCAAGGAATTCATTCACTCCTTCCCATCAACAGGCAGGTGTTCAGCCATCTCCAGGAAAGCAGGGCTCCATCACACATAATGGTTACTTGGGAAGACAAACAACATCACTCCAAACACCCACCGCGTTCCTTCTTCTTCCCCCAGTTTATATGCTGAGCATGACATCACATGGTATGGCATAGCTCTTTGGCCAATTTGGGTCAGCTGTCCTGGCTGTGCCCCCTCCCAGCTTCTTGTGCACCTGGCAGAGCATGGGAAGCTGAAAAGTCCTTGACTAGTATAAACGCTACTTAGCAACAACTAAAACATCAGTGTGTTATCAACATTATTCTCATACTAAATTCAAAACACAGCTCTATACCAACTACTAGGAAGAAAATTAACTCTATCCCAGCCATAACCAGGACATCTTGTCACTGAAAAGATGTTGTTAATGTTTATTTTTAAACTTCCTTTAATAGATTTTATTCTATTGCTTGTATTTCATGTCTTCAGACAGCACAATATGTATAATCCTGCTAGTCCTCTGCCCTCTCCCTGGCTGGTTTGCACAGTATTGCTATTCATTCTTCTGTTGGTAGGCTATGAAGTTGCATTTAACTGTGTTTTGTAATAAGGGTTTATATAGTCGTCAGGTCTTTTTTTCACTCTTCCTCACAGCATTCACTGAGGATGTCTGCATTTATGTCCTTTCAATCTGCGCGTACTATTTGTCTAGTCCCTCTTATCCAGTTTCCTTAGGTAGCTTTTTGTTTCTTTAACTGGTTTCCTCATAAATAAATTTCTCCTTTCCTGAAATGCCTATTTTCTGATGTCTTGAACTGCTTAGAATATTCTAGGTGTTTTATTGCTTTAACTTCCATGACTTACCATCTGGTACTTCTGAAAATACAGCTAAATGTTGTTCTTTCCTTTCATCCCTCCCTCCCTGCCTCTAATTTGGTTCTCTCCCCCACCCCTTACAAAGTTAATTCTAGTATAGGATAGGGGTTTTAGTTAGTACTGATCAGTTATGGAAAGAGACTTTTTTGAATATTTTTATAATAAAACACTGAACTTCATTATTTTTTGTTTTAGAAAGGCTTCATATTATTTTTATAACTGGATGAACAAGCCAATATATTTCTACAGACAGCTTTACAAATTTCAGCGTAGTTTGTTCTTTACCAAAAAGCATGATGAAATACATTATTAATTGATATTTTTAAAATCAAACTTTCAGTCTGTCTTCAGTTAAATTAGCACAGCTTTACTGACAATTAATACACCATCAATAGTAAATAACTTTTCAATAGAGTATTTTAATAACTATATTTCTATGGGAGTATACTGGAGGCATATTTGGTCAGCTAAAGGAAGTGAGATTCTGCTTTCAGGTGATGAGAGCTCTGGTGTATGTGGAGAAAAGAATGAAGTCTGAACATTACACTGTGTGGGTGTTCATCTTGGAACATTGTGTCAGAAGTGAGTCAAGTCTTGTGAAATCAGAAAGTAGCTATATTGCAATAAAATGAACCAACCAAGAGGATATGTTTAGCAACTGGGCCTGCTTAAACTGTAGAATTTCAACAGCTTCAACAACAACAAAAAAAAGGAGCAGGGGGCAGAAAACAAAATTAGAGCATTTATGCCGTTGTAAAGAACAAAGGCTGCTGCATGCTTCAACATTATTTGGTCAGCCTTTTAACTTAAAAATATCTGTAAAAGCCTAGAAGTGTGAGACTGTTTTGAATTCATACACGTATTACATATAGAAGGTGTATTTTCAACAACTGTCACTTCTGGATAAACTACAGATCACCAGTAGGAGACAAAATGGCTGTCTCATTCTGTGATCAAAACTTTAAAAGCAAAGTTGTGACTACTGGTGGGACGAAAAGATGCTGGACGTCCAAAGGGAATGCTCAGAGAGATTGCAGCAAAGCTCCTGAGAGCTTAGCTGCATGCAGAAGTTGCAGGGGGGGGGGGGGAAGTGGGGTGGAACTCATGCGAATGCAAAGCAGACACGGAGCACCCATAGAGATGAAGCGCAAAGGAAGGTGGAGAGCTATTTGCAAACAGCTGACTCACTGAGATGTTTTCATCCAAAGTACTTAAGGCTAGATTGTTACAACCTTTGCTTATGATGTGGGGGAGTGAAGAGGAAGTTAAAGACTTCCTTTATTCCTATGCTCATTTCTGCTTAGATCATGACTCACAGAGATGACAAGAACGAGGCTTTTTGTCCGCCACTCCTCCTGTAAGCAAATGCTCCGGGAGAGGGAATGTCATACTGTCTGTCCCAGCCAAATCCAGCACACTCCTTTGCTCACCAGCTAGAATAGCTATTTCAGCAATAGGGTGAGACACTCTACACCAAAGAGTAGAGTGACGTAGTTCTCCACAGAGAGTGTGAACGAATTGCAAATAAGTTCAATTCCAGACCCTTTTCTGTCACAGTGCAGTTCTGTCAGACAACAATCCTTGCTTTAGGTGAATAGTTCTAAGTAACCAATTCGTCAATAGAAATGGGAAAAGCTTGCAGTGTTCCAGAAGCATTTTTCATAATAAATTTGCATTACTTCCAAATAAATTGATTTTTCTCTCATTGCCAATCATTAGGTCCATTTGTTAGCTAATAGGAGGATACTTAGGGGGAGATTGCTTGGACTAACCACTCTTTATTAATGGGAGGCAATTATATTATGTATTCTTTGCCTTCTTCCACCCCTCCATCTGTAATACAGCCTTTGCAAAGGAAACAAGGGATAGAAAAGGCAAAGGTGGGACATTGCTGAAGGGAAAATGGAAGCCCATCCAGTGGTGCTGCTTTTCCCTTAATGTCAGTTATTGTGGTTGCCTAGCAGAATAGACATTTTAAGCAGCAAGTTCCCTTAAGCAAAGCAGCAGCTGATGCACAGAAAATGCCTGAAGAGAGAGTAAGTAATGCCTGGATCAACTTTAACCCTTTCTGCATGTTTTCTAACATTCCTTCTGCAGGGGTTGGTAACTTATGTCCATGGTGAGAATCCAGTCTGAGAAAGAGTGGCTGGATTTGACCCCTAATAAATTAATCCTTTTAATAGTCAATTACTATTGATTAAATTGGTTTGGATTAATTTACTGTATTCACATGTGTACATTTGACAATCCCTTTTTAATTGTGGGATTATCTTTTGGAGAGAGAGAAAAAGCTCTACAGCAGGAAGATACTAGTGTATTCCTGACCAAGCAATTGAAAATGTGTTTCTTTCCTCCCACTCATTCTAGATTGCTTCCTTTCCGTCTTCCACCCTCTCCAGTCTTTCAGAGATGTTCTGACTAATGTTTCCAGCCACCCTATTCTGATCAGATCTCAAAATCTGTTCTCCATGCTTTTCTTCCTTCTGCCTTTGCTATTTCTGACATTAATGCACATGCTTTTGTTATCATTCTCTCTTTTTTTCATGACTCATCTCCTGGTTCAGCTCCTGCCTACCTTCTTAACTAAGTTCCAGCCTTTTTGAAGCAAATCTTACCTCCTTATCGCAGGTTTGGGCAGTACTTAGAAGTTTGCAACTTATACCTGCACTATTTTGGAACATGAAAATACCCCCACCTACGTGGTAACAGACATATCAAGCCTAACCTGTAACTCAAATATCATCCACAATTATGCAGATTTAAAAAATAATCTGTGGGCCAATAACATTTTTTTAGTTTAAATTACATCAACAGAAGAATTCTCTTGATGGTTTGAGTGGGTCTGACAGAGAATTTTACAGCTCAGCTACACTATCAAACCCTTGAAGTGTAGCTGAGTCTTTACTTTTTGGAGTTCTTGCACATTTGTGTCACTGGCATCCTCTGTCCCAGTTCTTCCTGTTTCCAAAGATAACTGTCTACATGTGAGGCTCTGTCTTCCTAGCAATAGAGATTACTTTTATACTTCTGAATCTTTCTACCCAGTTTTTGAATTGAGGCCACCTGTGTTCAGGCCTGGTTTCATGGGAAGGGCTAGGAGGTCTCAGCCATTTATATCAGAATTACACGTACTTCTGTGTTTTCCTGCTTACTAATTGCCCAAAACCAGTTCTTGTTCTCTGAAACAAGCTCCAGCCTCTTGTTTTTGCTGTTTGAGGGAAACTGCTCTCACCTTTGTGATCATTTACTACAGCAGTGAAAATAAAATTAAATGAACCTGAAGATCCTGAAGAAGGGTAGTTGTCATAGGTGACTCCCCTCTGAGGGGAACCGGGGGTCCCATATGCAGACCGGACCCAACCCACAGGGAAGTCTGCTGCCTCCCTGGGGCCAGGGTAAGAGATGTCATTAGAAAACTCCCTAGTCTGGTAAGGTCCTCAGACTATTACCTGTTATTAGTTCTTCATGTGGGCAGTGAAGAGATAACAAAGAAAAGTCCTAAGTCAATTAAAAGGGTATTTCAGAGCCTTGGGGCGGTTAGCTGAAGGATCAGGTTCAGGTGGTGTTTTCTTCCATCCTTTCAGTAGCAGGGAAGAATATTGTATGGAACAGGCAGACCCAGCTGACCAACATGTGGCTGTGAGGCTGGTGTCATCGTCAGAACTTCGGGTTTGTCGATCATGGAATGGTCTATTCATCACCAGGTCTACTGACATCCAATGGGATGCGCCTTTCTCAGAAAGAGAAAAGGGTTTTTGCTCAGAAGCTAGCAGGGCTAAGTGATAGAGCTTTAAACTAGATTGGAAGGGGGAAAGGGAGAATACTAGGCTGGTCAGTGATGAGCAACGGGATGGCATGCCAAAGTTTGAGGAGCTGCGTGCTAGTGAGATTCCTCAGACTACTCCACAAGGTAATGGGCACAATGAACCGCATTTGAAGTGTTTTTACACAAATGCGTGCAGCACAAGGAACAAGCAAGAGGAGCCAGATGCCTTGGCCCAGTCCCTGAGATATGACATCATCGGCATAAGTGAAACCTGGTGGGATGAGTCCTGTGACTGGCGTGCCATGATGGATGGTTACAGGCTCTTCAGGAGGGATAGGCAGGGCAGGCGAGGCAGGTGGGGTGGCATTGTATGTAGTGGAGGGGCTGGAATGCACGGAGGTAGCAGTTGGCAATGGCACAGTTGAGAGCCTCTGGGTAAGGATTAAGGGACAGACAAATAAAGCAGATGTCGTTGTGGGAGTCTGCTATAGGCCACTGAGGCAGGATGACGACACGGATGAGTTATTCTTTAAGGAACTAAGAGATGCTTCTAAGTCATCTGCCATTGTCCTTATGGGTGACTTCAACTTGCCAGATGTCAACTGGGAATACCACAGAGCTGGTAGAAACAGGACCAGAAGATTCCTAAACCATCTGGAGTACCTGATGTACTTCTTGGTACAGGTACTAAGGGAACTGACCAGGAAAGGTGCCTTCCTCGATCTGTTTCTTATTGACAGAGAGGGTCTTGTGGGTGAAGTGGTGATTGGTGGCTGCCCTGGCCACAGTGACCATGAAGCAGTCAAGTTTAAAAGCTATGGTAACAGGATGAAAACTGCCAGCAGGACCTCAACTCTGGATATGAGGAGAGCTGATTTCAGGCTGCTCAGGGAACTACTTTGCAAGGTCCCCTGGGAAAAAGCTTTTGAAGGTGCTGGGGTCCACCAGTGCTGGTCACTTTTTAAGTACCACCTCCTAAGAGCACAGGAACAGGCAATTCTAAAATGTCAGAAGTCAAGCACGTGAGGCAGAAGGCTGGCTTGGCTGAGCAGGCATCTTATGCTAGAACTAAGACAAAAAAAGAAAATGTATGACCAGTGCAAGCAAGGTCAGGTGACATGGGAGGACTACAGAGAGGCTGTTCGCCACTTTAGGGAGGAAATGCACGTGGCCAAAGCTCAATTAGAGCTGAAGCTGGCCAGTACTGTGAAGGACAATAAAAAAGGCTTTTTAAAACATGTAAATAGCAAAAAGCAGGCCAGAAATAACATTGGCCCATTACTTGATGAGCATGGTCACCTCACAAACAGGGATGTAGACAAAGCAGACATGTTAAATGCTTTCTTCGCCTCAGTCTTCAACACTGATGGGGGTGTTGAACTGCCAGAGCCCTGGGCTAGAGAACCATGACTGAGAACAATAAAATCCCAACTAGCCCCGAGCTTGTGGGGGATTTGCTGCTCCAGCTGGATCCCTGTAAGTCAATGGGGCCTGATGGGATTCATCCAAGGATACTTAAAGAGCTGGCTGATGTCATAGTGAGACCTGTCTCAATGGTTTTTCAATGCTCTTAGGAATCTGGATAAGTCCCAGTTGGCTGGAAGCTGGCAAACGTCCCAGTCTTCAAGAAAGGCAACAGGAATGACCCCAGTAACTATGGGCCTGTCAGTCTCACCTCTGTGCCTGGCAAAATCATGGAGAAGATTATTCTGGGAGTTATTGAAAAACACCTGAAAGACAACGCAGTCATTGGCCCCAGCCAGCACGGGTTCACGAGGGGAAAGGCCTGCTTAACAAACTTAATTTCTTTATATGACAAGGTTACCCACCTAGCTGACCAAGGGAAGCCAGTCGATGTAATCTTTTTGGATTTCAGTAAAGCCTTCAATACTGTCTCTCACAGTATCCAGTATCACAAAATGTCCAGCACACAGCTGGATAAACACATAATGCAATGGGTGAGCAATTGGCTGACGGGTCGGGCCTCAAAGGGAGTTACATCGCATTGGCGGTTACATCGGGTTATGTTGGGTTACACTGGGTTACATCGGGCTGGCGACCAGTCGCTAGCGGGGTTCTGCAGGGATCCACCTTAGGGCCAGTGCTCTTTAATGGCTTCATAAATGACTTGGATGCAGGACTTGAAGGTTTGTTATCTAAGTTTGCTGATGACACAAAATTGGGAGGAGCTCTTGACACTCTGCAGGGCAGAGAGGCCCTGCAGAGAGATTTAGACAAATTAGAGAGCTGGGCAATCACCAACCGTATGAAGTTTAACAAGGGCACGTGCCAGATCTTGCACCTGGCACAGGGCACCCCTGGCTGTACATACAGACTGGGGAATGAGAGGCTGGAGAGCAGCCCCGCGGAGAGGGATCTGGGGGTTCTGGTCGATGGCAAGTTGAACATGAGCCAGCAGTGTGCCCTTACAGCCAGGAGGGCCAACTGTGTCCTGGGGTGCATCAAGCACTGTATTGCTAGCTGGTGGAGGGAGGTGATTGTCCCGCTCTGCTCTGCACTGGTGCAGCCTCACCTCGAGTACTGGGTGCAGTTTTGGGTGCCACGGTAGAAAAAGGATACAAAGCTACTAGAGAGTGTCCAGAGGAGCACCACCAAGATGGTGAAGGGTTTAGAGGGGAAGCCATATGAGGAGCGGCTGAAGTCACTTGGTCTGTTCAGCCTGGAGAAGAGGAGACTGAGGGGAGACCTCATCGTGGTCTACAGCTTCCTCACAAGGGAAAGAGGAGGGACAGGCGCTGATCTTTTCTCCCTGGTGACCGATGATAGAACCCGAGGAAGTGGCAGGAAGATATGCCAGGGGAGGGTTAGGTTGGACATTAGGAAAAAGTTCTTCACGCAGAGGGTGGTGGAGCACTGGAACAGGCTCCCCCAGGAGGTAGTCACAGTGCCAAGCCTGGCAATATTGAAGAAGCATTTGGACAATGCCCTCAGACATATGGTGTGAATTTTGGGGTTGTCCTATGCAGGGACAGGAGTTGGACTCGATGATCCTTGTGGGTCCCTTCCAACTCAGGACATTCTATGATTCTATGATCCTACTCTATAACCGTAAGAGAATGCGTTTACCTTAAAGAGTGTAAACTTAAATTAAATACCAATGAAAGGGTTAGGAAAGGAAATGATAGATAACTGAAATGACTACGGGCCTCGAGCAGATGAATTAGGAAGAAAGACTATAAAGATCAGGACTTTACACATTGCACTTAACACTGAAGAAGGCTGGTGTTCAGGGGAGAAGTAGAGGAAAAGCATGAAGGTGGTGGATAATGTAATTAAAGCATAGTGGTATTAGAGATTCAAACAACATGGTCTCTCCCTACTTTTCTTTCCCACTTATTTGTTACTGTATATTTCTAATCCATGACTGAGTTTCTTCAAACTGTTCTTTCTTCTTTAAATATGAAGGTGGTCTTTCAGGCTCTTCACTTTGCAATCACTGCATCTTTTGACTCCCTCTTTCAGACCAAATTTTGTAACAATGCCTTGGAGAAGGCTGACTGATGCTGATAGAATGAGGGGAATGAGCATGCGACTGATGCACACTACATATGGAAGGAAATGCAATATTATGTAATTCCTTTCCTAAAGTACATTCCTTTCCTACTTATCTTTCACTTGTCATTTTAAGTTGCAGGTTGTTATGGTCAATATTCCTGTGTCTGTCAGAATACCTGCAATGGCTAGAACAACTGGTTCTCCAGCATGCTGAGGTTCTTGGCATACTTGCAATATAAATACTAAATAGTTTTAATAGAAATATACAACTGTCAAGCATTTGGAAGTGCGATAGATGTAAATGCTAAGAGTACTAAAGAGTGGTAAGAAGCAGTTACATGGACAATGTTGGTAGGGGAACAAATAGTGTAGTCAATGGCAGAATAATTTGATAGATATTTTTGTGGATTTGATAGATATTTTTGTGATAGATATTTTTGTGGAAAATGGAAATGGTTTCATGCAAGTTGTTATGGAAAAACATAGATAATTCCCTGGTGAGGATTACTGTTCTTTGGCCACTGGCAGCATGAAGAATTTGAAACAGAATGCGAGTAACAGTTGAGAACTATTAAAGTTTGAGCAGGCTGATGAGAACAGTAAATTTCAGAATTAAGACTGCCTCTGAACTCTTAGATTCCTCTCTTGTTATTGGAGTTTTATAATTTATATTGTGTTCCTTTAGCAGTGTCTTCAGAAACAGCTGTGGTTCTATGTGCAAAATGAGCTTTTTTTTCTTATCTGCTATACAATTTTTTCCCTTGTGACACATGCAATGTATCTCCTACTTGTGTGTACATACATGTCTGCACACATAAATACACAGTCTAGAAATGCAGAAAGCATATGCTATGAATGTACATCAGGAAGCCCTTAATGAAAAAAAACAACAACTATTATCTTTCCCTAAATGAATACATAGTTCCATTCAGAAAAAATTCAAATATAGGCCTGAAAACAGCTAATAGCAAACTTGCTTTTCTACAAAATATTAGGCTTCTCTCACCTAATGCACTGCATTCAGAGTAACTTGAGTTTGGTTACTTTACATAGCATCTCAGATGGAACACTGCAAACTGTCCTCCTGCCAGCCTATGAACAGGGAAGGTGAATGAACTGTAGCCTCTGGACAGGTGCTTCTGATGGCTTGAGGCTGGGAAACCTAGTAATATCCATGAAAGTGCTGGTTAAATCTTCAGGTTCTTGCCTATTTCCTTCAGCACTGTAGGATCTGGGAAAATCTGGTTTGTCCATTCCTTTTCTCTCTCTTTCTCCTTTTTAACTTTGATATGATTTGGACCAAAATCCAGATTCAAAAAAAGAAGAAAAGGTACAAGTTCTTGGGAAGTTCTGCTTTTCATTAAATTCCTCTAATGATTATATTTAGCAAACTTGTTTCTGGAATCTTTTTGTCTTATCTGTATTGAATTAATACTAATTTACTCAGTGACAATTCTAGAGAGTTAAATCAATCTACCTGTGGATTTTAAAGCACTTGACAAAATCATTCTCACATTTTTGGTCTCAGCGAAAAAGGGTCTTCATCAGGTTTCAAAGAACATGTCTTTTGACAGATCTTCAATCCAGTTTGAGAACACAGTTAACAGAAGGAAACAAGCAGCATTATCTTTAGCCAAGCCTGTGCATAAAAAGACCCTATAAAGTGCTGGTCTCTTCCTTCAGAGCTGGGGCTGGGTTCAGGTAAATATTTGATTTTCAAAGTGAATCTAGGAGACAAAGCTGTTTCCAAGAATTTTGATGAAACTTTTGAGTTGGTTGCAGCTGATGCTTTGGAGATAGATCTTGAATAAGATTCCCAAAAGCCCAAATGAGAAACTATGAGGTGTTTGTTCCATGTCCCTGTACAGAGAGAGAGCTGAGAGGGAACAAAATCATGCAGTTTGTCCTTCTCTACACCATTTCTGTTATTTGTCTTTTTCACATTTAAATATGCAGGATAGCTAGAAATTTTCCAGTTCCTCCCTTTTGTCTCTTTATAGAACCACTTAAAATTGTCCCAGCCCATCACACTTTCAGTAAGTCGTAACAAAAACAGCTTATTAGTTTGATGCCTCCAAAAGACATCTGGCTGGGTTACCAGCCTCTGCCTTGTCAGTCCTGAGGTGGAAGAATAAAGGAGGCTCAAACTTGTTCTAGGTTAACACTCCTATTTCAGATCCTGCATTCTAGACAACTATTTGTTTTTCAGATATATCTGCTTTTCTTATTGCACTGTACTCTGCTTCTGTTCTCATTTCCCCCTTTTTTTAATTTTCATATTCAGGATTCTCTACCAATAGAATCAGTTACTAATGACTTCACCTTTTGTTTTTCAGAATAGAAAATAATGGAAGTCTTTAAATTTGTCAGAATTTCACTATGATACATGACCCTCCTGAATACAAGGCTTTCTTTGGTATAACTTTCAAGCTTTGCAGTTGCTCCAGGTTCCTCGCTGTTGGCTTGCACCTATGCTTTTCAGACTTGCTTATAGTTCTTTCATGGTCCTACCTGCTGGTTTAGAACGTTATTTGGATCTTTCATAGGATGTTAGACCAGCCAACTTCCTTTCCTATGTAAGATCCAGAAAGGTAATGAAAGCAATTCTGCAATGTCCAAAATAATTAATCTGTTAAAACGTGTAAACTGAGCCAATTTCTGGTTACTATCTTACCAGGTCATATAACATCATCCTTATCAGGACATTCTGCTGTAAAATGTAGTAATAATAATAAAAACAAAATTAAAGAAAAAAGTTAGGGCTCACCTGAAAAAGCCGATGCAGCAATATCAAAGTGACAATTAGGCAATTTGCATACTCAAATAAATACAAACTACAACTGATTGCAACATGATTTTTAAAAGTGAACTAACATAGTCAATATTTTTGGCTAAGAGATTTAGAGAAACATCAAATTTTGTATGAGATGGGGCATATTTTTTCAGCGTATATGCTGTATTTCTACTGATAAATTTTGAATTACCAAGTCTTGAGAAAACTGACTTCAAAACATAAGTGAACTGTTGAAAATACATAGAGGCAATACTACCCAATTTCTCCGTTAGGTAAATAAATTATTGAGGTTTTATTTGTTTTTTTTTTTAATGAAGTTTGAAACAGACATAGGCTGACATCACACTGTTGTCTACATTCTTTTCACTGCATGTGCTTTATAAATAATGTCACTCAATAGCCAACTTCCCTCTCTTTCTGGGGCAGAACATTCTATATCACTGATTTTCCAGCAGGGATCTATATCTGTCTATCTATATCTGTATCTATATCTATCATCTATATCTGTATCTATATTACATGACATGCTGAGACCTAGATATTGCTTAGTAACTTAGTCTCTAAATGGCAACATAAGAGTAAATGAACTAGTGTGGGAGGGGAAGACTTTATACATGTACAGTGAGGAAAAAATTTGATCAAATTGTTATGTATCAACAAGCATTTACTTGTGGCCTCTTCTTTGGTAGCTTTGCTTCAGGAAATAAAATGCTAAAAGTTTTCTTGGTATCTTTAAAAACTCCCTTCTAGAAACAATTTTCAGCTGTTAGTCTCTTCATAAGAAACCAGCTCAATGGCACAATCTAGACAGTAAAGGCTCAAGTCTCAAGGCTTTTGCTATGCAGTTTTCAAAATAAAGCAATCATTTCAGTCTAAATACTCTTACTTAATGATCCTGTCTTGATAGAGAAATTAGGCTTTCTATGTTCATCTCTTGAAATGGCAGCTCCTCTGTCCCTGGAAGAGGTTGTTTTAGGGAAAAAAAAGAGAAACTACATTGGAAAATGAGATGAAATAAAGCAGTGAATAATAATGTTTTGTAGAGAATGTGTAGTTTTCTAATAAGACCTGAGTGAGGAGGCATGGAGGTCACCATCACAAAACCAGCAAGATGTTATGGCTGTACTTGGACCTTTCTCCAAGTTTCTTTGCAGGCTGTTCTAGCATCTCACTCTACATGTTATCTAGCAATTCACTCCATTTGCATACAGAATCAGTTTAAAACACCAAATACCAACCCAAACTGGAGTTTGGAGACAGCTACAGTTTTCTTTATGCTGCACCACTTTCCTTCCACACTCTGAATGTTTGCCTGTTTTTCTTCAAACTACATTCTCCTTGGGGCAAAAGATGATACTTTTAATATATTAAATTCTGTGTTTCAAGGCTGAAAATTACTTTTATATCAAATGAGTACCCTCACTGTGATGAGGGTTAGCAGAGTCCTCACTAAGGAGAGGTACTACTGTTTGCCATAAACTATTGAGCTGTAAGCATCATAAAACTGGTATCTGATGTAAACTTTTATTAATCCTGTTTTTTTTTCTTTCTTACATCATCAAATGGTACTGCGTCTTACGTACCTTTAAGCAAGACTAAGCTGGTTTAAAGAAGTGACAACAATGATACCTGTTAGTTATCCATTTAATTACTCTTATAGTTCTTTTCCATCCTGTGTGTTTTGGGATCACTTCAGACTGAAAAATCTTGGGTAATAAAATTATATAAAAATAACTGTCTTGAATTTGCTTTTTGTGTTTTCTCTTGATAGAATCAAAAGTTACTATGATACTATCTAGGTTGCAAGATTTAAAGAAATATACTATCTAGATTGCTAGGTAATAAGAGCATATAGAAAATAATTGGAACACTTTGACAACTTTTGAACATGGTTGTAACAGCTGCCATAAATACTTCTATTGAAAGTGCTTCATATTTTCCAGACTGTCCTCTGGTTTCATTGGTTGTGCAGTACTTTGTGTAGCAATGCAGTCGCAACTAACCATTTATATATACTTAATCAGGCACTGGATCAGAAGCCTGATCAGTACTGTTGCTATTTTTCAAGCATGTGCTATTTTCATGATTGCTTCTTACTTTTCATCTGTACGTTGGTACAAAGATTTAATTAAAGTAGTTAAAATAACAGGCAACAGATGTGATCTACACAACTACAAGTCAGCACTTTGAGATTCCTCTGTGGTTGAACAGAAATGAAAACAACTAAGTTTCTGTAATTTATTTCAATTACTTTGTGTACCAAGTTTAGTTAATCACTGCTGTCTTGCACCTTTTGAATAGCTAATAACATGGGAATTTTCAACAGTTACCTACAGTCTTTGCAAAAGATATTTTGGAGATGTGAAGTTCCTATCCTTTTCTTATTTCCTACTGACAATGTTCTCTGCTGTTTGTTTCATTCCTGTTTTGTTACATTAAATAATCCACAATGCTGTGTTCTTGGATGAGTTGTCAGCAGCAGAGGTAGAAACTGGAACCTCTAAAGCTTATATATTGTCACGGCAAGCTCATCAATATCTCAAGTGTGTTGCACAGTGAATGAAGTGTGACTTGCATAATTCCCTGGGAAAGCAAACTGCCATGTTTTGATTGTTCCAATTACAAGACTCAACGTGCTAACTCTGGCTGAGTATGTCTTAAATCTTCACCTGTTTCCTTCAATTATAGGATTTTATATTTGTAGAAAAGTGTGGGCCTATGGACAAGGGAAAGAGAAACTGAGATTCCCCTCCTCTCCCCAGAAATTCTAATTAGAACTAAATATACAGTAATTATTTAGCTTGTGCTGACCATAATGTCATTTGCTGAGTTGCTGCCTAATGGACTTTATCAGACAGCAGAATAGTCAAGATAAAATGGGATGCAAATTAGGGAATAAATTTATTTGATATTTCTTCCTTATTCATGCCTTTCCCTTCCTTCTCCCCAGTATTCAGAAGTATGAGGTCTCTGTTCATTTTTCCTTTAGTTAGCCATATGTTCTTATTCTGTTTCTCACTGCATAACAATTCCTTGTACTGTTCCAGTTTCTCTTTGTGGCTCTATTTTAACTTTAACCTCCCTTCTGCTTGTGTTTGTCCATGAGCAATCCCTCTAAATGGTAAATGCAAAGTAATTAAAAAAAAAAAAAAAGGCCACTGTATTATTCTAAGGTTGAATCAATGAATAAAGATGTAATAGAGAAGCCACAGAGACGTAAAAGTAGTGAGTCTGGGAGAGAGAACATTATTTTGGCTCCAAGAGCATTGAAAATGAGCTGTGATGCATAGACTGAAAGAATAAATATGATACAATTCATCCACAGTATCACTAAGGAAAAACAAAAAAATTAATAGTGCAGAAAACTAAATATCATATGGTCAAGAATACCAAAATACTACTTTCACAGAGCTCAATGATATTCTTTCACCTGGAAAAAACCCACTCCCTCAGGAAAAGTATCTATTGGCTTTACAATATGCCTTGAAGGTCTGGCAAAAGAAAGCCCTCAGGTTTTGGTAGACTGCAAGTTAAAATATGCTTAAAATTGATTTAGTTCTTTTGTCAAAGGTCTGGTAAGGTACCTTAGTTGGCATTTTACAGAAAAGAAAAGGAGCAGTTTGGGACAGAAGAAGATACACTTTATGTGGCCTTGAAAACCGCTATGCAGCTTTGCACAGGTGTCTTTGCTGGGAATGATGAAGTTTTATAAACCCAGAATCTTCATTCTCAAAGGGCAAAAATACTGTTTTCCTACTTGGTGCTGTCTGGTTGTGGTAAACAGAATATGTACAATTGAATGTCCAGCCTACTTTTATAGGGCGGATACAAAATTGATGCCAAAAGGATGGTCTCCCTTCCACACTTACCTTTGGTTGTTTAGCTTTTTTAATTGCTATGTTCTACCTAAAACGAGTTCCTGCGTGCTGGTTTTCAGTCAAGTGCAGTCTCAGCCAGAGAAGTCTAAATGATGGGACAATATGCAGCTACTAAATGAAAAATGTAGAACAGATGACCATGTCTAAACCAATGGTAATGCTGTCTACGCAGTCTTATCTTTTCCCCTACCAACCTTATGTATGAGTCAATAAGAATGGGAGAATCTTGGTGCAAATTAAATTTCAAAATTGTTGTGTGATGTCTTTTGGGCTTTTTGAGAGCAGATACAGAAGTAAAACTGTCTCTTCAGCCAGGGACTGTAGACTTGTTAATGACATGCTGTCAATATTTTGAAGACAGTTGATGGACAAAAAGAAAACCGTTGCATTACAAGGAGAATAAGCATCATAATCTTTGAATCTTGTTCAGTCTGAAAAGCCTGAAGGAGACATGAAAGTTACCAATGTTGCTGGGGTTGTTTCAGTGTGCTCAATATCCTCTCCTTACTTCTGAGAACAGGAGCCGGAGAGGGGAAAGGAAAGAATGCTGGTGTAATGACTCTTGAAGCATCCTAGAGTGAAAACAGTTTGCTAACACACTTAATTCCAATACACTGGTGTGTACCCAAGGCTGTGTGCCAAGGATACTGGCAACTACTTCAAGCATTAGCACTCTTTTCTGCCTTTTTCTGCCCATGACACACCTCCTCCCCTCCCCCTTGCCCCAGTCCTTCTGGGGCTTTAAAATAAACAGTCATGTTACAAAAGCGTTTTCAGAGAGGAAATGATCAAGGGGAAGAAGTGTGCAGTTTGCCTTAGTTGGGGTGGAGGGAAAAGTCTGGGGTGTTACAACTCAGAGAAATTGATAATAAAAACGTGCTTACATAAATCTCAGCAAAACAATGTATTTGTGTTCTTCCCTATACAGCAGTCTATCACAGCTGTCCAGTGATATTAAAAAACCAAATCTACTTCCGATGTAAGAATTCCTTTCTGGGTGCTATAGAAACAAAAGTACATTCATGACATCAGCAAGGCAACACAGAAATAACATCGTAAGCATCCTTTCATTAGGGGTGTGAGAAACTCTGAAATTATGGACTGGATGTTAGCAGTGGCAGACGTGTTTGAAGATGTGTGTTGTTTAGTTGGTGGTCAGAGGTTACAAGCCTGCCACACAGGATGATTGTTTAGGAAAGATTTTAATTTGTTGGCAGGGTTACTGAACAGGATCAGGGAAGGACAAAGACTCAAACAATAAACTGTATTTCTAACCATTACTCTCATTCATGAAGTCCTAAGAAGTGATAGTTTTTCAAAGTACCAGAACTGAATCTAGGAAGCTGTGTCTTCAGCAAAGAGAGTAAAGGTAAGATACACGGCTTAATATAGCATTTGATAAGCAGAAGAGTGGGGGAAAATGTTTTTAAAGTTGGGACTTCTTATTGGAACATAAATACAAAATAAACTACCAAATAAGTTGATTATATGAAAACAACAATCTGAAAAAAAAAAATCC
Organism: Nipponia nippon; assembly: GCF_047370975.1. Lineage (NCBI taxonomy): Eukaryota > Metazoa > Chordata > Aves > Pelecaniformes > Threskiornithidae > Nipponia > Nipponia nippon. Next base: position 7,262,239 of record NW_028262337.1, on the reverse strand, counting down.
TTTATAAGCTCAGGACATCTGGAGTTGACACCGTTCATTGACACTCCTCTACTGGAGTAAAAACGTGGAATTTTTGCTCTTGCTGTGTAATGTTTTTAGGGAACCTTGTCTCAACATTTTTAACTATGCATAAATGGATACATGAGATATTCTAAGAGTAATTTCTGGAAGCTTGCATACTATTACTAGAGAAGTCTTAAATTTTGGAAAAGGACAATATTTTTAGTTATGGGACTGAGTTTCTACAGTGCCAGTTTCGCAGTAGGTGAAAATTTTGTCAATATAGGGAATGCTTGTGTGGACAGAGACAAGCAATTTATCTTGAGCTCTTCAATAAGGCACTACAAATTTGTGTCCACATTTTTATCTCTCAAACCTATCCAAATGTCTAACAATCTACCTCCTCCCCCTCCTCTCTCCACAGTATATTGGTTTTTTAAAAATGTGTTTTAAAATAACAGATCTCTATAAAAAATATATTTATAACGTTATTCTATGAAATGGTTTCAACGGATGTAAGATGGCTTATATTTGTAAGCACTTTTATTTATTGGCTGTGAGAAATGTCATGTTACTGGTTAATTGCCTGATTCTCAGGTGAACACAGCATGATTAGATGTTCCTGCCCATGTGCTGAGTTGTAGCTACTTGTTATGTTTATACAGCACTCTATGTAGTGCCAGAAATCTGCTCCTCTGTGCTCATTCAGTGCTCCTGGAGACTCAGAGCTCAAGCGCTAAATTTGTGTTTTAAGAGCTGCAGAAAATTTTATAAGTGGACACAAGGAGTGTGGATTCTATTGAAGTTCAACAGCAGGCACCTCTGTACATATGCCTACAGTCACAATCATTTTTTCATGCTGTTGCAGTTTCACGATACCAGCCATAGAACCTTATATTTATTAAATATAATACTTCTGTGTTCAAAGATCTGTGTAAGACCAATGAGATTTGTGGCAAGTATGGACAGCAGTGAGGCCCATGTCTAGGATTTGGAGTGATTACACAATTTAGATGAAGAGGCTTGTCTTTTGGCATCATAACACCATTTTTATACACGTTATTTTAGGGGAGAACTAATTAAATCAATCAATTTGATTTTTTTGAAAGGAAAAGCCTTATGGAAGTTTTGTTGAAGGTGTTTAGAGTAAATTCTGTTTGCTGCTTTGAAACAAAGGGATACTGAATTTAAACATGTACAGAACGGGCAGTTATGATCCCAGAATTCAGGTCTCATTTTATTTTCTTTTTTTTAAACAGAAGAAGAATCTAGGATGTTAGTGGCAACAGTATGACCCCAATTCTGTCCTCTTTGGAGCAAGTTTCCCATTTTTAATTTTTTTAATATTTGCAGAAAGGAATCTATTGTGGAAGTTATTTGGAAATTTGTTTTTGGAGCAGCCCTTCCTTGTGTCCTGCACTTTTGCAGGTCTTAGGATAAATTTCTGATATGCTATTGCCAAATTCAGCACATGCTGCAACTCTCCCTGCTTGACCAGCTTTTATTAACCGTGACAGGTAATGCAGTCTGAAAATAATCAAGGCCTTATGTTGACACAGGAGAGCACTTCAACTGTCATGCAAATGAAAGCTGTTGACATTTAGCTGTGTTTTCTTTTTCTTTGTTTGATTATTTAATTAATGTGAACTTTGGAAGTGGAGGAAAAAATTCCCATTTTCACTGTGACATATGGTGAAAAACACATTTCAACTTTTTTCCTTTTCATTAAGACTCAGATGTATAAAATAACTGAAGAATAATCTGAAAATGGTAAGCTACTTTTAGATAAGAAGACATTAAATTGAAAAGTGGTATGTATCTGTGTTTATAGTAGTCAATAATGATAGAAAAAATATTAATCGAGTGGTACAATTACAGTTGTCTATGACAAACTGCAGCAATGGTTATATTTTTATAAATATATAAACATAAATGGTTATATTTTTATATTTTTTATAAACCCTACTCTGGGCTGAATAGATGGGACTACCAGTCTCGCCCCTTTCACTGCTGGGATGAAAAGCACAAGGATGTTATTGCTTGTGTCAGAAGTGGACAGACTGTAACTCTTGAACCACATGTGGTTTGCAAATGCTTACTAAAGAGACAAGTTTAATTTGTAGTTTGATTCTGACAATTTATTCACTGAAGCTAAATCACTCATCAAACATCATGGATTTAAGCCTGCTGCGTGCACTGCATGCACTGCAGTTGATTATACGCTTTTGCTATAATACTTTTATTATACAAATACTATTATGAGCCAGCTTAATTTAATATAAATATGCTTTAGTTAACTCTTGAGTCTTACTCTTCTGCCTCATAAATATGAATCTGTATAGGTCTAAAGAAGGCTTCCTTAGGAAACCTATTATTGTGAATTGCATTTTGGGTGTAAAAGTCCACTGACATACCTTTCAATCAAAAGACCACTTTGGAAACGTGGCCATACACCAGTTAAAACTGTCTATTAGTCTTTAACTCAGTAAAAGGCTTAGACTGACCAGTGGTATTCAGTTAAATGTTTCACTTACAGCTGTCAGATAGCTTAGGCCTTTTTGTCCAACTGAAATCTGGGAAAGACTTGATTTAAAACCACAGTACTTGAAATCTGTGGGGTAATATGATCTGTTCTCTTGGACTGCCTTCTCCAAATCAAGAATTTATAAGGGATTAGGAACACCAGTGAGTGACAAAAATGGAAAATACGTATGTGTAATATATTTACTATACATATTGTTGTTGGTAAATATATACTGCAACTTGAAAGCAAATTATATTTCAACCACAATCTATTCATGTCAGAGTAGAAATTGGCTGTTGTAGAGATATACAATTGTGAAAATAAACAGATAAAAAAACTTCATACAAAGCAATATCTAAATTGAGTTCATGTGGAATGCATATATTACTAATTTGAGAGTAATTGAATTTCTAAGGAACAGTAATTAGAAATTCTTGGGTTTGAGATAAGCCTAGGAATTTTCGAGTTAACCTTGTATTCAAGCATCCTGAAACAGAGAAGGTACATAGTAGTAGCATGCAGAGCCCTATGATGTACTGGCATCCATATGAAAAACAGTGAAAAGATATACATAAGCATTTTTTAAGTAAGTTGAATCTAAGATGTGTGTATAGGTCATAAAATGTCTGAATCAGAAAGATGTGCTTTTATTAATGCTTTCATTGCAAGAAAAGCTTAAGGTTTCAGCTGAATGAGAAAATTTTATATTATGAAGAATACTGTTGAGTAGGAAAAAACCCCCATAAAACTAGATTTTAAATAGTGAATGAAAACACTCTTTTAGGATAAAATTTCTACAGAATAAATTAAATTTTAAAATGTATAAAAAGGCAGTCATACCCCTACTTTCCTATCATATTCTGCTTCCTTGTCATGTCTGCCAAATGGATCTGTCCAATGTGTACTTTTTGTTCTTAAATAAAAAAAAAAGTTTTGTTTGTTGTGCCTGAAAGTTTGTCCCTTATGAATTATTGCTGTTTTTAAAAAGGTTATTACTGGCTTCCTGTCATTTAGGGTGGGGGCAGCATGGTGTCTGACAGTTCACTGAACATGTTTTAAAGGAGAAAAAAATAAATATGGAGTTAAAAAGAAAATAATAGTAAAATGCATCACTGCTTTGCAATAGAGTACTCTGACTAAGCTTCTCTCTTTCTTCCCTAACTCATTTTATAGAGAAGAAAATACAATAGATTTAATCTAGTCAGACTTTACTGAAACATTTGATATGACATCCCAGATGTGTTGATTAGTGCGGAGAAGGCAGTGATAAGTTTAAGAATTGCAAAGAACTATCTAAGGACAGGCAGCAGGTTCTACGGAGTGATATCTATAAGGTTGGTGGGAAGTTACACAAAGATTTCCTTTGTGGTTTGGTTGACCTGATTTATTTTAAGTCGTGAGGCATCATCGATAAATGGCAGACTATGATTATCTCCTGAGAAGATATTAGTGGCCTAGTGGACTAGCTGAAATAGGAAAAAATTTAATAACTTGAAATAAAAAGTCATGCACGTAGGGGACTTAATAACAAATATTTCTTCTATAAGTTGGACGCTTATCAACTTCAAAGTACAGAAGACAAGACAGACCTCAGTCTCTTAGTAGGTCACTTATAGTTAACAATGTGGGATGGCTGTGGAAAAGAAAAATGGGATTCTAGAATGCGTAAGGCAAACTTTTTCCACTAGTGAAATGAATACTGTTGTCTTGTATAATGGAAAACCATTCAGCTGGAATCTAGTATACATTTCTCATTACTCATGTTTGAGAAAGGTTTATCCATACTGGGAGAAGTATGATGTGGACCAGTAATATGATGCCATGCTGCTGAATCCTCTTAAAGAGGAGATTAAAAATTATAGCAATGGAGAAATAAAATCTGGGAACCAGAAAGGATTAAGACCTTACTTAAACTGAAGGAAGTATCAGTACAAAAATAAAAAGAATGGAGTGGCCAGGAATAAATTTAGGCTGAATATAAGATGACTGTGAGGGAAGTGAGATTTCAGAACAGACTTCGAACTAGGTGAGTTGGAACAGTTGATTTTGATTATTTTGTGAGAGGAATCATATGGCTGTAGTGGTAGTAGGAGGTTTAATCTGATCA